>NC_081407.1:792676254-793011254 GCF_030272615.1 Cryptomeria japonica
AAATTCAATGAGAAGAGACAAAGGAGACAAACTACAGAAACCAAACACACACCAAAAATGGGACGAACACAACCAAAACTTCTGACTAAATATGTACATGGTAGGCAAATCCTACCTCAAATTTCTCCAGGATGATCATACAAAACCATTCACAAGTTGAGAGAAATAGGAACCTTTGCAAAAAAGTGACATGTATCCATGTAACACCTGTAAGCTCAATAGGTTGGAAACATTGACAAATGTGAGATGCAAAATAATTTTGAACAACAAGCCGAGTGACCATATCTCATCATAAATCATTGAGCTTTCTTGAAAGATTTGGTTACCACTTTCTGTGATATTGGTTATGTGTTCTAGCATCATGTTAAGCATATCAACTTTCTCCATCTAAAAACCCTTTTGATGATTTGGATTGGAAGACATTAACCCGCGAATTGGACAACCTTCATATAGTTTGTCACATGAAGAAACTTTTGTCAATGCAAATACTAAATTTGACTTTTGAAAATGAACTTCCAGGAGCATAGGATTGTCTTGTGTGATGAAATTTTCTTTTTCTTCTATCGAGAGGACTTCAAAGAGTTCTTTATCCATGGAATGCAAAATTGAAGAAGACGCCACACTTCTAGATTTTTGTTCCATCTAGATAGGGACATTTGATGAGATATCTTCATAGTTTTCATCTTCAACCTATTCATAGATATTTGCATAATTTTTTATTTTATTTTGTCCCAATGATTCCTCGTCATCACACCCTTCATGAAATTTGAAAACTTCATACTCAGGTGGCATGTATGATAAAGAGTGGATGTTTGATGGTTCATCTTCTTTCACTTGGGGCTGATTTGGAAGATCATCAATATCTTCAAAAGTAAAGGTCTCCAATTCTGAAGGAAAATAAGATATATGTAAAGTTTCACTTGTAGTTGCCTCTGCATTGGTCATGGTAGTGAAAGGTTGCTCAAAAGTTACTGAAACTTTGACATCATCAATGCTACTGTCATCTCCATTGATTGGTGATGGAATAATAGGAATGTCTTCTCCACAAAGAAAGTCATCATCTGAAGCATTGATAAACCTACTGGGAATAAAGACTACTTGAGTCTCATCTTTATGCATCTCTTCACCATTCTCTTCATTCTTGGGCTGCACACATGCTTGGAAAGTATTTGATACATTTTCTTCAAGCTCCTTGTTTTCAAATCGATGAAAGACTTCTTCTTTATTGTGGTAATATTCATAATGCTCATGGCATCCATGGATGCGATCTTCTTTTTCTTCTTCACTCACTTCCTCTTGATCTTTCTTTTGGCATGTATCCTTATGAGCTGATATAGCTTCATCTTTCTTGACACATGCATATTATGGTGGGTCATTTTCAAAACTTGGATCACAAAACATTTCATCTGGAATGTGCTCATCATCAAGAAAATAATTCTTTCCCTCATCTTTTTGTTCAATCTCTTGCAATGTTTGAAGCAGAGAAGGATGCACTTTGTCAGGATCAAGTTTCCTATTTCCATAGAAGATTCTCAAAAACTTGATATGTGAATCATTGAGAATCTGATTTTGTTAAGAAATAGGTGGAGGAGAATGAGCATCATCATTATTATCCATTGTCGATTCAAGAATACAATCACGAGCAAGAATTTGGTTCTCTCTTCCATATTTTTCCTCAATCTTTTATAGAGTCTGGAGTAGAGAAGGATTAATTTTATGAGGATCAAGTTTCTTTCCACTATAGAAACTCTTCAAGAAGTTGATTTCTTCAGGATCATCAAGACTTTGATTTTGTTGAGAAACTATTACAAGAAAAAGATCACTTTTGTCTTCATCTTTCTTGATTGTTGTTGATTTAGGTAAATGATCACAAGCAAGAAAACCAATCTCTTTTACATGCTTTTCTTCAATATCTTGCAACACTTGACATAAAGAGTGATGAATCTTATCAAGAGTGAACTACATGCCACCATAAAATATCTTCAATAATTCAACTTGTATGGGCTCATCATGATCTTTCTTCTTTTGATATGAGTAGTCTTCATCATCACTTTCACTATCACTTTCCAACTTTCCTTTGTACCAAACCATTGTTCTAAATTCGATCTTTTAGATAGAGTCACCAACCTTCACTTTGAAAAAGGTACCTTGAAGTTTCTGAGGAACAAACACACTAATATTTCCCTCCCCAGTAGAGTCTCCAAAAACCTGTTGGTAAACAGATTTGTCACTGTGAATTCTCCTTCAAAATTGACCCTGTTTTCCCAAAAATCGGTGACAACCATTCCAACAGTTGGCGAGATTTGGTGAGGCCACAATCTTCCTCTGCATTTGAGAGGGGAATCTCCCTTGTATGATGGGGGGATTTATAGGATTTTTATGTACTTTTTACCTGAAAGTACAAAAAGGAGACAAAACTAAACTAAAGAAAGGTGAATAACAGAAACCCCTATGACAGACATACGGATACCATTTGAATTATATCAGCTACTTCTTCAACTAAAGTAACTTGTTGATGAATGTTCTTCACAAACTTTACATTAAATTTGTCTATCTTGCCGATTAGAGCTCTTGATTCCAATAATCACCCACAAGTGTATTGGCATTTTGTTTTATTTTGCTAACAAGGCTGGAGGGCAAATATACTAGCTTTAATAACCATTTGAATTCATTCATCAACGTCTTAGACAACTCGATCAAATTGTTGATGTATGATTTAGAATGACTAACTCTTCTATGAGCAAGAATACATTGGTGATTTGTTGTAGTTTACAAAGTTAGCAAATTTGCCAACAATAATTTGGATAGTCGATGACAACTATAACTGATATTAAAAAGTCCTCCTTCGGTGACTTGGTGCTAAGCTTACATTTTCGCGTGTAGATAAACAAGATGTATTTTCTTAGTTTCTTGGGTAGTTACAATAACTATTTTATCACTTCAGTTATCGACCATTTATAATGCTTTCCAAACTATTTGAAATGACCGACAAACTCTAATAAAGCTTGAATACACTAAGCCTTGATTTTTTATCAAGCCTTTGGACAAGTTGTCAAACTTGCCGAAATCACTGATGGTCATAAATCCATTTTTTTGTCGACCTTCAAAAAGATAGATGTAATATACTTTTTCAGCATGTTAAGTGAGGTGGCCAACTTGAGCATGTTCTTAAAATTGTCGATGAAGATGTAGAATGCTCTTTTTGGGAAGTTGTGAATCTTGGGGAAGACACGGATTTATTTCACTTCAAAACCCTTTACTCATTGTTCTCCTTGTCAGAATTTTGCAATATTTAGGCTATTTTTAAATGATCATGTCTTCACTGGCTTTTTTTGAATGGTTCTCTCTTCATCGGTGAGTTCAATGGCTCTGGAAACTATGCGAAAAGTCAGTCAATGTATTTTCATCAGCATTGAAGGAGAATTTTCCAACCATTTCAACACATTGGACTGCTTTAGTGGTCATGTGGTGTGGCTGATCATTGTACTTTCATCAGCATTTGAAAAGCTTCATAACTCCACACTAAACTAGCAACCTTACCTTGAACACAAAGTTGAAGATAGATTTATTCACCAAAAGATTACATCATTGGAAAGGCCTAACATGCATACACTTCAATATGACCAACAAGACATGCACCCTTTCGTGTCCTCCTATGAGTGTATTATGAATCTTGAACTTTCCTTGATCAAGTTCACACCTCTTCGTTGGATCTTTGACTTTCTTTTGCTTGGTTGCTTACCAAATAAGGGAATTTTGACTTTGGATCTCTTTAATAAAATTTTGTGTCAAAATGATAAAAACATGTCTTCTATGTTGCTTTCATACAAAGGTATTTCAGATAGTACATATTTGACTTGTTATAAGGTTATAATGTCTGACAACACTCATTGTTTTGATGCTAAAAGTTTAAATTTTGTTATGTCAAAACTAGGCTAACAAAACTATTAGTTTAATAATGAAGGTTAATTTTGAAATAGGTTTTATAGATGGATGAGATTTTTATGAAGTTTTTTTATTGTGTTTTTTGAACTCTAAATTAAATAATAGTGGACATTTTAGTAATAGTATTGCAATATTCAGAATTAAAATGAATTTAACCAACATTTCATATCTAGATGACATCCAAAGTTATGAATAATAGTCACTATCTCTTAACTGTTTTGATACAAATGACTAAATCTACTACCAAAAGACATAAATCAATTGGTATTTAAATGACAATTAATTATTACAATGACTAAATATTTGACTACCATGACTAAGTAAATGACCAGTTAACAAGAATCAATGACTAAATTAACCACTAAATATATTAGTATACTACCAAATTGATGACTAAAATATATTAGTATTCTACCAAATTGAAGACTAAAATATATTAGTTTTCGTCGATTTTCCGACGAAAACCGGTTTGTCACTTTTCCGACGAAATTAGGTTCGTCGCTTTTCTGACAAAATTAAGTTCGTCACTTTTTCGACGAAATTTTTGTGATGAAATTTGTAAGGGTGTTTCGTCAGTAATACGACAAAAGGTTGTCAATATTTCAACAAACATTCATTGGAAATTGGTGCCAAATATAGTAGTGTGCCTCCTATCTACCAAGATCTTGTGTTTAATAATAAGTGTTCTCAGAAACACAATGCACCGGAAGCTATGGAGAATGAATATTAGAATATTAATTGCAAATGATGCAAAAAATATGAAAATAGATCAAAGAATGAAAGCAATCAGAGATGCAAGAGAATATAAGAGAATGAAAAAGCATGAGAAAGCAAGAATGCAAGAGGGATATCAAAAGATGTCAAGCCTACAAATAAGAGGGGAAATGGATTTTATAGATGTCCTCATGGGTGGATCCAACTTGCAAGACTAATGTGGGATAAAATAGTGGTGTGGAAATGTAAATGTTTGTCCCATATGCATTAAGTGGATGCAATTGATGAAGGTGAAAGATGATAAATAGGAAGTTATGATATGAAGAGGTTATGAAATAAATTTATTTAAAATGAATATAATGAAATAATAAAAAATATATGTTATTAAATGGATTTAATGGAATAATGAAATAAGAATATAGAAAATAGGATTATTAAATAAGGTTATGGATCCACTTGATTAAAATGTAAAAATTAAGATTATTAAGAGGTCATTTTTATATGTATAAAAAATATGAAAAATGGCCTTATTGCTATGTAACGCTCTTTAATACCTTTCTAATGCCTATTCGTTTTTCAAAAATAGAGTTCTAAGGCGAAAGATATGGCCTATTAAAAAGAAAAATTGTAGCAACTTCAACCTACAATATCTGATAGAAAACAAAAAATAAATTTAATGAGACTTGCATGGATGAAAAGTATTCATTTCTATATTTTTGTCATGTACTAGTTTGTAAAAATTCAACACCCAAGGCAAAAGTTGTGCAGTTTTTTTTAAAAGTTGTTGAATTTGCCAGCAAAAATGGTTCATGCCTAATTCCAACTCATTTTATTAAAAAATTATTGACTTTATGCAAAAATTAAGAGATATCTAGATGGATTTTTTATGCTAGACAACATACCCATAAATTGATTTTCCTAAAAAATATTAGAATCTAAATTTTTGGAGCCAAAGTGAAAACAACTCCAATGAAATTTTGAATTTTTTACTCTAATTTTTATTGTGTCCTTTAAAGTCTGATTTTGGTGAAATAAAAGTCACTTTTGACTTTCTCAAGCATTCTAAACACTCTGGAAACGCTGAAAAATCCTCCAATATTTACAAAAAAACTACAATCACCTAAGTTTCATAGGTACACATGTATTTATAAGTCAGATTAACTAGAAGCTTATTTTCCTTTAAATTGTTATGATTCTCTAGGACCTAGGTCACATGAGAATGTAGGAGAAGAGCATACTTGGTTTTGAAGGAAAATATTAGCTATATAATAGTCTCAAATCTATCTAAAAATTAGAAAACTGATGGGCTATATTGGAGAACATGGCTCTGATACCATGTTAGATTCTATGAGAAGTGAGAACCGAGTCAAGATCTGATGTCAATCATAGATCAAGTACAACTCCAAGAAATAGCTATTCAAAGATCAAAATATCTAGATGAAGAGAAATATAAAATGAGAGAAAAATAAAGACAAAGTAAGAGAATTTTAAGAAGACTTGAGCAATAGTCTCATTGAGTTATCACTGAACTAGTGAAGGTGGGACTAGAGTGCTAATTATATAGAAACGTAATAGCATATACATGCAAGGGGTGTATTAACTCCTGCTCCCCATAAAAAGTGGGAGGTTTTACCTACTTGGTAAAATGTCAAAACATGTGGCATAACCTCGTTACATGAAGACATGAAAGGAGTTGTGGAAGTTGGCACATAAAGCCAAAAGAGGGTGAGAAACCCAACTACCCCATAACTTGTTGCAAATATGCCTTTCAACTTGTCATTGATGTCAACTCTCTAGTCTGAAAGTAGTCTGATCAAGCATAGTCTATGTACATATGAGCCATATGTTATGAAGATGGTCAGAGTTTGTCTAAAGATGTTCAAGATGGTAAATAAGGTTATCATGATGTGTTTCTAGAATATATGCAGACCCTATTTGGTACAATTAGCATTAGAGATGTGTTTGGGTGGTTAATGCAGATTTTGTATGGGTTCAGCTTGATGTGGAGGAATGTGTTGAATCCCTTGTCTTGCTAGTATGAAAAGTGCATTACAGGTTAGTGGATCATTTGTTCTAATTCCCATTTTGATGATCTTCTTATCTTAATTTTGGTATGGATTAAGGACTAGTATATGACGACATTTCTCTTGGAGATGTTGACTATACAATTGTATGGGATTGTATAGAACTCTTTTTGAATAATGAGCCAAAAGTGTGAAGGTCTCTACATGTTGTGTGTTCTACATTGGTTGAATCAATTATTTTGGTCTGATGGTAAAAGATACATTACATCTTCAGCAGGTCGACTCCAGGAAGAGTATTATTGATCTGGATGGTATATATAAGACAAAATTGTTGAGTAATGAAGTAACATGGTGTTGAGATAGAAAAGGAAGTAATGCAAAAGTGATATGAAGTTGATGCAAAATAGAGGTACAGAAGTGCTTCAAAGCAGTTAGATGAGTGCTTAAACAATGAACTATATTCTGTATTTTTTATGGATGTTTTTTCTTCATACAAATAAATCTATTTCTCATATTGTATCTAGACGGTTGCTTGTATCTTTCCCTGAAGAAATGATCTTCAATTGAGAAATTTTCTTGTGTATCTTGCCTAAGTTTGTGCACCTTAGTCTGCAAGTCCAGAGAAGTGAGCTCCCTAGCCAGTGGCCTTAAACATTATAAAAAAATTTATATATATATATATATATATATATATATATATATATACAGAGAGAGAGAGAGAGAGAGTTTGATTCTCACCTTTTTTTTCCAATTTGGGTTTTCCACGTAAAGATCTTGGTGCTCTTTTGTGGATGTTTTTGTTGTCTTAGTTTTTTTCTTTCATGCACTTTGGTTTGAATGGATATCATAGTTTTATCAGTTTAATTCAATCAAATATTAGTATATGCTAATTCAACCCCCCTATCAACATCTAACAATGTTCAACATAACCTACATAGTAAATGAGAGTAATGTAGCTACAACTCCACAAAATGGTCCTACAAATTTGGATGAAATCAAAGCATATGAGAGTAATGCAAAGGCTATAGTTGCAATTGTCACTTTCTTGAATGATGTAGTGTTGAACAAAGTAATATGGGCCAAGTGAGCCAAATAAATTTTAGATAAGTTGAAGACTGAATTTGAAGGTGATGAGAAGACAAAGCAAGCCACGATTACAAATCTAAATCACAATTTTGAGAATGTTTGAATATCTAATGATGAAAATATTGAAGGCTATATTCATCGAGTAAATTAAATTGAAAATACTCTTATAAGTGTTGGTGGATTGGTAGAAGACAGTGAAGTTGTAAGGAAGGTAATGGAAACATTACCCAAAAGCTATAAACTAAAGAAGTATGCCATTTAGGAAAAGCCATGACATGAATAAGTACACTATGAATCAACTCCTTAGTTCACTCATTGCCTTTGAGATTGTTGAATTTGATTATATCAAAAAGGAAAGGAAGGAAGCTGCATTCAAAGCCAAAAAGAAGTCTAAAGAAGAACCAAAAGAGAATGAAGACTTTGATGTGATTGAAGCAAAATTTGTAAGAATATTGAGGAGAGGAACTATAAAGTAGAGAGATAAGTTACTCCCAAAAAGTTTCAATTATGGAAGGATAGGTCATTATGCTTCTAGATGTATGTACAAAGAAGATTATGGTGGAAGAGTGGATGATGATAACAAAGGAAAGGAGAACTATAGAGGAAATAACAAGGATATCAGAAGAGATGATAGAGACAAGAAGAAGAGGATTCTTTGTTCAATAAAGGCCTACTCATCTAAAGAAGAAGATAACAATGACTCAAATGAAGAATCTTTGTTCCTGGCTATAGAAGAAAAGAATGATGGATGGTCCCAAAGTTTTGAAGATAAGGAATCTGTAAAAACTACTCTACATGCTAAAGTGGAACCCAAAGAATGGATTAACGACTCTGGATGTACAAACCATATGACCCATGATAGAGATAAGTTTATCAACCTTGAGAAATATGACAGTGGATCAATTAAGTTTGCAAGAGAGAAAGCTACACCTATTTGTGGAAAAGGAAGCATCTCTATTGATGGTAAGCACAAAACCAATGATGTGTATTATGTTAAAGGCCTAAGACAACCTGTTAAGTGTGAGTCAGATATGTAGAAAATTCTAAATGGCCATATTTCAAGGATCTAGATGTGAAATAAATAAAGGAAGCTTTGAAAGATTGGTTGCCAAAGGCACAAGGACTAATGGCAATGTTTACTTCATAAAGGACAATAATAGAGGAAATTGTTTAATGGCACAAGTTTGTAACTAGACTGAGGATGTACCTATGACTAAGGCTACCTCTCCTACTTCAATAAAGATGAATGCCTTGGAGGATAAAAGTTGGGCAAAGATGATAGAAGAAGAATTGAATCTGACAGAGGAAAATCAAATAGTGGAACCAGTACATAACCCTATTGTAGTGTCATAAAATTGTGCCTCCTGCAATTTTACCCACATTTGAGGTCCTCATCTTGGCGACAACATCTTCTTCCCCAACCAAGACCTATTTCTGCATTTTCACCCCTTTTCCCATTCATGGTTGAGCCCTGAGATAGCCTCAGGACCCTCTCCAGGCCCCAAGATAGGGAAGGATAGGGGTGTGGCGCCCCTATCTCCCCTAGGATAGGGGTGTGGCACCCCTATCCCCCTTGGATAGGGGTGTGGCGCCCATGTCCCACCCTCTTAGGGTGGCCCCAAGATAGGTCCCCCTAGCCCTATCTATACTTCGGGATCCCAAATCTCCCCTATGTCAACCTTTTATGAGATGAATTAGTCTTCAAGAGGCATGTATAAAAGGGAGTTGGTTTTCTCATTTGCATAAGGTGGGAATGGGAGGTAGAATTCAGCGAAGTGGATCATAAGAAAGCATAGGTGAAGATATACATCATCAAGCATTTAAGCATTCAAGTCTTCTTCATTTATCCATTGGAGCAACATTACAACATTCATTTGAAAGAATGTATGTGTGTTAGGGTTTTGTCATGTTACATGCCATTCCATGAAACACTTGTGATTACATTCAAGAAGCAAAGAAATCATCATCATCAAGTTGCAGATCTGCAAGGTATACATTTCTTTTGTTTACATTCAAGCATTTGCAATTACTTTCTTTCAAAGTTGATTCCTCAACTGGGGTTTGGCTACAACCCTTTTTCCTCTCTTTTATGTGTGTAGGTTGCAGGTGCATAGCTGTAATTGCAAGTTTGGGCTTCATTTGTAGAGACAGAAGAACCCTTTTCATTTTGCAGATTTTGTGAAGGACCATGTACATTCCCACCACAGTCCCAATGACTTTTCTTTAAATTTGTAGGGCAGATCTATATCAGTCTAATTAGCTCATATATGAAGTTACAGCGTGATCTCAAACTGGTAGCTCTTCATTTCACTCATTTTCTCTCTCTTTTCCACATAGTCAACAAGTCAACTTTCTCATTTACAAAAGAGGGTAAATCACACTTCAACCCTTGCAATCCACTTGAAATTCAAATCCTTGTTTCCCTTGGATTTGGATCTAGTGGATTCAAGCCCCTCTTTTGAATGTAAAGTTCCTCCAAGTGAAAATCATCCTAGTGGCTTCCTTTCTCTTGCTAGAGTAATCGGGTCTTTACTTGATTAATTAAACAACATTTGTTTAATTATTTAAATTCCCTTTATCTCTTTTTACACTTAAGCTAACTTTAGGTGCATAATAATTAATTCTTTTATTAATTATTATGTGCAAGCCTAGGTTTTCCCTTTTAGGGTTTCTTGACCTATTAGAGGTTAATTTTATTTTCTTTGTATCATTATCACATTACACATTTTGTGAATATTGAGCTCTCATCTTTTTTTGAGCATATTTCTTGTGTATTTGTTTTTCCTTTGTTGCTTCCTTTCTTCTCCTTGTAACAGGTTTATTTCAGCTTGCAGAGATCTTTTGGGCTCCTGTGGTGTTGTATTTCTCAACTCCCACATGGTATCAAAGCTTTAGATCTGCAACTATCTGTACTTGTTTTGAGATTTTTTGTATTGGAAGCAGATCTAGGATTTTTCAGAAGTTTTTTTATGCACCTAGGGATAGGCCTTTTTTCTAAGCACTTTGGGCCTAAACGGTCCTCACCATCATGCTCAAAAGGCCCAAAAACCCCTATGGTCATATAAAACTTGACCATTTTTTACTCCAGAGCCTCTCGGGGTATTTTTTCTTCAGTACCAGGTCGTACGGCCCTAACACACAGTTCGAGAAAAAAAATTCAATTTTTTTTTTTTTTGCCTTTTTATGGCATGCAGGCCGAAAATTGATTTTTTGCAAAAAAATAAAAAAAATTACAAAAAATTCAAAAGGCAAAGGTTTTTTTTTTTTTTTTAAAGTTTGTTTTAAGGGGTTTTTGCAGGGTCCCCATACCCCTGACAGTCCGGCCGCCGACCGTGTCAGCATGGGCCCCTGCTGTCGGTAGTTTGCCCATCGGCCCTCGCCTGCCCCTGCCCTTATCGACCCTTGTTTCTCATTGTCGTGCTGCCCATCCACACCACCGCTACCTCCGCCACTCCACCACTCCACCCCGGAGCACCACCTCCGCCCGACCTAGCCAACAATGAGCCCCTGTTGCCCCTCTTTCTTGCCTTTGAAAGAGGGGTTGGTTTTGTCTTCATAACTTGAGCATACGAAGTTATTTTTTCGAAAACAAATAGGTGTCGGAAAGCTAGTTCCGAGCCAGACCTCATAGTGTTGGATTTTTTTTCTAAATTTGTATTTTTATTGTACTTTTTTCCAGTCAAAGCGGGGTTTCTTTTCTGCACTTATGTGGCCGTAGAATGGGAAAACAGACTCTGTTTTTTTGAAAACGAATAGGCGTCAGAAAATCTTAGCATGCTCTATTCAGATATGTGATCTTGTTTCTCATATTTTTCGTTAGGTACATGAGATTTCAGTTTGAATTTTTTTTTCTTATGCACTACTTCCTTCTCATCAGTATGTACTAGGATTTGGGTTTATCTATTGTGGGGGGGTTTTTTTTCTCTCTTTCTGTCATTTATATCTAAAATCTAGAAAACCAAAACTCTCAAAACAAACAAACCCTTCTGCATCTTTTGTCTATTCTAAAACAGAGACTCAAATTTCAACCACATAGCGCGAGGAGTATGGAAAAGTAAAATGATGTTGCAAACCATGCTCAGTGCAAAAATCTCTGAAAGCCTGATTCACATACTCCCCCCCCCCATTATCTGTACGTATCTGCTGAATAGAACAACCAGACTGCTTCTCTACAAATGTCTTAAAAATTTGAAATGAATCAAAGACATTAGACTTGTACTTAAGAAAGTACACCCATGTGCATCTGGAGAAGTCATCAATAAAAGTGAGTACATACTTGGCCCTAGAAAAAGGAGTAGGAGATGACATGAGATCACTGTGAGTCAACTCCAAGGGTGCCAAAGCACGAGGGGCTCTTACCTTTGGAAAGGGATCCCTATGATGCTTGCCAAGCACACAACCATGACAAACACCATCAGTGTGGGAAATATGTGAGAGCCCAAGAACAAGTGCCTGCGTACTCATCTACTAAAGATATTTGTAATTGACAGAGCCCAAGCGCTTATGCCAAAGCTTACTCATTGAATCTACATGTGCTATAAGAGATGAACCTGCACCCACAGAGGGCTCAAATCCATCAAATCTGTAAAGATGAGATGTAGTCTCAACACTCTCAGTAGCCACAACCAAATCAGAGTCATGGAGATCCCGAATAACCACATCATGTGGTGAGAACTCAACTGTCTTACCAGAGCCAGAATGGAAAATCTGATAAATGGAGACGAGGTTCGTTGAGATGTTAGGACCAACCAGAAGATCCTACAGAGTACCCCCATCCAAAGAGACAAAACCTAAACCCAAGACTGAAAGCTACACTCAGTCACCCACTGCAATCTGTGAAGTACCACAAGAGGCAAGAGAAGTAACCAACTGCTGAGTGTGAGTCATATAGTGAGAAGCACCAGAATCTAATATCCAAGTGGACCCAGAGGTCAAAGCTCGAGTAGTGAGAGCATGACCTTTCCATGTGGAAGGAGAAGATGCTAGAGGTGAGGAGATGTGATGTTGCTGCATGGCTTCCTCTAAAGCCTCTAAGCGTTTCCAACACTTGTAAACTGGATGTCCTTCCTTGCCACAAAAACTGCAAGTGTCTCCTGATTTCTTCTTAGTCTTGGAGGAAGACTCACCAGACTGTGAAGATTTCCCATATTTCAGAGGAAATGGGGGTTTAGAATCAGACTTAGGAGGTGGCTTGGAGGAATGCTCGCTGCCTACAAAATTCTTCTTTGGCTTCGGTTTCTGCTTTTTCTTCTCCTTAGAGGACTGAGCAACCAATGGTTTGTTCTTGGACCCTAAGAGCATGTCTAGCTAAGAAAGATGAGAATTCTCATGAGACAAACTCTCACAAAACACATCAAAGGTAGGCATGGTGAAACGAGCACCCAAGCCATCCATGATGGAGTAGAAAGCAGAGGCAAAAAACTGAAAATGACCCCAAAGCTTTGAAAGAATCAAGTGAATGCACTCTGTGTCTGTCTTGATCTTGCCACACCCTTGGAGAACAGATCTGGTAGTCTTGAACTTGTTCAAAAAATCCTCAATGGTGGGAAAGGAATCAGGTGACAAGGAAACCAACTCTGCCTCAATCTGTAATGTCGGAATCTCATCAACCCTCCCGAAGAGAGACTCAAACTTCAACCACATAGCACGAGGAGTGAGCAACTCATCAAGGTGAAACAGAAGACTGTCAGAGACATGCAAAGAGAGAAAACCCATGGCATCATCCATCTTGTTTCTGTGTTGAAGAAGCTCATAAGGATGCTACAATAGAGGTTGAACCTCATCCAAACAAGACCACAACCCTTGTTCCCAGAGAAGCCTCATGATGCGAGGTTTCCAGGTGTGATAGTTGTGTGATGTCAACAACTCAACTGAAGGATCTGCAATGAAACTCTGCACCTGTACCTGCTTGTGGTTTTTTTTTATGTGATCTTTCAGATGAGCAAATGGGCAAATGTAGACACATAAATTTGTCTATTAATTAAATAAATATTGAATATTTATTTAATGACTAAATATTCCTCTATTAATTAAATTGACATTTAATTAATTCACCTTAGCCTATTCTACTATTCTAGTTAAATAAATCTAATCAACTTATTTAATTACTAAGTATATTCCAAGTTATTAAATAAATCTAATTTATTTAATTCATCCCCCTTCTTCCTATTTAAATAAATTTAACATTTATTTAAAAATCAAAACCCTTTTTAAATAAATCAATATTTATTTAAAAATAACTCATCCACTTGCATTCTCCTACAAATGCAAGTTGTACATTTAATAACAAAGCCTATTTACCCACACCCACCTCTTTCTAGATTCTTCTAGATTTCTCTAAACCCCTTCTAGACTCTTGTAACCCCTTCTAATTTAGCCTAATCCCTCTTCTAAACATTTTCACAATCCTAATCCAAGATTTACCCTCAACCCATCATCTCATCCATTTAAGACTCTTGCAGAGTCATAAATGTTTCCCTTCTCTAACACTCCAACCCACATGGGTTTTGACCCTTTGGTCAAGGATTAACCATGGGTAAACTTTGCTCAAGATTTTACCCATTGGATAATAAGCGTATGATAGGGAAGATTTGAGTGAGAAGTTACCAATAAGTCTAAAACTTGCTAGAATCATCCAAATGGTTAATTTTTGTCTTCAATGTGTGTTTACTATATCAACTTTGGTTGTTAGGTATTCTTCTCCTCACTTCTCTTCTCAGACAATCACCCTATCATTTTAGTTCACCTCCTTTACTCAAGCATGCTCCACCTTGCTCAAATAGATGTTTTTCTCAATCTTTGACTTTTTCTCACTTGGCATATGGTTTTTTTGTTCTTTGGGAGGTTTTAAGATTTCCATGATGTTTTGAGGAAAAATTGCAAGTTTTACTCTTTTATCTTGATTTAAAACCCCTTATTTGGAGTTAGCTTCTCAACATTGCTCACATTCACCATACTAGGTCCAAACCCCCAAATGTTTAAACTAGAGTTTTGAGGGCTTCACAAGGTTTCCAAGGTTGTTTTGGACTAATTACAAAAGGTTTTACAAGGTCACCAATCCTTACTCCAATCAGATTCTTAATTTTCTTCAAAACAGGGCTACAAGGAATAAGCCCTTTTTAGCCCTTCTGAAACACTATTTTGCTCATTACTCACTCCCAACTTGGAATCTTTGAAAAGGGAAAATAGTTTTGAGTACCCTTTTGGCCAAAATCATGAATTTATTCCAAGAGAGGTCTTGAGAAGGTCAATTTATGACTATCCTATTTGTAGCCTCAAAACAAGGGTTTTTGTGAGGGTTTGGTAACTTGGAGTTTGGCAAATCACTCCATGGACTTGTACCTTGTCTCCCTATTTAATTCACACCTCTGCAACATCATTTCAACCTATTCAACAACCCTACCAAGCAAGCATAATGTCAAACGGATGTCATACAAACTGAAAACTCCAAAAACGCGACTATTAAAACCCTTGTGATAGCAACACACTTATGATTTTCAGAATTTTAAGTGCTTGGAACTTCACACAACTCTCAACACTGCTTCATAGTCATCCAAACACATTGTTGATACTTAAAAACAAACACTTTTATTAGTTCCATTGAACAATAACTCAAACACCAGGTGTCTTTGCTTCAACCATGAAAAATCCCAAAAACATGATACTTGCTGCCATAAACAAGAAATTTATTGTTTGAGGAATATTGTCACTATTTTGAGACACCAACCATCTTCCAATCATTACAAGGAAGTGTGCAGACCTATTGGCCTTGTTTGCATAACTCAAATTGGGGTTTGAGTCCAAACTATGAATTTAAGAGCATACTAGCCAAGTTAGGAAAACTTGCCTAGTAAGAGCTTTCATCTTCCTTCCAAACAACACTCCTGGAAAGTGTAAAATATATGTACACTATAAAAATTCAAATCAACTTGACTAAGACCATTTTGGGAGCCCAAAAGCTGGAGTTAGTCAACTGTATGCATTTTTGGGCCTCAAAACCCTTGACAGGGCAGCAACCTAGCAAAACTGAAAAGATTATTTGCAAACAACTCCCAAATGACAAATTTCCAAAATGACTACATGGAGAGCATAAAAAATAAAAGAAGATCTCTATTCAAGAAGAACAGTATGGAAATGATGAGGTTTTGTATGGGCTGCTATTCCCAAAGAGGAGAAACCATGTCAAAAACCAAAAAAATTGCTCCTTCAATTGATTTTTTTTATGAAAGTACAAAAGCCAACCATTACAAAGAAGAGGAAGGCATTTAAATACTATTTAGAAGTAGTTACTAATTCCTATATAGACACATAGCAAGTTTATCTGATTTTTGCAAAAAAAATTCCAAAAATGACAATTTTGCACAAGCAACATGACAACTTTTGTCACTCCAAGTAGCAAAGTGAGCAACCAGACATATGCAACCTTCCTAAAACATTTAAACATGATCAAAAACACTTCCTAAACATGATCCAACACTTTCCAAAGCATAACTAAGCTTATAAGGCAAATTTCCATTTTTTAGCCTTATTGGGCCTAAGAGCACAAAACTGACAACTCAAACCTTACAAAACAAAACTTGATCTCTCAAGCACTAAATGAGATCAAACACTCATGAAAAGACTCAAAACAACCTAAGGCAACATTAGAAACCTATGCAAGACTAAATCAAGAAAATACTCAAAAATGGAGAGCATGAGCAAGACTAGGTGCTCTTGCACCATACTCCCCCAAAGACAAAGAAGTCAAGTGACTCTTGCAGGTAGCAAAGAAGAAGAAACTCCAGCTTTAGAAAACTCAGACTCAGGTATCGAAGTAGCTTCTGAAAGTGGTTTGTCTTTCCACTTGATGAGATGTTCCATATATACTTGATGGCGAGTCTTCTTGTAAACTCTGGAGTCCAACACCTGTTCAGCTTGAGGGATGGATGGAGGAGGTAAAGGCAAGTCTAAAAGTGAGTGATACACATCTAAAACTCTTTCATTCTCTTGAGGAAGTGGACCCTTGAATGCTACCAAATCTGAAACATTAAAAATAGGAGACAAAGAAAGATTAGTAGGTAAATCAATTTTGTAAGCATTAGTACCATACTTAGGAAATATTTTTCAAGGACCTATCCTCCTCATTTGGAGTTTGCTGGGAACTCCTTTTTGCAATCTAGACTTGTTCAAATGAACTATGACATAATCACCAACTGAAAACTGAATGTCCCTCTTTGTGGCATCCACTCGGTCCTTAACCTTTTGAGTAGCTTCTTGAAGAGACTTCCTTACTTGGTCATGAACTTCTTTCATGGATTGGGCCATGTAATCTGTTGTTCCACTCTTTTGCTGCAAATCACCAAGATCTCTCAACTCCATAACACCCCTTGGGTGCATACCATAAACCACCTGAAAAGGACTCTTGCCAGTTGACCTGTTCATACTATCATTGTAAGCAAATTATGCCAATGGAATGAGTTGATCCCAACTCTGTCCATACTCCTTTGTCAAGCACCTTAAAAGATTTCCAAGAGTCCTATTTACCACCTCAGTTTGGCCATCAGTCTGAGGATGGTAAGCTGAACCAAAAGAAAGATTAGTACCCAATCTCTTCCACAATGTTTTCCAGAAATGACCAAGAAATTTGACATCCCTATCTGAAATAATACTTGTAGGTAAGCCATGGATTCTAACTACTTCCTTAAAGAAAAGAGAAGCAATATGGCTTGCATCATGTGTAGTCTTACAAGGAACAAAGTATGCCATTTTACTAAATCTATCAACAATAACAAAGATGCTATCAAAACCTGCTTTAGTTCTAGGCAATCCTACTACAAAATCCATACTGATGCAATCCCAAGGTCTAGTAGGAATAGGAAGAGGCTGATATAAACCAGCATTGGAAGAGGTACCTTTGTCTTTCTGACAAACCATACACTGCTCCACATACCTCCTAATATCACGCTACATTTTAGGCCAATAGTAGAAACGTTGCACCAATTCTAAGGTCTTGTTGAGACCAAAATGTCCACTCAAACACCCATTGTGTTTTTCTTGAATCAAATTCTCCCTCATGGAGCTCTCGGGCACACACAACTATCCACTTTTAAACAACAAACCATTTTGCAAAGTATAATCTGCATACTCAAGATGGAAATGGTTCTCAAAATCTGAACAAACTTTATATATATGAGCAAAGTCATCATCATCAGAATACATAGTCTTAAAGCAATCAATACCAATACTTTGTACCTATACCTCCTGTACTATGAGAAGCCTTCTACTCAAAGCATCTGCTACCTTGTTACATTGGCCCTTCTTATGCTTAAGAGTAAAAGTATAAGACTGTAAGTATTCAACCCACTTAACATGCCTATGACTGAGCTTATCCTGTAAATTCAAGAAACTTAATGCCTGATTGTTTGTGTAAACAACAAATTCTTTAGGAAGGAGATAGTGTCTCCATTTCCTAAGTACCTGTACTAATGCATAAAGCTCCAAATCATAAGATGAGTACTTTTTCTTACCATCATTTAATTTTTCACTAAAGAATGCAACTAGTCTATTTTCTTGACTCAAAATTGCACCTACAGCAATATGACTAGCATCACATTCAATAGTAAAAAGCCTATCAAAACTAGGAAGTATGAGTACTGGTTGTGAAGCAACCTTGGTTTTTAGCATTTCAAACCCCTTGTTAGCTACATCTGTCCACTGAAATTTTACCTTAACACCCCCTTTGATGGTATCCAACATTGGAGCACATATCTCACTGAACCCCTTGATGAACTTTCTGTAAAACTGTGCTAGGCCATGAAAGCTTTTGACATCACTTATTGTTCTTGGAGTTGGCCAACTTGTTATGGCTGCAACTTTAGATTGATCCATTTTCAAATCTCCACCTTATACAAAAAAACCAAAATAGACCAATTCTTGCTTCATAAAATCACACTTTTCAAGATTTATGGTTAGCTGTTCATCAGATAACTTTTGCAATACAATAGCTAAATGCTTCAAGTGCTCTTCTTTAGTCCTACTAAAAATGAGAATATCATCTAAGTAGACTACAACAAACTTGCCAAGAAAATCATGCAAAACTTCATTCATTAATCTCATGAATGTGCTGGGAGCATTAGAAAGACCAAAGGGCATAACTAGCCACTCATAGAGGCCCTCATTTGTCTTGAAGGAAGTTTTCCACTCATCACCCTCCTTGATTCTGATCTGATGGTAACCACTCTTCAGGTCTATTTTTGTGAAGTACCTTGCACCCCCTAAAGAATCCATCAAGTCTTCTATTCTAGGAATGGGAAACCTGTATCTGATAGTGATTTTGTTTATAGCTCTGGAATCTATGCATAGTCTCCATGTACCCCCTTTCTTTGTTGCTAACACTGTAGGTACTGCACAAGGACTTATACTCTTTCTTATTAATCCTTGGTCTAACAGTTCTTGAATTTGTCTTGCTACTTCTTTGTTTTATTTAGAGGTCATCTTATAGGCTGCCTTGTTTGGTAAAGAAGCACCTGGTATGAAGTCAATCTGATGACTTATGGCTCTAGGAGGTGGTAAAGTTGTTGGTGTTCCATCACTTATGATGTCTTTAAAATTGTCAAGAAGTTGTTGCACTTCTTGTGGGATGTCAATTTGTTTGTCCTTCCTTTCCTCTCTAGGTGTCACTATGAGTGCATAGCCAATTCCTTCACCCTCTTCTAGTGTTTTTATGAATTCTTTCTCATCCACTAACAAGATATTAGGCACTTTTTTGCTGCTTCTCTCTCCTTCTTCATTAAGGGATTGAATCTGATAGGTTACTCCATCTTTCTGAAATCAGTAGGATTTTATTTCCCCATCATGTTGTGCTTTCCTGTCAAACTGCCATGGTCTACCCAACTGTAGATGGCAAGCATCCATAGGAAGGATGTCACATAGAATCCTATCCGTCTATTCACCTATGTTGAAATCTACACAGGCTTGCTCATTTACTATCACATGTTGTCCCTTGTTTAACCATGTTACTTTGTATGGATCCTTGTGTTGTGTCCTCGGTAGTTTCAATTTGCTTACTGCTTCCTCTGATATGATGTTATCTGTGGATCCTGAATCTATGATCAACTTACACACCTTTCCCATGATTTTACACTTAATCCTGAACAATGCTCTTCTCTGTGAGACCTCTTTACTGTGTGGCTTCTTCATTAACACTCTCTTGATCATTAAACTCTCACCATCTTCTAAAGATAGGTTCAATGTTGAAGTTTTGGTATTGCTTCCATCTTTGTGAACATAGTTTACCCTCTTCTTACCACCATAGGATGAACTAGGCTTCTCTGGGCATCTATAGGCAGGGTGGCCCAACTTTTGACAGTTATAACACTTCATGGTTGAGAAGTAGGACCCTCTCCCTGGTCCATTAGATCTACCCCTACTCGGGTTGCTTGATCCCCTACCCCTATAGTTGGGTGTGCTCTGAGAATCCCCACTTTGCTCTATAATTTTAGACTCTCCTTGGGATCATTGATCTATGCTCCTTCCCCCAAAACTGCCTCTATGGCCTCTACCATCTCTTCCCCTACCTCTACCTCTATTGCTTTGTTCTTTCTTTTCCTTAAATCTTCTCTTCCACTTTAAGTGTTATCTAACACTTGTGTACTGTTTGTGGACATAACAAACTCATCTCTTCCTGTATGTTCCATCTCAATCCATTCAAATACCTTTCTACCTTTATACTCTCATCCTCTACTACTTTGGATCTCATACATAGTTTTTGGAACTCCTCAGTATAGCTACTGACATCTAAGTCTTTTTGTCTCAAATTTTGTCTTTTCCTATGAAGTTGGATCTTATATTCCTCGGGAAGATAGGTTTCTTTAATTTTGGCTACCATTGCTTTCTAGGTGGCTATTGGTTGCTTACCTTCTTTCACCCTTTCCTCTTGGATGAACTTCCACCAAGTTAAGGTTGCCCCTCTTAGACTTGATTTTGCTACTTTAACCTTTTGTGCTTCAGTTATTCCATCACATTCAAAATGGTTTTCTAGGCCTTCAATCCATTCTATAAGAGCATATGGATCCATCTTTCCACTAAAAAGAGTCACTCCCTCTAAGGTTTTACCACTCATAGCTCTCAAAGCCTTCAAGAATGGTTCTTGCTCAATAACAGGGTCAGGTATGGGAACCTCATCTTCTATTTCCACCATCTTTCCCTTATCTCCAACCTTATCATGGACTTCTTCAATTTTGACTTCTACTTCAGCTAGTTTCATTGCTAGTTGCTCCAACCTCTCTCTGAGTGCTCTATTTTCTTCTTCTTGGTCTTCAACCTTCTTGGCTAACTCAGCATT
Source organism: Cryptomeria japonica (assembly GCF_030272615.1). Lineage (NCBI taxonomy): Eukaryota > Viridiplantae > Streptophyta > Pinopsida > Cupressales > Cupressaceae > Cryptomeria > Cryptomeria japonica. Next base: position 792,697,345 of record NC_081407.1, read on the forward strand.
AGTCACCATGTTTTCTTCTAAGGATTCTACTGATTCTAAATCAATTTGTTTTCTCTCTTCACCTGAATCTTACTGTGCTCTAATACCACTATGATAGGGAAGATTTGAGTGAGAAGTTTCCACTTAGTCTAAAACTTGCTAGAATCATCCAAATGGTTAATTTTTATGTTCAATGTGTGTTTACTATATTAACTTTGGTTTTTAGGTATTCTTCTCCTCACTTCTCTTCTCAGACAATCACCCTATCGTTTTAGTTCACCTCCTTTACTCAAGCATGCTCCACCTTGCTCAAATAGATGTTTTTCTCAATCTTTGACTTTTTCTCACTTGGCATATGGTTTTTCTATTCTTTGGGAGGTTTTAAGGTTTCCACCATGTTTTGAGGAAGAATTGCAAGTTTTACTCTTTTATCTTGATTTAAAACCCCTTATTTGGAGTTAGCTTCTCAACATTGCTCACATTCACCATACTAGGTCCACACCCCCAAATATTTAAACTGGAGTTATGAGGGCTTCACAAGGTTTGCAAGGTTGTTTTGGACTAATTACAAACAGTTTTACAAGGTCACCAATCCTTACTCCAATCGGATTCTTAATTTTCTTCAAAATAGGTCTACAATGAATAAGCCCTTTTTAGCCCTCCTGAAACACTATTTTGCTCATTACTCACTCCCAACTTGGAATATTTGAAAAAGGTGAATATTTTTGAGTACCCTTTTGGCCAAAATCATGAATGAGTGCCAAGAGAGGTCTTGAGAAGGTCAATTTACCTATTTTGTAGCCTCAAAACAAGGGTTTTTGTGAGGGTTTGGTGACTTAGAGTTTGGCAAATCACTCCATAGCCTTGTACCTTTTCTCCCTATTTAATTCACACCTCTGCAACATCATTTCAACCTATTCAAAAAACCTTTCCAGCAAGCATAATGTCAAACGGATGTCATACAAACTGAAAATTCTAAAAACATGACTGTTAAAACCCTTGTGACAGCAACACACTTATGATTTTTAGAATTTTAAGTGCTTGGAACTTCACACAACTCTCAACCCTAATTCATAGTCATCCAAACACATTTCTGATATTCAAAAACAAACACTTTTATTGGTTCCATTGAACAATAACTCAAACACCAGGTGTCTTTGCTTCAAACCATGAAAAATCCCCAAAACATGATACTTGCTGCTATAAACAAGAAATTTATTGTTTGAGGAATACTGTCACTATTTTGAGACACCAGCCATCTTCCAATAATTACAAGGAAGTATGTAGACCTATTGGCCTTGTTTGCATAACTCAAATTGGGTTTTGAGTCCAAACTATGAATTTAAGAGCATACGAACCAAGTTAGGAAAACTTGCCTAGTAAGAGCTTTCATCTTCCTTCCAAACAACACTCCTGGAAAGTGTAAAATATATGTACACTATACAAATGCAAATCAACTTTACTAAGACCATTTTGGGAGCCCAAAACCTAGAGTTAGTCAAGTGTATGCATTTTTGGGCTTCAAAACCCTTGACAGGGCAGCAACATGGCAAAACTGAAAAGATTATTTGCACACAACTCCCAAATGACAAATTGCCAAAATTATTACATGGAGAGAATAAAAAATACAATAATATCTATATTCAAGAAGAACAGTATGGAAATGATGAGCTTTTGTACAGGCTACTATTCCCAAAGAGGAGAAACCATGTCAAAAACCAAAAAAATTGCTCCTTCAATTGATTTTTTTTATGAAAGTACAAAAGCCAACCATTACAAAGAAGAGGAAGGAATTTAAATTCTATTTAGAAGTAGTTAATAATTCCTATATGGACACATAGCAATTTTATCTTGTTTTTGCAAGAAAATGTCCAAAAATGACAATTTTGCACAAGCAACATGACAACTTTTGTTGCTTCAAGTAGCAAAGTGAGCAACCAGACATATGAAACCTTCCTAAAACATTTAAACATGATCAAAAACACTTCCTAAACATGATCCAACACTTTCCAAAGCATAACTAAGCTTATAAGGCAAATTTCCATTTTTTAGCCTTATTGGGCCTAGGAGCACAAAACTGACAACTCAAACCTTACAAAACAAAACTTGACCTCTCAAGCACTAAATGAGATCAAAAACTCATGAAAAGACTCAAAACAACCTAAGACAACATTATAAACCTATGACAAGACTTAATCAAGAAAATACTCAAAAATGGAGAGCATGAGCAAGACTAGGTGCTCCTGCACCACCTTACCCTTGGATAAAGGCTTTATCCAATAACCCAACCTGCATGAGGTTACCCTCATGTCTTCTCAGGAATTAAATTCTCTTTACCTCTCCTCTCAATCCATCTCATGTTGACACTTGTCATCATGGGATTGGGTTGAAAACCATCACATGGATCATGAATCAAGGAATCTTATCCCTCTACAAGCTCACTCAATCTTAGTCATTCAATCAGCATTTTTCCCAATAAAAGGAGACCTCACCCTCAAGAAAAGGAGGAAGAATTAGAGAATTGTTATTATATTAGTATTAGCATATACTTTTAGAGCTTTTTCATAATATAATAGTTGCATTTGCATATCATTTGTTTTTCATCTTCAACCATCTTGAATCTCCATATGGCATCCATGGCTAGTACTAAAAGTTGAGAGCTCCACTTATTTGGGACTTGAAGAGGAGAGAAACAAAGGAGGATTATCACAAGGTTACAATGAAATCTTCTTAGGAAGGATATTTCCCTTTCTCTTTTTGTTTAAGATTCTTTTGTGTTTCTTTGAATCTCTTTTGTTATGCTTTGGATGGTTTTTAGTTCTTTGTTTTGGTTTCATGGTTGAACTAACATACTAACATTGAGCTTTGATTTTGACTCTTGTAGCCATTTCCCATAGCATCACTATTTATAGTAAGTTTTCATTTGAGCACGAATTGATTTGAAGTTTTCCCCAAATCTTCGAATTGGCTAGATAAGCATGCCGATAAATTTTCATTGCAAGATCATAACTATGTTTGAAGATATTAAAGTTTATGTTTTTGAAAGTTGGCAATAAAATTTTTTAATTCATTTTTTAGGGTTTTAGAAGCTCTGAAACCTCCTGAAGAGTTTTTGTAACTGACGTAGTGGTTAGGAGGTGATAGAGCACATCACAGGCTTTCTGGTGCTTCAAACAATTCATCAATCAGACTCCCAGTTCACAACTTATGGCCTTCGAAATCTTGGTCTCCTAAAATTGAAAATATAAAAATGCATCAGACACATAAATGAGTTGTAAAATGGGAGGTACTTAGGTACACATGTTGATGTGTGTTTTGACACATCAAATGGCATCTAATATTGAAGATAAGGTTAGTTCCACTTTATTGGGTGGTTTTATCTCATGGTTTTGTAATACCGTTTGATGGTTTCATGTATTGTATCTCCTATATATGAGGTGTGTGATATGGAAGTTGTGAGTAAGAGTCTTAGAGCTATTCAATTACCTTTGAATCTTTGGTTGTTGATACTCTTGTGATAAGCTTGATCTACAAGTGTATTTCAATATTATTGATTTCTAAATAATATATTGAGCAGCTTTTGGAGTGTGGGGTTTTTTTTCTCCCAAAAGTATTTTCCCCATGTAAATCACTATTTTGTGGTATGCATGCTATTTATGTTTATTTTTGCTAATTTTCTAAAACTATTCTAGCAATCTATAAAAATTTTGCATTACCCTCCTCTCAAGGTTAGTGTAGGAAGTTGTTTCGCTGCTTAACTTCCTCACAAAAGTGAAAATGCAAGTTTGTGAAAGGTGTGAGCAGAATCAAAGTGGACATCAAGCATCAAAAGATATAACACCAAGGTAAGGTCTACGTGAGGATTAAATTGTATGTGGATACAATTAACAATGCTACTATCTCATAGAGAAGAAAAATATCAACTTTTCATTCCTTCAAAGTACACTTTAAAATATGTTATTTTGAGGAGCTATTCAGCCATCGTATGTTCCATGACATAATCTTCATAATGACAGACATAATGCATCAATACTAACCTTAGTATTGAAAGATACATCACAAGACTATGACGTCAATTAATAATTATTTTTGTTTATTTTTAGATTTTGACATGCCATCCAATGTTTATTATCACCCACTAGCAACTTCTTTTGTTACATCTCTCATTCTAGTTTCTCTATTGGAAGGATGACCAGGCTTACTCTCACACCCAACATCAATGTTATTTTTATTTTTCATTTTCCCACTCACTTGAGTCAATTTTTTCTTGATGTCTTCCTCATCAATTACAACCTTTGATTTGTATTGTGGTGGGGTAGAGGCAAAACCGAACAAAGCCAAATTCTATTTTAGATCCTTATATCCAACCTCTTGTTTTGAAGGACACTTCTCCATATTAAGTTCCTTTTTTCACAACTAGTATGTTGATCCATTTGATCTTGACCCCTAAGGGGATAAAATCCATTGTTGATATCCATCTCATTTTCCTTATTACCATCAATTTCTAAACCAGTATCATTTACCTTCTGAGCATAAGAATTGTGTAACTGACCTCTAGACTTGGTTTCTTCATCAAATTGGTCTTCAAAGACATGGCTAGGATCATCATCCTTCTTATATTTTGAATTATGGTTACTATCATTTAGACCCAAGGAAACATCAAGGGTGTCATATTGGCTATCATTGGCTTTTCCTCCCATAAAGATCTCAACGAGATTCTCCTCAACTTGATTTGAAGGATCCCTAGAGGGCTCAATTTGGTGAACATGGTTATTCTTCACCCTTTCCTTACTTCCAATAATAATATCCTATATAATTTCCTAATTTTCAACCATTTGAATGTTTTGTGACATATTCTCATTATTAGTATTGCAATCCTTCATTGCTTCTAGATCTTCAACCCCTTTCATCTCCTTTTTGGCATTATTAGGATCCTCTAAGAAGATAGTATCTCTCTAGTTGACTTTTTTAGAAGATCTAACCCTTTTGGTACCACCATATATCTATCTGTAGGTCATTTGATCACAGTCAATAACTGGTTGATTCTTTCTAGTGGGTTGTCTTCTACATTCAGAGTTCAAATAACCATTTCTTTAGTAGTTTTGGCAGAACAAAACTGCTTTCTCATACTCAATAGCTTGTGTCCAAGATCCAAACTTAGATTTCAAGGTGACACAAGTAAGTAGAACCATATTTACTGGCACATTAACATGTAAATGAGAAAAGGTCAAGTGATATTTTTGTTGATTCACATGATCAACCACCAAAAGATAACCAAAAGAGTTTCCAATCCCTTGGAAAAACTCAATATTCTAGTACTTCAAAGACAAACCAGGGAGACGAATCCAAGTGGGAACAACAAAACCTAAATCATTCAAGGGGTTGAACCCTGGTTTCCATTTGCTGAGAGATAAAATATTTGTATGATTATCCCCAAAGGTCCATGGGCCTCACGCTAGCACTTTTAACAAATCTTCATGAGTAACAAAACTAAGCTAGAAAAGACCATTAGCCATAGCTCTAATCTTAACAGTAACTTTCATCTTCCAAACTGAATCTACCCAACTTCTAACTTAATCTATATTAGGTCTATAGGCAATAAACTGGTTGATCAAAGAATGCTTCAATTATTCAATAGAAATATTCATTACCACATCTACACTTCTATCTCTAGGCCTTGCACCACACATGAACACTCTGGGACATCCAAGGCTTTTCCCTTTCCAGCCTAAGGGTATTACCTCCTAGCAACTTATCAATATAAGAATTAGGATCTTCATTTTCAGAAAAGGATCCCAAATCGTAGGGTGGAGATTTCGGAGAGCCCACACGCCTTTCTTGGACAAGATGCAACATATTCGAATCATTTGTAGGGGGTGGGGGAGACCATTAGCCACCCCCACCTACCTTTCCCATTTTTGAACCAGATAAGAATCAATAACATGAAATCTGACAAGAAAAAATAATACAAAAATCACAACAAAACCTCTAAACCCTAGCTCCAGCTCCATAGAAACCCTAAACCCTTATGTTATGTTTGTTACTTGAAAGATGAAATAATTTTCTAAATTGATTGTTATCATGGTTTCTAGTTAAATAATACAATAAGACGATACATTGACCATAGATTTTTCCCAAGATCAAACTCATTTACCTTTCTATCCCATTTGTAAAACCTTCCACAATATTTTTTTCTTATGAACCGCTCATTATAAAGCCCATTTAGCCCATCTAATGAGAAGTAGGAGGTATTTTATACTTTATCAAATTATGTTACTTTATTAACATTCAACTGCATTATTTTTTAGTCAGACTACTTTATCTATATTTCATGATTATTAGTTTACATGAACCCATATCTCATGAGAATGAATGAACAACTTAGCACTCATTGCATCTAGGTGTTTCTCACAAAGGTGAATCATTGAGGATACACAACATTTTATCTTTGATTTTGTAGGAATTTTTCAAACAATCACAATATCCTTTAGAGATTGAACCATCTCACATTGGGATGCTAATGAAGTATCTAGTAGATATTGGTTTCAAGTTGCATCTATCCATTTAAATGATGACATATAGAAGGATTGAAGATGGATTTGGATTCACCTTTGTTTTTCTAACTGTTTCTTCTTTACTATTTTTTATACTTGGGATAGTTTAGGATTTTAATGATAAATTTTATATTTTAAAAGAAAATAAACTCAATAAATTTGATACATGATTATTTATAATTGTTTAAATACACATTTTCGATTTTTAGTTAAATGAAGACTTACATCAAGTAAAAATTTTGTGTTTTTACTAATTGGGTATCTTTTTATACAAGTTATTTTAATCATATAGTCCCTTGATCAAAGCAACTAGAATAATCTTCAATTGATGGTTTTGGTAAGACTTTTGTGTTTAGTTGATTTAATGAAAAACTCTTGAAGCTATCCACATTTCAAGTAGGGAAACAACCTTTTCCATTCCACCATGTAGGTTTCATGACTTACAAGTACATTGGAGTGTCAAAACCTATGTCAACACCCTTAACCTAAGAAAAACAATACATTGATATATCACATCTTTGCACAAATACACATAACTCCCCTTTCATTATACCATAAAAATATTATCGTCCACACTTTCCATCAAGTGTCAAATATTAAATTTTGGACTTATGAATGATTATTTTGATAGGTATACTAGATCAATGATCATAAATAACATTTTATGCATCTTTGTATATCATGAAATATACCTAGTTATGTTTTGGGTTTTTTCCACAAGAATGATCATTCCTTCTAGCATGAAAATTATACCAAATAAAGTCAGAAGTGCCTCTAAGTCACTTATTCTAAACAAGAGGTCAAGATATTTTTCTACTATGAGACAGTGTTCTTACATTATTTCTATCAAAGATTAATATTTTGCAAAAAAAAAAATTGCATTGGACCATGCAAAAAAATATTTGACACTTTGACATATGTATGAGTGGAGCTCATAGACAAGATCTTCAACTATTTATATTGTAAAAAACTTGCTCACAATTTTAAACATATAGTTCATTCTATGGGTTGTGTAGTGAATAATAATCATGTGTAATGGATAAGATGTTCGTATCTATATAAAAAAAAATTCTACAACCTTGCATTGCTAAAACTCCAATCATCCCTACAAACATCGATATTTTGACAATTGTGTATTCATCTATATCTCTAATTTTATTCAAAAATTTCCTAACTAGTTCACATAGATTATGTTCAATGATGTAAAATTCTTCACTTATGAATAAATAGTAGATGAGGATGACAGACATGATTTTGTATAATATATGCATGCATACATATTTGAGAAGTAGTATTTGTTGGTGTAAATAATTATTCTTCTTGGATATTATTACACCTTACTTAAGTTTACTTAGGAAATGCATTTCATAGTAGTTTGGGTATGAGACACTTGGGTGTTTGTGCCACATTGGGATAGTGTGTGTAGTGTAATTTCCACCTTTTATGGTGTGATCTTGTTGTTACACTCCACATTCAGTGGGTGATCCACCTCATGTGGAATATTATATTGTTTCTCCTACCTACCCACACCTATTTCCTACCTACGCTTGTTTCTTATTGAGCCACATGTCATGTTTGTGTGCTCACATATCCATATAGCCTTGCCTATATAAGGAGGCTCATATTCATTGTATGTAACGATTGATGATCCAATTGATCAATATTTTCATCTTGATAGAATATAGTTTATTACTATCAATATTTTGTCTCTCCATTGTATTTTTCATTGAGCCCTAAATCTTGGCAAAATCTCACAGTATCCATTCTTATAAATTCACCTAAATAAATTCAATATAAATTTGATTGTTTCATATTTTAGTGTAAATCCTATTTTTCAATCTTAGAAAGATATATATATATATATATATATATATATATATATATATATATATATATATATATATATATATATATATATATATATATATATATATGCTTATACATCATATGTCGGACCTTGTCATATAGGTATCATTCAACTGCTTAAAGCAATCATACATTGGAGATGCTAGGGTGTACGGCTAACAAATAATCATGAAAAAGAAATCAACATGTCTATAGTCGATACAACAGGGCAGTATAGGGATGGAAATATGTCAGATTTATCAAAGAATAATCATAACGCTTACCAGGAGCTAAATGGGCAACCATCACGAGAACAACCTGTCACAACCGGGGTTATAACTCAATTTATCGATAGTATCAGTTAACATAACCAGTATATCTAAGTGGTGACACTCACCATTTAACTATAAAAAAGATGGACACCAGGATTTGCTTGTGTCAAGAGAAGCGTGAGATGTCTTTTGTGGGAGAGATATCTAAAAAACGTTGGTCCGTTATTCTGAGGTTGGAAGATGATATGGTCATTCATATGACCAAGATGATTCTGGGAAATGAGATTATAAACATGGAGCATAGGAAACAAGTCAACGGTGACATCCTTGTGGGGTTTGTAGCAATATTACTCACAATGGGAGAAAATAAGGCAGTCACAGTCTCACTGTGCATGCTAATATTCAAGAACGAATATCTAGTTAACCTAGAGATGGCTATTAAATGTGTTGATGATAAACTCTATATCCCTTATCCGGAAGATTATGAGAAAGTTGTGAAATCCATAGACAAGGAAGAAGCACTCGAAATAGAGTTTAAGAGGCCTATTCTTAGCAGCAAGGACCAGAAGCTCTGCCGGCAACGACAACCAGATATAACAAGGAATATTGCATTCCTTAAACAATGGCTTGGTGTGGTAGAAGAGCCAAAAGGAGATTGGTGGGTAAGCTATATGGTTGAGGAGGGTTGGACCCCATTCTAAGCTGATAACCCTAGTGACATGGAGGCTGAGGAAACACAGGCTTCTTGCATGGAAGCCGTAGATGATAAGGATGAATAATAAATTTCCATAACATAGTTTTGTTTACCATATTCTCTAATTCACAGGGAAGTAGGATCTATAGATAGCATAAGTCACATATAGAATTGTTTATAAAAGTATTTTGATATAAGGATGGCTTAGAAATGTATGACTATGTTATAACATAGATAACAAAGGGCAAGGATACTTACTTAGTGGTATTTACAAGTCATATATATACTAAAGTTTAGAATCTGGTTTGATCTTTGAGTCAAGCATATACTCTAATGTTGGCTCTCTAATTTTAGAATCTGGATTGATCTTTGAGTCAGACATATACTCTAATGTTGGCTCTCTAATATTAGATTCTCAGAAATGACTGAACAAGTACAAACTGAGGACACCTGCATTTATTCATCTTCAAAATACAGTGATAGGAAGTATTCTCGTAACACTTGCATATTGGCTTAATCCAGCATTTGCATTTAGACATCTCTATGATTAGAATATTACGATAATATCATGAACAACATGACATATGGGTTGTATTATTATCACTCTCTTGATGACCAGTATTTATTCCACAAATGTTAATTGTAGACTGGGTAATCTTTCATATTATAGCCAACAATATGATCCTGGGGCTGACTTAATATAAAAGAAGCCTAGGTTATAATAGAAATAGTGGAAAGTATAACAGAAGCTTGCGGAGATAGTACGAGTTCTTTCTTCTTTTGCACTAACACTTCATGAAGTGGTTTGCAACAGGATTGTCTTGTGAATCTGTCTTGCAGGTAAATCAGAAGGCAGGAAATATGGTAAAAGTGGCAATGGCTCACAAAGAAGTCTGTTGAAAGCAAGTTGGCACAAGGAAAATTATAGATACTACCTGTGAAGGGCCTTTTTATGCCCAGAATGAAGAGATTGTAAAGGAATATATGTAATAAAATAAATGATTTAGAATTTTTATACTAGCTACTGACTGGACCTATGGTCTCGGGCAAGGCCGAAGGTTTTCTCCCCTCCACTCTTTCCTACCGATGCCCACATTGAGCAGAGATTGTAATTTTATTTATTTAATAAAATATGGCTTCGGCCTTTTATCGAGCAAAAAAAAATAAAAATCTTAGAAAGACAATTTTTTCTTTCTTCTATATTATTTATTGACCATTGTGTGTTAGGGAAGTTAGAAACAGCTATAAAAGATAATAAACTCATATTCTATGTACTCTATCATAGAACACCCTCTAGTTAAAATATGAGAAAAAAAAAACTAAATATTTTTTCATTTGTGTCACTCCCATCATATTTCCAAATTGAGCTTCAATTATACATCCACATACAACAAGTTCATCCCTTTTTTAACACATTCATCATATTTCATTACATGTTTCGCATGAAGATATTCTTCCTTAATTTACCATTTTATCATTGGTTTTTCCTTTCTATCTATATGATTTATTTTTCATAAACTTTACTAGCATATTTTTCTATAATTTCAAACTTTAGTTACAACTTATTGTCCCTGCCATATTTTCAATTACAAATATCACACGTATTGTGTATGGGGGGTTAATCTTTTTTTTTCACTCTCCATTGGTTCAATGAATGGCTACTTTGACATCCAATAAATTTAATTTTTTTATAGAACCCACTTATGCTCCATTTTCACATTTGGCTTTTTTTTTCCCCCCTTACATGTGGATCTATGTTTTTGTCATCACTTCTTGAGGTGAGTTTATTAGTAAGGCAGGATACTGTTGCATCCATTCAATTCAACTTTTTAATTAATTTGTTCAATCATTGCATAGAATTAAAATCTCTCGACAAAATTCTATAGTCTTTGTTTAATTTTTATTTTAAATAATTATAAAATTGTCATTTTTCTTTTTTCTTATTGGTTAGTAGCAAGAAATTTTAATTTTACCAAAAAAACACATTCAATTTTCTATGTAAAATAATATATTTATCTCTTCTCTAGAAAGAACATTTCAAATCCTTTATTTTATTTTTTTTAGCAAAGGCTTATGTAACATCCAATAATATTACTTAAAGATCTTGTTTTATACTTTAATTTGATTTTTTTTAAAATAATATTATAGAAATTTTAAAAAAATAAAGATAAAGCAAATTTAAGATAAAAACATCTCTTGCGAGATAGATATAGATATTATAAATATTTAAATATTTTTTTTATTTGTAAGAAATAAAAGATACAATGTAAATATTTTTATTTGAATAATAAATCTGATTAAATAGAATTTAATTAATTTAAGTGATTTAAGATTGAAATATTTATTTGTAAATGATGATTAAAAAGAAAAGAGATGGGATATTGTTTAACCTTTTTTAATTATATATATAATTTTTAAAAAGTATATTGTATTATTATATATTATATATTATATAATAATCTAAATAAATTCAATTTAGTATTATATACTATTTTGATATAATTTTAACATTTAAATTTATTTTTATTCAATATTATATTTTCTTTATGCTAGATATATGATACCTTTATTATTTATTTGTGTTTTATATAAATAAGTTATATTTATTATTATACATCATGCTTAATAATTGTAATGTGCCTCCCTTAGGAATCTCAGATCTTTTTGTGGAGGTTGACCTACTATTCAGGGTCTTGTAGGTCAATAGGGTGGTTTGGGACCTAACCTGGGTTGTGGGGATTAGCCAGGAGCTTCACAGGCCTTTCAGTTTGGGAGTTATATCTATTGGTTCCCAAATCAACAGATTCTAAGTCCTAAAGGAATAGCCACTAACTTATCATCAGACTCAGAAAAGGATTTGGCCAACGAATGAGATTCAATCACAAGAATGAGATCTCCTACACTTCTGGCTCTGTGAGACCAAGGCGGATGAACCTATGCAATGTCAAAACAACTAACAACTTCAAAATACTTAGGACATTACATTTACAGCAGATCGTCTCAATGAAAATGTACTAAGGAAGATGGATGAACTCATGGTTTTGGCTTTAACCTTAGTTTCTAAGAATCTATGTATTTCATTGAGGGGGGGTTTCTACACTAGTCCTACTCCTAATGCAGAAAGGAAAGAAAAAAATAAAAAGAGATTTTAAATATGAAAAGATTCTAAAACTAAAAACAACTCCATGACCAGTGCCTTGTATGGGCAGTAGAGTCTACTCTCATAATGCAACTTTACACCTTAGTAGCTTGAACTGTAACCACAAAAATCTCAGCATTAATGCATGACACTAACACCCATTAACTTGGTTCTTCTTGCAACCATACTTAAAGATCATACATACAAGAGATATTACTCATCATCCTATTCAAGCATTTTAATCTCTTCATTGGAGAGAATCAAAAATAGAATAAACACCAAGATTGTTGGGATAAAACACACAATCCTTGATTGTCTATTTCATAAATAACACCGTTACATGTAGGAGATAGTAGCAAGAGAAACCAGTGTTATTTACTTTCTTTTCTGATTACAACTACTCAAAATGCAAAGCAACTACAAACTGAAAACAACACAGACTGTCATTAAAACATTGCACACTATACATGGAAGCCTTGCTTCCAAAATGAAGGAAAAACTTACATTCAGAATCCTCCCTTAAAACTGAGAAGAGGAAAAGATATACATCCAAAATAAGCCCTAAAGAAAACCCTAAAGGCATCTTGAGAAATTGACTTGTCTTTTCTCTTGAAATATAGAACTATGAAAATATGCTCTTCTCTTTCCAAAATTTGCCAAAAATACACCTGCGCCCTGCTGGAGAAATGTTGAAAATCTAAAAAATTCCCTTTGGAAGCACATGACAAGTCAAATACTTCACATTAGCCAAAATTGCCACATTAAGCCATTGTACACTTCTGACTAAAAAAGCTCATCTTTCCTTCTCTGCCTTAAAAATTGAAAATTTCCCCTTTTGTGAAAGTTATCTCTAACTTTCAGCTATGCCTTTCAACTATTCAAAACAACAAAGAAAACACCTTTGGCTGAAATGACCTCTCACATAGATTTTTCCTTCTTTCACTAAAGGAAAAATTTCCCCTTTGATTGCAAATGTTCAGCCAATGCTCATCTTTCCTTATTTGTCACATAGTGACAAACAATCCCCCTTTTGATCAAGATGGATATTTCCCTTAGATTGCAAATGTTCAACCAACGCTATTTTCCACTCATTTCTCAATACTCAGAAATAAAATAATCCCACTTGGATAAGATGAAAACTTTCTATTTCCTATTCGAGTGAAAAAGTCTCATTTTGTGATCTCACAATTTTCACATTGTTGACTGAAAATGCTCTTCATTGGCTAAGAGTAATACTCTATTATATCACTTCTTAGTGAAAAACAATTCCCCTTCCTTGTTGGAAATAAACCTTTTATATGAAAGAAATCAACTGAACATTTTTGGGCATATTTCCCTTTTTCAAAGTCACCCTTGGCTCTTTTACCTCTGTAGTCACAAATGGAAAATATTCCCCTGAAAGTGTTCCCTGTCATAATATTTTACTCCCTTCAGTTATTTACTTAAGTAAAAGAGTGTCTCCCTCATACATTTTCACCTCTGAAATAATGCATTTCACCTCACAGAGAAAAAACCTTTGCACCTGTTGGCAATTTGGAGGAATTGATTATGTGTTGCATTGATGTCAACACTAGCTTCTTTGGTTGTCTACCGGATTCCGGTAGAGTGGTTGGACTTTGATGATGATCAAGAGATTTGTATCTAGTATATTCCGATTGGTGGAATTGGTTTGGTTCGGTCATTCATGTTATTCAGATGTGTATCACATTCAGTTGGTTTGGGATTTGGTGATCCAGAAGCTATCACACATTCTAGTAAGCCTTTTGGTTACCAGTAAGGGTTCTACCAGCAAAGCTTCGTTGAAGATCTTTTGATGGATTCGATAAGTGATGTTGGTGTGGCTTCTAGAAGGTTTTTAGGATGTTGATGGTTATTGTGTTTGTGTTCCAGTTGATTGGTGGTATTTCATTTGGTTTATGGTAACCTATTTTAGGTCCGGTCTTATTCTGCTAGGTTATGGACTGGTTTATGTAACATGTTGGTGGATGCTCCCGATGTGTTACCGATTGGATTTATTGTTTGGTTAATGTTTCTTTGGTCTTAGGTTGACTTGGATTATCATTGGTTTGTGGGTTTATGTAATGGATTTATTGTATTATCTTTTAGGTGGCTGACCTAATTATTTAGGTCTTGGGTTGGTATAAATATGATGTAAAATCTCTTTGTAGATCGTGGTCTTGAATTATGGTTATGGGATTATCTGTGTGTGAATAAAGTTGTAATCATATGCAGATGATTTGGTCAATCATAGGTGATAGAATTGGGTTTGTGTAATAGTTTTAAGACCTCTGGCATTGAGCTTAACTGGAACTGTACTCAGACATAGGAGATAATATTCTTGCAGTTCATTCTTATTTCCGGATTGTAGTCTAGATTTATTTTGTAGTTAGTGAGGCTTATTTTGTGATGAGCAAGGTACTCTAGGTTGTTGGCCTTCCTGCATGTGTAGACCCTTTATTGTAATCACATACTTACTGTAGAAGTATCATCTAATTGTGGCTAGGCTTCCCACCGTGGTTTTTCCCTTTACGAAGTTTTCCACGTACAAATCTTGGTGTTATGTGTTGTGGATGCATGGTAATTGGTTTATGATTTATGGTTGTGCTTAATTGATATATCTATTATTCTAGTATTTGGTTTAAGCATTCCAGTAAAAGGTTTTGTCTGCTTAAAGTTTCATAATCTGTTAACAACTGATTCACCCCCCTCTCAGTTATTCACCGGTTATCCAAATAATTGGTATCAGAGCTTGGTCCTCTCTACATAAGCTTAACCACTTGAGGAAGATCCTATGGTGACTAATCATTCAACTTCAATTGCTTACCGAAAGGACAACCCTAGACTTGAAGGAACAAAGTATAGAGTATGGAAGCTTCGAATGGAGACTCATCTAAGATGTCTTAGCAAGGAGATTTGGGAGATCACTGAGAAAGGATATACCCCTTATGATCTGGCATCTAGCAACCCTCCCCTGACAGACTTGGATAAGAACACTAAAAAATGACTATAGAGAAAGAGAAGCCCTTTGAGTGCCCTTTCAGATCAGGAGGTACTGGGATTAACGGACAAATCATCTGCAAAAGCTATATGGAATAAGTTGGAGACTCTAAATGAAGGTGACCCTACTATTAAAATTGCTAAACTTGATGGTTACCAGGTAAGGTATGAAAACCTAAGAATGGAGGAAGATGAAAGAATTACTGCTTTTATGGAAAGAGTCAATGAATTTTTTTTGGAAATTCAATGTTGTGGTGGATCTCTGAGTGAAGATGAGATTGTTTCTAGTATTGAGAGCTTTACCATCTGCTTACAAGATGAAGGCTATTGCAATTAATGAGCTAAGAAAAATGTCTAACACTTCTATTATTAGGGATGCTTTGGTTGGAAAGTTATCTACTTTTTGAGCTTGAAGAATTTGGTCCTAAAGGAGTTGCAAAGACAAATTCTGCATTCAAGGCATCTACATCATCAACTAGAAAGAGTGATTGGAAAGCATTATATGCGAAGGAATTCAAGGATATGAGGAAACAACATGAAGATCTTGAATAACTTGAAACTCTATTTGCTAGAAGAGTACCTAAAGGTCCAACCGGAAGTAAGTATGAAGGAAAATCAAATGTCAAATATTTTGCATGTAATAAGATAGGTCATTTTGCATCTAGATGTCCTGAGAGGAATTCAAGATTTGAAGAGAAAGCTATAATATCTTTTAAGCCTAAACATGAATATCAGAACAAGCATAAGTACAAGAGGAACAAGGGAAAAATTATGCTACTATGTTGATGAGGAAGGTGTAACTGATGATTCTGATGATGAACTGGAAAAAGACTCGACTAGTGGATCTAGCAATGGAAAGGAATGGGTATTCTTAGCTATCAAGGAAGATGCTCCAGAACCTGTCATTCATAATGAAGAGAAGGCCCTTTTTGCTAAAGTTGAAGACAAGGATGAATGGGTAATAGACAGTGGATGTTCACATCATATGATTGGAGATAAAAGGAATTTTTTATCTTTGCAAGAATTTGATGGTGGTTTGGTCAGATTTGGAGATGACAAAGCATGCATGATCAAAGGAAGATGAACTATATCATTGGATGGTAAGCATAACACTGATAATGTTTACTATGTTGAAGGTTTAAGGCATAATATTTTGAGTGTAGGTCATTTGGTGGATAAGGGATTTCAATTACAGTTCAAGGATGGAAAATGCAAAAATCATCAATAGATATGGATTGGAGATTGCGACCGGTACTCAGACTAGAGGTAACATCTTTCATTTGAACTCCGGTGAGAATACATGTTTGATTGCACATATTGATGAGAGTTGGCTATGGCATAAGAGGTTGTGTCATGTGAATTTTGATTTCATTATAAAGATCAGTTCAACTAAGGTAGTTAGACATATACCTATGATTGTGAAGCCTTATAATCCAATATGTAAGGAATGTCAAATGGGAAAGCAAGTCAAAACTTCTTTTAAGAGTATTCAAGATAAATCTAATGATGTTCTTGATCTTGTTCATACTTATTTATGTGGTCCCTCTAGAATAAGAAGTTTTTATGGGTTATAGATATTTTATGCTAATCATTGATGACTATTCTAGAATGATGTGGGTTACTTTTCTAAGGGAGAAATTTGAAGCCTTTGAAAAATTCAAAAACTTTAAAGCTATGGTTGAGACAGAGACATGATTGAATATCAAATGCTTAAGATCCGATCAGGGTGGTGAATTCACATACGGTGAATTTAACATTTATTGTGAGAAACATGGGATAAAGAGATAGGTGTATGCAGCCCAGACACCTCAGCAGAATGGTGTTGTGGAAAGAAAGAATAGAACTATCCTAGATGCAGCTAGATCTATGATGATGGAAGCTAATTTGCTACATATCTATTGGAGAGAAGTTGTGAGCATGGTGGTGTACATAGTCAATAGAGTTCATATCAAAGGAGACAATGGTAAGACACCTTATGAGCTACGGTTTGGTCATACACCTACTGTTAAATATTTCAAAATATTTGGTAGTAAATGCTATATCAGAAGAGACGATTCCATTAGAAATTTTGATCCTAGATGTGATGAAGGAATATTTCTTAGTTATTCAAATAAAAGCAAAGCATATATATGTTATAACAAAATAATGCAGAGAATTATGGAAAGTGCTAATGTCAAGGTGGATGAACAGTACCGAGGTCAAATCAAAACTTATGAGAGAGAAATAGAAGTGGTAATGATCATAACTGAACCGGTAACACATGTACTGAAACTAAATGTTGAACCAGTTACTCTAGCAGTATCAAAAAATTTGACAGTAACTGAAGATCAAAGTAGAGAAACAGAAAGTCAGAAGACTCCTTGGTATGTAGGTTTGAACCATTAAGAAAATCAGATCATTGGAGACAAGAGCAAAGGAGCCATCACAAGGAGAAGGTTGTTGAAGAGGTATGTCTAATTTCTCAAATTGAACTGGCATCAGTAGATGAAGCACGTAAGGATTAATGTTGGATGAAAGCTATGGAAGAGGAATTGGATCAGATAGAAAAGAACAACACATGGACTATAGTTCCCCAACCTAAAAATAAGAATGATATTGGAACTAAATGGGTTTTTAGGAATAAATTGAAAGAAGATGGACAAGTTGTGAGGAACACGGCTAGACGGGTAAGTAAAGGATATTATCAAAAGGAAGGAATTGATTATGATGAAACTTTTGCTCCGGTAGCTAGGATTGAAGCTATGAGATTATTTCTTGCTTATGTTTCCCATAAGAAATACAAGGTTTATCATATGGATGTTAAGTGTGCATTTATAAATGGAGATCTTGAAGGGGAAGTCTACATTGAGAAACCTAATGGATTTTCTCTTTCAAATGACAATAACATGGTTTGCAGGTTAAGGAAAGCTTTATATGGATTGAAGCAAGCACCTAGAGCTTGGTATGCTAGATTGAACAAATATCTTTTGAAGCTTGGTTACACTAAAGGTAATGTAGACAGTAATTTATATTATAAGATCAATAATGATGATATATTGATTATTAAGGTCTTTGTGGATGATATCATTTTGGAGGTGAGGAAAATTTATGTATCTAATTTTTTGACAATATGAAGAATGAATTTGAGATGTCTATGATTGGAGAAATGAGATTTTTCTTAGGTTTGCAGATTAATCAAACTAATAAAGGTATTTTCATCTATCAAACTAAGTATGCTAGAGAGTTGTTGAATAAATTTGGTATGGAAAATTCTAAACTAGTTGGTACTCCTATGGTTACAAGTGATAAATTGACAAAGAAAGATGTATCAGCTCCAGTAAATCCTACAAGGTATAAATCTATGATTGGAGGTCTATTATATTTGACTCAAACTAGACTGGATATAATGAATGTTGTTTGTATTGTATCAAGATATCAGAGTGATCCTATAGAGAATCATGAGAGTGCAGTGAAAAGGATTTTCAGATATTTACAAGGAACAACTGAATATAGTTTGTGGTATCCTAAAGATGATGACTTTACATTATGTGCATATACAGATGTAGATTGGGCTGGAGAAATAGATGACCAGAAAAGCACATCCGCTGGAGCTTTATTTCTTGGAAGGAAACTTGTTTCATGGATCAACAAGAAACAGTCATGTACTTCTTTATCTACTGCTGAAGTTGGGTATGTTGTTGTTGCTACTAGTTGTACACAAGTTCTATGGATGAAGAAAATGCTGAGGAATATAACGGTATATTGCAATGAACCAGTAGTTATTCACTGTGATAACTCTGTTGCTATTGACATATCAAAGAATCTGATATTTCATTCTAAGACAAAGCACATATCAATCAAGTATAACTTTTTGAAGGAAAAAATGGAAGAAAATAAAGTCAAATTATTTTATGTGAACACTTAAGAGCAGATTGCAGATATCTTCACTAAAACTTTGGCCAAGGAATCATTTGAGTATTTAAGAGATAGATTGGGGGTCTCTACCCCTCCGGTTGAGACTTGAGTGATGTTTATTGGCATCAGTCTGGTATGCATTATCAAAACTATTAATCATTCTGGATTGATGAGTTGGTGCTACTACTCAGGGGGAGTAGTCAGTTGTGTGGTTCAGAGGTTTTATGATTTTTCTTTGATGTTTATGTCAATTTTTTGGCATCAATGTCAAAGGGGGAGAGGTATACACGTGAAAAACAAAGATTAACAAAGATACCAATAACAAGGGGAGTTTGGTCTATGGTTTGGTTATTTGGTTCAGTACTTCATTGTTATATCATTTGATTGGATGTCTTCCATTGGGGGAGACTTGTTTGACACTTCTTGGCACTTGGATGTTTTTCACATCTAGTGTAGCCATCAATGCCAAAGGAGGAGAATGTTGGAAATTTGGAGGAATTCATTGTGTGTTGCATTGATGTTTGTCATTGATGTCAACACTAGCTTCTTTGGTTGTCTACCGGATTCCGGTAGAGTGGTTGGACTTTGATGATGATCAGGAGATTTGTCTCTGGTATATTCCGATTGGTGGAATTGGTTTGGTTCGGTCATTCATGTTATTCAGATGTGTATCACATTCATTTGGTTCAGGATTTGGTGATCCGGTAGCTATCATATGTTCTAGTAATCATTTTGGTTACCAGTAAGGGTTCTACCGACTGAGCTTTGTTGAAGATCTTTAAATGGATTCGATAAGTGGTGTTGGTGCGGCTTCTAGAAGGTTTTTAGGATGTTGATGGTTATCGTGTTTGTGTTCCAGTTGATTGGTGGTATTTTATTTGGTTTATGGCGACCTATTTTAGGTCTGGTCTTATTCTGCTAGGTTATGGACCGGTTTATGTAAGATGTTGGTGGATTCATCCAATGCGTTACCGGTTGGATTTATTGTTTGGTTAATGTTGTTTTGGTCTTAGGCCGACTTGGATTATCATTGGTTTGTGGGTTTATGTAATAGATTTATTGTATTATCTTTGAGGTTGCCGACCTAATTGTTTAGGTTCCAAGTTGGTATAAATATGATGTAAAATCTCTTTGTAGATCATGGTCTTGAATTATGGTTATGGGATTATCTGTGTGCGAATAAAGTTGTAATCATATGTAGAGGATTTGGTTGATCATAGGTGATCAAATTGGGTTTGTGTAAGAGGTTTAAGACCTCCGACATCGAGCTTAACTGGAACTGTACTTGGGCATAGGAGATGCTATTCTTGCGGTTCATTCTTATTTTCGGATTGTAGTCTGGATTTATTTTGTAGTCAGTGAGGCTCCTTTTGTGATGAGTAGTGCGCTCTAGGTTGTTGGCCTTCTTGGATGTGTAGGCCGCTTATTGTAATCACATACTTTCTATAGAAGTATCATCTGACTGTGGGTAGGCTTCCCATCGTGGTTTTTCCCTTTACTGGTTTTTCCACGCATAAATCTTGGTGTTATGTGTTGTGGATGCAGGGTAATTGGTTTATGATTTATGTTTGTGCTTAATTGATATATCTTCTATTCTGGTATTTGATTTATACATTTTGGTAAAAGGTGTTGTATGCTTAAATTTTTATAATCTATTAACAACTGGTTCACCCCCCCTCTCAGTCGTTCACCGGTTATCCTAACATCACCCTATTGGCAATTGACAGTCATCTGGTGATTTCAAGAGACTTCCAGTGGTTAATTAGTTGTTTAGGGTTGTCATTGATTTCAAATCTTCATGATGAATTGATCGAGTAGTCATGACTTAGCTTATCTGGAAGATGGAAGCAATTGCTAGACAGTTAATCGGCAAAACAGGGTATTTTGGTAATGTGTTAATCCGGAATCATCTCTGATGTTTTCAATGTTTTTGGTGATTATTTTTGTAATCTTCATATTTGGTAGGACCTATTGGAAGCATGTTTCTATAATATTTTATTCTAGTGCTATGGTGTGTTCGAGATAGGAGCCAACTTCATCTACACATTACATCTCTTGAAGCCAACTTGAAGGAAATTATTTTTGTGGTGAGACCCGATATATAAGATCATTGTAGTGGTTGATTTTTAGTGTATGATGATGTGTTAAGTGTTTAGCAATCAGTTTTGGTGCAATTGAGAATGGTTTCACATGCACATTTTTTTTTAAGATCAACCGATAACTGACTGAGATTGAAACATGGTAATTGGCAGAATAAAGATAGTCAGTAATACAAAGCCTAACTGGAACTCAATTTTGCATTATTAGATGCTTTCTAAGAGTTCATTACATTGTAAACTTACTTTGTAATCAATTGTAAGGTAGTGAGGCTTCCTTGAAGGTTGTAGCCTTCCGGGCAATTGTAATTGAGCAGTGAGCTCTAGGCAGTGAGCTTGAATGCAGGTGCATTCCCCATCTATGTAATATTTATATACACCTAGCCATAGTATATGAATATTGTGGGTTCCAACCCCACCATGTTTTTTCCCTTTTTGAGTTTCCACGTAAAAATTCTAGTGTTGTGGATTTGTGTTGTTATTGTTGCATGTTTATATTCATATTTGTTATGCATTGTTAACTAGTGAATAAAAAATAAGTTTGCAGTTTTAATTACCAGTAGATCACTGATTCACCCCCCTCCCTCTCAGTGATCCCTAATTCCAACAATTGGTATCAAATCCTAGTACCTCTGAGGAAGATTAATCGCTTGAGGAAGATGTGGGAGATTGATTCAACGGATACCGGTTTTCAGATACAACTCAATGTGGCACTTAAGGATCTTAATGCTGCTAGAAGTGAGCTTTGTACCTTGAAGAAGAATCTGGATGCAATTGATTAATTCATTAGTGAGATGAAGGAATCATTAAAGGACAGAGTTGATGAATGCTTCAAAATTACCTATGAGAATGATCAGTTGAAGATTGAGTTGACAAAATCAAGGAATAATGATCAAGAACTTGAAAGATAGGTTGCTACCTTGAGAGATGAACTTGCTACTGCCAATGAATACAAAGACAAATTCAAAGCTAGTTCAGAAAGACTTGATGAGATGCTAGAAATTCAAATACATGGAAAGGATATGCGAGGTCTTGCATATGAGAAAGGAGAATCCTCCAGATCTGGACAAGGCAATGCTGAATCTGATTAGAAGGAGAGCAAGAATCCTCCAGTAAGACAGCCTAATGCTCATAAATTTAATGGTACATGTTTTACTTGCAATAAAATTGGTCATATGGCAAGTCAGTGTAGAAGTAGGATGACTAATGGAATGATGAACAATAACAATGTGATGAACAACAATGTGTCTACCTTTACCGGTTAGTGTTTCATATGCAATAATTTTGGACATAAGTCAAATGTATGTAGAGTTGTGATGAATAACTTTCAGAACAAAAGATGTTATGCCTATGGAATATTTGGACACATCTCTAATCAGTGCAGGATGAGACAAATTCAAATGAACTTCATATCCATGAAGAATAATGGTGTTTGCAGAGCATGCAACAAAACCGGTCACATTGCAAAGTACTGCAGAAGCAAGAACAATGCTCCAGTAGACAAGAATAAATTAGATGAGAAGAGTAAAGAGAAAGTTGAAGAGATCAGAGATAAGCATGAGAAGATGTGGGTGAGAAAGGATGAATATAAGACAGATATTGGATTTGTACATGTATCTGGTGCAGAATCTTCATCTGGTAACTAGGACTTTTAGCCTTAGGGGGAGGCAAATCAATGAAAATATTGCAAGTACCCCTTGATGAGATGTGTGGTTTATGGATTACAAATGGCAGTTGATATTTGGAACTCAAATGGTTGATTGTGGCATCTAGTAGCTGAACAGAGCATCTGGTTGAGTACTTGAAGTGCATTTATTTCAAAGAGAAATTAGGGTTTGCAAGTTTAAATGGGAAAATATGAGAATCATTCTTCACCTTGTGAATAGTGTTTTCGAGCTATCAAAGTTTTTGAGCGATCAAAGTTTCTAGGAGATCTACGAGAAAATGGCAATTCGGCAAAGCAAACTAAGGAATTCAACAGTTGTTTAAGGTATTTATCGAAGGGTATTAATCTGAGTCTTATTTTTTGAGATTTTGCAATGTCATCTACATCCTCTTTTTCTACTCCATTGGTGGTCGAAGTGAAGGATAGGACCCATCCTGTATTCAAGAAACATTCATACAAGTCCATGGAGGACCACTCGGTAGGTACATTTTCCTTTGTTCTACATGATGTTATGCATGTTGATGATGCTTTTGCATATACTCATTGTGAAATTGGGGAGATTGGGTTGACAGATATTTTGGATCTGTACACAGATAAGATCATGGATGATATCGGGAATCCCAAGATGGAATTTGCACAACTCGTAAGGATGGGTTTCACTCAATTTGTGAAATTTTCATCTTTTGATGAGAAGGAATGGGTTAGATATGTGTCAAGAAAGATTCATGCTAAGTTTATATGGTTGGACAAGCCATACAAGATCACTGTGGAAGAAATTAAAATAGTTACCTATTTACATCAAACCGATGAGAAGCCAAGGTTACAAAAGGTTACAAACCCTATCGTAAATAAACTAACTGGTGTAGAATTCAATGGACAATCAATGAAAATCAATACCATAAGGGAAGATGATGTTAAGTTTGTTGCTATAATGATTGGGCACAAGGTGTATCAATCTAACAGATTGAATTTGGTCTCTAGCACCGCAATTCATTCCATATACAAGATGGTGAAGGAAGATGGTCACTATGACCTATTTAGTGTGTTGTTGGAAGAATTATTGATCAATTTGAAGAAGATTAAACTAGACAAAAAGTATGTTTTCAAGCTTGGATCACTGATTATTTGTCTTGCCCTATATTTTATGAATCAAATCCCTAGAACCAGTAGAGTCCAGTGGGCTTATGACAAACCGGTGATGCAACAGATCAAGCAATGATTGGACAGTCTTGGCAATCAAGACAATTAGAATGTTGCTTTGTGGGCCTTTTTCAAAACATTTCAGGACAAGATCAGGCAAAGAGTGTGAATCCCCAAGGAAATTGTCAAGAAGAAGTATGAGGGGACAATATGTTTCATGGTGAATAAAGATGAATACTAGATGGAAGTGGTCCAACCCTGCACTGTTTGGATAATTCCTATGGGATATGAAGTGGATGAAGCTACCTTGGAAGCATATGCACAACATTTGCTCAACTCTCTAGAAGACAGCAAGGAGGAGAGATTAGGTACCTGCAAATAAAAGTCAATGGAGTTACACTCCAAATTTACAGAACCGACAAGGAAGAGGAAGGTGGCTAAGATAGTAGAGGATATTCTTGTTGAGGAGGGTCATCCCCAGGAGAAGGTGAGTGCTACTAAGGCGGCAAGGGATGCAACAAAGAAGGAAGAAAAATAGAAATCTGCTCCTATCAAGATAAAGGTAACAGGACCCTCTGCCACTCTGGTAAAGACACCTACTGCCCAAGTTGAAACCTTTGGTACACCTACAAAGGGAAAAGGTATTATGAAGAGGAAGCAGAAAGCACAGAGAGAACGTGTGGTGCTTACTCCAGTGGATTCAAAAACTGAATGTGATTCTGATATTCTAAAGGCACCTAAGAAGGGTTAATTTGCTAGGGTAACCTAGAAGCCCCAATACGATGATATGAAGGGTGAGAAGTAGAAGAAGAAAGTAAGATTTCAACCTAAACCGACAGGCCAATCCAAGAAAGGAAAGAAGACAAAGTCTTGATGAAGCCATTAAATCCGGTAAGATAAAATCTTCAAAAATAGAGTATCACATTATTCCTCTGTTATCTACTCAAGAATTGATTGATGAGATTATAAAATATGGTAATTTAAATAATATATCTTTATATTATGTAAATATGGATGATAAAGATCAGAGACAGATAGAAGAAGTAGTAATTTTGTATATGGATGTATTTAGTAAGGCATTAATTGAGTTAGAGAAATATCTGCCCAAAGATTTGTACAGTCTTATTGATGCTAGAAGAAAATCAACAAGCTAGATGGATAGGGAAATAAAGGAAAGTGAGATGGTTAATCATTGCACCAGTATCACCATAGAAGAAATTGATAGATTGATTTCATTGGCTAATAAAAAGGAATTTAGGAGTAAATACAGGGTGAACGGTTTGATGGTCGGAAGAGTTGAAGAAATAAGGAGAGAGACCAGCGAGATTTGGAAAAAGCTTCTAACTAAGAACAGGCTTGTAGATAATGACTCTTAAAATAAAGCCACTCAGTCATGTAACCCTTTCGCAGAAAATGTAAATAGAGATGAGGATACACAGGATGGTGGTGATCAACAAGTTTTGGATTATGTTCTGATTAATTATAAAAATAGGTTTTAAGGACTCGAAACCTTTTACATAAAGATCAAAAGAAATATCATCAAAGATCAACTAGACCAGCATAAATACAACAAACAAAAGACTGGCAAGAAAGCTAGCAACCCGAACGAACAACAAAAAACTAGGAACAACAAAGCAGAAAAAACCGGAAAGAAAGACCTAGACAGCTAGCAACACCTACAGAGACTTAAGTTCATAGACTTAAGAAGTTTTGGATTATGTTGCAGATGAGGCTACAAATAATAATGACAAACCAACAGAGGTCATGGATGGTGCACCAAGTGGTGACACCGGTGCACAAGAGGCACCTAAGGAGAATAAATCCGGACCTGTTGAAGCTGAGAAGAAAGATGAGGAAAAATAGGTTGAACTGAATAAGAATAAGAATAAGGATAAGGATAAGGATAAGGATAAGGATACAGATAAGGATAAGGATAAGGATAAGCATAAGGGTAAGGATAAGGATAAGGGAAAGGGTTTGGAATATCTGGTATTCGTGGCAATTGACATTGCTAAAACTCAGAGCCTGGGGATTTTTCCTCAGTTTAAGATCAATTTTGATAAACCTATTTTTTTAAATGTCTCTGGCTAAGAGGATGATAGTTGTTGCTACTCTTCAGGCGCAAGCTAGTCAGGAGTTAGCGTAGTCTGAGTTAGAGGAGAAGAAACTAATTGAGAAATCTATGAAAGTTTTGGGTCAGGTGATACTGGAAGTGCAACTTGATGCAAGCACTAGCTCATCTGGTAAGCTAAACAATTTAATTGATCATATCTCCATAAAAATGTGATTCTTTGTCTAAGGCATCCACCTAGCAAGCCATGGAGAAGTTTAAGGATGCCAAAACTCAAACATTTTTGCAAATGATAAATAATGATAAGGCACAGTTAGATAAGGAGTTAAAACTGGTTGATGAGGCATTAGGAGAAGGCAGTAAAATATATAAGTATTGTCTAATTCTGACTAATTTTACAACTGACATAGACAAGCAAATAGAGAACTGTAAAGGACAACTAATTCAAATCTCTCGAGCCTATGATGCCACAGAAAATCTAACCGACAGTATAGAGGGAAAAAATTTGAATATCACTAAGCAGATCAAAAAATTTGAGAAGCAAAAGGAGAGGATAATCTGACGAACAGGTGAACTTCGGAACCTAATTGGTCCCCAGTTGGACACCTTATTGTATCATAAAATGAATTGTATATAAAATATGTCTTAGGATACTCCTATAGACATTGCTGCTATATAATTTCATGCATATGTTTTTGAATGGTTTTGTTTCAATTTTGGAGAAGTTGTGGGTAGGTTGGAACACTTATCTAGGGTTCCTTAAGTTAGCTTATGCAGATATATTGAAGCATGTATAGAGTTAATCCTTTGGTGAGTGTATATATATGTACAACAATTTTGATGGACACCCTATCTTTGGCATTGTTGTCAAAGGGGGAGAAATGCGGTAAAAAATGTATAGAGGGAGGGAGGAGAGGAGAGGAGGTGAAAAGTGTATAGTGTATAAACTAATTCTTTGTATGGAGTGTATGGCTTCCTGTATTGTAGAATTATGGATTGTTGATCTTAGGGGGAGTCTTGGATTCTTTTATTCTTTCATTTAGTTGTACAAATTTTAGCACTTAGTCATTTTTCACAGGAGTTGCCATCAATGCCAAAGGGGGAGATTGTTGGCAATTGACACTCATCCGATGATTTCAGGAGACTTCTGGTGGTTGATTTGTTGTTTAGGGTTGTCATTGATGTCAACTCTTCATGATAATTTGATCCAGCAGTTGTGACTTATCTTATTTGGAAGATGGAGGCAACCGGTAGACATTTAACCAACAGAACAGGGTATTTTGGTAATGTGTTGATCCGAAATCTTCTCCGGTGTTTTCGGTGTTTGTGGTGATTATTTTTGTGACCTCCATGTTTGGTAGGACCTATTGGAAGCGTGTTCCTATAATATTTTAGTTCGATGCTATGGTGTGTTCGAGATAGGAGCCAACTTCATCTACATGTTACATCTCTTGAAGCCGACTTGAAGGAAATTACTTTTGTGGTGAGACTGGATATATAAGATCAATGTAGTGGTTTATTTTCAGTGTATGATGATGTATTAAGTGTTTCAAAATCAATTTTGGTGTGATTGAGCATAGTTTCACGTGTGCATTTTTCTTTCATATCAACTGGTAACTAACTGTGACCGGAATAGGGTAATTGGCATAACAAAGACAGTCAGTGATACAAAGCCTAACTGGAACTCAATTTTGCATTGTTAGATGTTTTCTAAGAGTTCATTTCATTATAAACTCACTTTGTAATCAATTGTAAGGCAATGAGCCTTCCTTGAAGGTTGTAGCCTTTCGGGCAATTGTAATTGAGTAGTGAGCTCTAGGCAGTGAGCCTAAATGCGAGTGCATTCCCCATCTATGTAATATTTATGTACTCCTGGTCATAGTATATGAATATTGTGGGTTCCAACCCCACCATTTTTTTTCCCTTTCCAAATTTC
The DNA here is from genome assembly GCF_030272615.1 of Cryptomeria japonica. Classification (NCBI taxonomy): domain Eukaryota; kingdom Viridiplantae; phylum Streptophyta; class Pinopsida; order Cupressales; family Cupressaceae; genus Cryptomeria; species Cryptomeria japonica. The sequence goes on from NC_081407.1 coordinate 792,725,628, forward strand.
CACGTAAAAATTCTGGTGTTGTGGATTTGTGCTTTTATTGTTGCATGTTTATGTTCATATTTGCTATGCATTGTTAATCGATGGATAAAGAATAAGTTTGTCATTTTAATTACCGGTAGATCATTGATTCACACCCACCCCCCTCTCAGTGATCCTTGATTCCAACACACCCTGTACATTGAAATCATATTTTTATCCCATTAATAAAATTTCACCCCTTTGCACACCTTTAGTGAAAGTATTTCATTGTTGTTAGATACGTCCTCCATTTAATCGAGCAAGTGCTACAACCTCCATATGCTAATAGCTATATGAACATGGTGGATTCACATTTTTATCTTAGGACAAAAAGCCCAGAAGAATCTATTTTATTCTCACGCCATTTACTTTGTTTCCCTACTTCCAGTGCGCTTTATAACAAATATTTTGGCGGTGTATTGACTCGCGAGGAATCAACACATTCAGATTTGTCCAAAGAATGAACCCTCTTTGCTCTTTGATGGATCTCCATACTATTTTTTGATCCCCCTTTAGAATGAGTAATACTTGATACTCAACAAAGGCTTCATTTTGAAATTGTTCCAAATATTATATGGAATATTTGTAGATTCTTAACCCGTGCCTTTGTATTACAACTCTCCTATAGCTCATTGCAGCTTCATCAAATGATGTTTATCACATCTCTGCATAATTATTTTGGTGCTCACCAATTTAGAGAGGAAGTTCCATGGGCTTAGTGAAATATGCCCATTGATTTCATTTTCTTGAACAATTTCTAAAACATTTCAATCGATTTCACATGTGCGGCCTATTGGGATCGCCTTTGCCCTAACCTCTTTATTTGTTTTGAGCCCATCTTTCACGTGGTCATTTGTCTCAATGCACCTTAAACTCCTTCACATAGTTACCACCCCTTTGCATAACACATATTATACATAACGTGCACTACTTAAGACAATCGGCCTTTCTACATTTCCTGTGAACATAAGCAAGAATGGTGGAGATTGGCGATCCAAACCGCCCATCTCTGGTTCAATCTGCACATGTATAGAAATGTGAATGTGAAAGATTTGGACCCTCTTCAATCATCAAACCCCTGGACTATCTCCATGGCACCTTCAATCATGCATTGTATAGCTACGTATGTCATGGGGAGAAGGGCATCAATCTCCTTCTACAACCCCAATATCAGCAATAAAACTTTTCAACAAATTATGCCCTTCTCTTATGCCTTTTTTGAAGGTAACAAAACTCCACAAAGTCATATGCTACACTCTACATACCTAGTGCTCGACATCTACGGTCCAGCATACCTCTGAATCTCCATTGCTCATACACTATCTTCATCATGTTCGCCATATCTTTCTGTGTTTTCATCTTTGCATTGCCCTAAGCCCTAATTTATGCATTTTAATCTTCCTTTGGCTTTGCACGAGCTCATACTATTGCCGATGTTGAATCTTATCACGTGACACTTTTTATGTGCCATGTGTAGACACCTAAAAATGTCTCATTGATCATGTACTAATTATTCCTCTAATTGATTAAATAATCTTTATTATTTAATTAAGTTAATTAATCTTATTCTTCTAAATTCTTCTAATTTCACATTTCTTCATAATCTTACTAATTATTTTATTTCTTATTCTATCATCATTTAATCATTTTAATCATTTTCTAAATATTAATTAAATATTTATTATTTAATTAATTCTGATTAATTCCCCAATTTAAATAATCTTTATTATTTAAATAAATTACTAATTATTCAATTTCTATCTCTAATTATCTAATCATTTAACCCTCTTCTAAATATTAATTAAATATTTATTATTTAATTAATTGTGATTTAATTCCTTTAATTTAAATAATCTTTATTATTTAATTAAAGTCCATTTCTAAAAATTAAATAGTTTCTTTAAATTATTTAATTAACTAATTGATTCTTCCATTTCCAAATCCCCAAATTCTAATTTCATTTAATTTCATATTCTTCTAATTTCTTCCAAATTCAATTACATGTGCATGATTTCAAAAACCAAATTGAAAATCAAAGTCAAGTTCTAAATATATTCAAATGCTAAATTGAATTAATAAATTCAATTATTTGAATAATATTTCATGCAAAGATTAAATTGAAAATCTAAATCTAAATGCAAGCACTTGCTAAATTAATTAATTAAATCATTTATCTCTTCAAACTTCTATTTCCATCTTTAAGTTAGCTTTTTCTAAATTAAGCTTTCTTTGTCATCCTCTTTATTTCCTCCAATCATCCTTTTTCTTCCTTCAGTTAACTCTTTCATCAATCAGTTGACTCAATTAATCTATTCAATCTATTATGTTTCACTCCTACAATCAGCAGTTCAACTATCAATTTGCATTTGAGCTCACCTGAGTTCCACCTCTTGATCAATCTGTTCCACCTTTCAATCAATCTTCTCCAAGTTTCTATAAATTGAGCATTCAATCTCCATTATCAATCCTGGACAATTATTCTCTGGATCACGAACTTTGAATCTTTGTGTCACTTGCAGGTTACCAGTGCAATATCTGAGAGCCATCATACCACGAAGAGGAGAAGAGCAATGGAAGCAATATGCAGTCACGGAATAGGGAGTTCTTGATTTGATTTGATTTGATTATATTAATTCCTATTTCTTAATTGTGTTATTCCATTGTATTGTTTGTTAAATTCTGATTAGGATAGGGATTCGTGATTTCCCTTGTTTCTAATTGATTACTTTGTTTAATAGAAGATGAATTTTGAATCCCGCACCATGATAGACATGCGGGATAAGACTTGCTTTACCCTTATCAGCACTTCATTAGCCCACACTATCATATGTGCCTCCATTAAAACCTGTGAGATAAGAAGATTATCTATCCTCTCCATACATCTTGTCCCACACACTTTTAAGGTGCTTGACTGGTGGCTGCAGGATAAGGTTTCATTGAAACCAATGCATTTACCAAGACACTCATTGGGCCCACCACCCTTCAAATGGGTTAGAATATGAATGTGATTTTAAAATCACTAATATAGTGACTTGGGGCTCATATCCCTTTTAGAAAAAATTTCCCGCTCACACCTTTGGAAGTGGATCCCACACTTGGATTTTCGAAGGGCAACAAGCTTAATACATATAAAATTTAAACATGAGCAAAGCAAAATAAAATCACTTTTCATGCCTCCATTTAAGTCATTTAAATGCCTTAAATGCCCCTCCGACAAATCAAGCATCCTTTCGGCCAAATAATTTCAAATATATATTTTGATTTTCTTTATTTAAATCAAATACATGATTTAAATAAAATCCCCTCATTCCTTAAATATAATATTATTTTAATCAAAATGATTAAAAATAATATTTGTTTAACTATTTGAGCCTTAAAGGTCATACTGGGCATCAATCGTAGTCAAGCCCCAAAGCAGGCCCAGCTAAAAAAAAATCGTTCTTAAACAACTGAACTGCTAAGAATGCACTAATTCACTGATTGAAGGTGCTCAGGACTTGAGAAAATGAATTCGGGATCACCAAATTTGATGCTCTTGCAACTTGACACTTAGCCCAAATCACCTGAGGAGCTCCCGGAACAGGCCTTAAAAACTGACCAAATCTCCTAAGCAAGACTTGCAAGCTGGCAAGTTGATAGATTGCAATACATAGAATCTGGGGCATCTAATAGATCGTCATTACGAAATCCGAAGAAAAATATATTAACCCACAAAGTTGCCTACTCAATTATTTTTGAATCTGCACTTGTTAGAACAACCTAACTAGCCTTCAAACCCTAATTTGAAAAAATATCAAATCACTACATCAAGAGCCACCACTTGGCACACTAGTAGATGAATATACCTTGAATGAGTGTGCAAGAGGGTTTGACCTGATTAGGTCACATGTGAAAATTATAAACCCTTAAAGTTAGCTTCTCTGATAAATCTGAACATGCTGCTACTGAAATCTTGAAAATGTGCATTTGGAATGGGCTTCAAAAAATAGTCATATGATGAGTTGGGGGACCACAAATTGGAGATTTGGTAGATAATTTTGTGGAGAATCACAAGGTACTAGTATTTTGAATTTTAGGTCAACTAGGTGTGAAATAGAAATTTTCAAAGTGAGCTCTTGATTGTTGCTTGACAACGCAAACAGATTGATGGGGCTAAGCCACTTGACATAGGTCTTCAAAAAATAGCAGGGAAACATGAGAAACTATTTGTTTTGCTTGACAATCAACTAGAAAAAAGATATGATGCCTCTAAGAGGGCTACTCGGAAAAGTGCAAACATGTGTAAAATGCAAACCTAACCTCAAGACCTCCAAAGGAGACTTCACAAACGCACCATAACTGATCTGAAGAAGCTGAAAATGGACAAATGGAATCTCAATAAGGTTTATAACCATTCCCCAAAGGGAATTTTCATGACAATTCTCTGATGCAAAATTATGAGCTCACCAAATGAGCTACAAAGTCTTGCTCTAAAAGGCAATTCTAAATGCAACTTACAAAATTTTGAGCCTGGGTCTTCAAAATTAGGCAAATTTTTTTAAGCCCCAACAATATCTATGATTAAAATTGAAATTCTAATGTTGGCCTTATGTGAATAGTAACTGAAAAACATAAGGTGAATAGTAAAAAGTGCCCCCATCCTAGTAACTTAAGTTGTGTTTAAAGGGGAGCCAATTTCTCAATGAGAAAATAGACCCTCAAGGTTATTTCATGTTTTTAAAAGCCAAAAAGTAACTCCCATATGGATCAAACTTCTTGGGGAGGTTATAAAAGCAAATTTCCCATCTTTTGTTCTCATTCTTATGACTTCAAAATTGAGAACAACAACAGGCTTAAGGGTTTGAGCAGCTTGGGCTTCTAGGAATGCAAACTTCTAGAATAATTTGAAGATTTGGATGAAAACCCACCTCTCCAAGTGTCAGGATTTAGTAGTTTCTAGCTTCATGGTGAAGTTGGCAGCCTTCTTTTGAGTTTAGAGTGCAAATTTATTAGTTAGAGGGAAGATTTTCTTTAGTTATTAGTAGGGAAAACATTCTAGAGGTTAATTCCATCTATTTCTAGCTTATTCACCACTAGCCACTCCATTGTGGAAAGAACGGCATCAAACCCTAGGGTGTATTTAGGGTTTTAGCAAATTATTGGAGTTGATTTCTATATTCCATCAACCAAAAATTCATATCAGACTTGTGGGATCATGTGAATGGTATGTACATCGTTCTTTTAAGCAAAAGAAAGTTTCCTTGATTGTCTTTTTATGTGTTATGCCTTGTACTAGTTTATATCAACAATTTATTTTATATAGCATTCAAGAATATTTCATAAACATCCAAAAACCAATCAAAACAAGAACAAAATCAGTTAAACCCCTTCCAACATACACTGGCCAAAGACTTAATAGCAAATAAATGGTTGCACATAACATCAAATTTTGGGGTCTACAGACTTGAAAAAAATGGATTGAGGACCTTTCAATGGTATCAAAGCCATGACCTTGCTAGCCTAAGGGGTTTGTGGTGTATTACATGCATAGCAGAGAGTTTGGATCTTACAGATACTACACTCGCATGAGAGGATCTTACAAATACATTATGAAATAAAAATACATTATAATTTTAACATATAATATTAAATATACTATTTGTATTATTTATTCTTATTCTTTATTTAAAAATAGGTATCTCTTTAGCTCTTTTTAAATATTTATTTATAACTGTTTAGCTCATTTCATCCAAATGTCTATAATGTCATTTGCAACTAATAAATATATTTCAAATTATTTTATAACTAATAATACTCACACACAAACTTTTTGTTTCTCCCTCCTATCCTATTTCTATCTCTCTATGTCTATATTTATGTCTAATTATTCCCCCTTTATCTTTTTCTTCAAATCTCTTCTCTCCCTCTCTATCTATGTCTCATTATCTACATATCTCTCTCTTATTCTCTCCATTCCTCCCATATCTCTTGTTCTCTCTCCCTCTCTATGTATATATCTACTTATCTCTACTCTCTATATATCACATCCTATATCTTTACCTTTTTATCTCTCCATCTCACCCTCTCTCATTATCTCCCTATTTCTCTCTATTTATCTACGTCCCTTTTACACCCCTTCTGAACATCTCTATCCCCTCTTTTATCAATACTATTTGTAGGAACTTGATGCATTTGCATCCCTTGTTAATATCATCATTCTCACTACCCTATGATCCCTATCAAAAATCATCTCTAACATTGTCATGTTACTCATTACAATCTTTTATCAAGGTATTCCCTTATTCATTAATAGATGGAACAAATCCTAACATTATATATTAATTTGATGGACCATAAATATTACCAAAGTATGATATTATTTTTCTTTTTTTATGAGTACCCTTTATCCATGGGGGCTTCACTAGCTAGCCAATATTATATCACGTGCATTCATATTGGGGGGTTTAATATCCCAAAAATGAGGGTGGAATATATTGCCTATCAATGAAAATAGGGGGGTTTTTAATTCTTGCTATGAAAAAATACAGTATTTGGTAAAAATAGGGGGCTTTTAATTCAAGTTATGTATTGAGAGGGCATGACAAAATGGATTTTAGGGCAATAACTTTTTAAAATAGGGGGATTCTTTAGTATGCCATGAACGTACGAGTTATAACCCAAGTTCACTAAGTGAAGCTCATGTGCCTTTATCACTTTCAATAAATTGGCTCTTGGTCGACATCTCTCAAGAATTTGAAATTGTAAAAAATATCCCCGTGCTTAATGCAATGACTTGAACATCATCAGAGAATAAACTCTAATATTTATTAATATCATCTATATTGTGTAACAATGAAATTAGAAAGAGAAAATTAACAAATGGAATCATAGAATATAGATACATATAGCCTAGATGTCTCACAACCCAATATCATTTGTAGTAACATAAATTAAATTGAGGGCCTCTTTTGTAAGACTTTTTGGGAAAACCCTCCTAAGATAGATTTCATTGTAGGAGACCTCTTGGCATAAGAAATAGAATTCACGAACATGATGTCTAGGATCACACTCACCTTTGTACTTTTTGAACTTGGGCATCTCAAAACCTGATGCATATGGGGTGATAGAGATGGATGGGTCATAAGGAGATGGACATATTTCCTGCAAAGAATAAGGTCTTTTATTTGTCCCTTCCTTGAGATTTTTGATGAGGTCTTTCATGTCTTGAATCTCCTCTAAGATATCAGGTTGTTGATTTTGGACATCAGGAATGTAGTGATTCATTGGGATTTGATAATATGAGGAGGGCATACCACCACCACCACCAATGTATTGATATGCAAAATGAGGAGGTTGAGAAGTGTTGGGATTTTTTGATCCCTGAATCGTGGTAATGGGAGGTAAGCTTGTGTTGATGTAATTAACCATGTTGTGAAGGGGGACGAATAAACTTGGTGGATTGGAAATGTAAGGAGGAATGGAGAGTTGAGGGAATGTGGTCGTATGAATAGAATTTGTGGGCGTAGATGTTGTGGGTTGAGGATGGAGAAGAGGATCAAGATTGGAATTTTTTACAAGATCACCTTGTGGTGGCCTATCAAGGATGGTTCTGTCAAAGTCGGGGGCAAGCGTGCCCCTTGGGCGATGAATTCAGCTACAAGAGTATTGGTATCATGTTTGATGAATTTATCCATCATGTCTTGGTTATAAGGGTCGTTTATGAATGTTTGGACACGCGAAGAGAGGTCGGGTTGATTGAAAAGTTGTTCCTCTTGATATGGCAGAACTCAATTGTAGAGAATGCTAGTATTCGGCATTCCAAAGTCTTCACTTGCCATTTTTGCCTTTTGAGTGCGAGTTAAGACCATGAACAAGTGACCTTAGGGATGATCAAGGATTGAAAAGAGGACTTAGCAAATTTTGATGTTGATTAAAATTGTTTTGGATAGGGTCCTTAGATTAGGACAAGATTGATTGGATTAAAATGACACTTTAGAAGATGTGGAATCAATGTAAACCACACATGAGGTGACAACTAGGCTAAGTATAATTTAGACCTTAGGATTAGGATCAATTGATTAAACCTTCTCTTATGTGGGATGGACTTGTGTTCCCAAACAAAATAGGGCAAAAGGATTAGGGTTTTGATCAACCCAAATGATTAGGCAAGGGTACTTGGGGTATATTCTTTCCCAAGCATAAAGCCAAATGATGATTGATTTAAGATAAGGTCTAAATTAAACTTTCACAAAGATGTGAACCTTGGGATGAAGTTGATTTGATTGTTTGGTCAATTGGGATTAGAATGATTGATTGATTATGGATGAGGATTGATTGGATTTTATTGTGCTAAGTCATTAGAAGATGATTGAATGGTGAGTGTGGAAGGAAAGGAAATTGACTAGGATGACTCAATAGGTGATGGGATTCTCAGGTAGGTAGGACAAATTGATGGGACCACTAAGTTTAGTACTTTGGGATAAGGTGTCTCTTTGTTGGAAAGCTTAGGCTCTTAATGAATCCTCATCAAATTCATTTCCATAACCATGAAGGTAATCGTGGAACCTATGCAAGAAGGTTCTATGCTTAAGCAAGATTTTATGATTGATGTATAAACAATTTCAGCGCTTAAGGAGTTGCTTGTAACTAGGATTCTTCTTCTTGACTTGATGACACAAGGACTTTTTCGGATGCTTGAGGGATTTGGTTATATGACGCATGAAGAAAATTGGTGGATAGGAAATGGTTTGGACTTGTGAAAAATCAGATTGGAAAGGATATCAAATATTTGGGAAAATATTTGCAAAATGTCTTGGAGGTTGGGTGATTGTCAACTACTCTTGGCAAGAATACATCAAGCAAAGTATACACATTGGCCAAGTGTAACGCTTCAACAATTGAGCGTGAAAGTGATGGGGGCCTAGATTATCCCAAACAAATTTTATAGGTTTTGCACAAATGAAAACACGCTTTTAAGACATACAACTTAAGGTTGGAGTGGAAACCACTTGATAGGCCTCTCGCACAAGCGATACCTCACTTAGGCGGATAGATAGAGACTTTGGTATCACTGGCTCCCCCTTACAGTGTACTCACTTCTTGGGCATATGATATTCTCTTATCCCAAAGATCCAAGGATCTATGATATGTGGAATTCTTGTCTCATCTTGAGCGGGTATATGAGAGGTAACTTCTAGGTACAATCCGCATCCTCTACACTATCAAATGTAGGATTTTGGCTACTAAAACTGGTTCTTAGTGTAATTTTTTACGGATCACCAATCCAACGATAGATTCTCAAAGAAAGCCACTTAAGGCTCTAACTGAGCTTATCGATGCAGGGAGGCCCCCCACATACGTTGAATTCACTTAGCACCGCAGCCACCTAACTAGCTTATTTATATAGAAACTCAGAAAAACCCACTCGAGATCGTGCTAGGAGACTTGATATCCCCGACGTGTCCAATCAAAAATACCCCTCTCTACAAAAATACAGAAAATGACGCATAGATGTTAAACGTCTATCAAAACATCAAAGTAGGAAAATTAAAAGCTATATAGCTACTTGAAATTAAAAAATTTGAAATATAAAATATAAAATTTAAGTGGGCTTTTTCTGCCTCAACGCAAACATTAGTCGTCTGCACAGGCGTTGATGCACCAAAATCCAAAAATTTAACAATTTTGCTCAAAAATAGAAATCAACTAACTATTCTAGGTTGTTTTTGTTCTTTTTAAACCATTTGTGTTGTTTTGGTTCTTTTTAAACTTTAGAGAAAAAAAAAAAATTTTAAAAAATCTGAGCTCTAAAACTAAGTGTCAAAAGACACTAGCGCAAGCATAGAAGAAGGACGAAGATGTTGAAGTGCAGTCCTACAGAAAATGACGGTTAGAAAATTTAAATTCAAAATTTAGATGTCGATATTTGGTGGAGATGTTGAAACAACCCAATGTAGGTGTCGATTTGTAGACACGGGCGTTTAACCAGGACTCGCGAGCTAAAAATCACAAAATGTCACGAACCGTATTTTTTATAATGTGTTATTAAGAGATATAATGTAGGTTTTTATTTATGAATTGAAATTGAAATAGATATGAGCATTCATTTTGATGATAATGCAGTTGTATACAAATAATAGGAAATGATGTATGCATTTTACTCATGCAATATGTAATTCGATATCTATTATTATCTTAATTGGGGATCGTCAATGCTGATGAATTATTGAGTGCAAGTGATGCAGGGACAGGTGAACGAAGATGAAGGTGAGAACGTGACTCAGGTAGAGTTGGTTTTAGCTTATGACTTCGGTAGACTAGGGGAATCTTACACACCACAATAGAAAAATTGTTTGTGCAAATATGACTTCGCCAATGCATCATTGTTTGAATTGTGACTTCGTCGATGCTTATTTTTAAATTGAAATGATTTGAGTAAAAATTAGTTGTTATGTTGATTTCATATTTGAAAATGTCTAATAGTTGAAAAATTAGGGTTAATTAATTAGCGACTTAACATTTTTATTAAATCTGATTTAGAATGTAAACTTTATGTCGACATGATTTCAATGGTATGAAGTTGATTATTGTTTTGTTCGTTGGAAAATGAGTATTGTGGTCTCATTGATTAAGTAATTGTATGTGAGTATAAATTTCATAATAAGTTTAATGAAATTGATATATATATGTATATATATAAATTTCACATATATATATATATATATTTGATTAATTTATCATAAGAAAACCATATTAGAATTTAATTTCTAATGAATTAAAATGCAAAGTTTTTAATTCTAATATGTTATTGTTAATATTAATGTTATAATTCAAAAGGTGGCGATGGTGGGTATTAATCGACTAGTGGTAGTTGACAAAGCCGACATCCCCACCAAGTAAGCAAATCACCCCATGTGACTGTAGATCAACCCACGTAACTGCAGATCACACCACGTACAGCAGACCACTCCTCGACCTTAGTTAATGGCTTGTAACCTGCGGGAGGGAGGAGTTAATAGGCACGTAGTTCCATGGAGATGAGTAATTGCGGATTGTCCATGATCCATGGAGCTAAGTTAGAAAATTGCAGACTCCACGATGATGAAGGAGAAGACCAATGATCTCTCCACTATCTGAGGTTGATCATTGCAAAAGATATTACTTGGCCTCCCACCTCTCCAAGATGTGTAGACTAGAGAGATCACTAAACTGGTAGCACTTTGGGAAAAGGAAGACGTGGAATAGTTAAAGCATTAGACCAGTCAATAATGCAGAAAAGACTACAAATTGATAATGATAACTAAGCCTTAGACGTAGTAGATATCATAGGGAAATATAGTATAAATACAGGCATAGGCTCGATAGGTAGGAGAGGAAAAAAGTTAGAAAATAGCAAGTGGAGTAGAGAGAAAGATATAAAGTTAGAAGAGAGATTAGAGAGAGAGCATTTTATAGAAGAGATATAAGGAGAATAGAAGATCTATGAGACAACTTTTGAGCCATCAAGGAAGAAGAAGACCGATTTAGAGGAGGCACGAAAGAGTTCATTCCAAGCCAGTCTCAAGCATAAGAAGGTAGGATCTTTATTTCATTTTAGTTAATTTGCACTAAGAAATGTTAGTGAAATAAAGCTATGGTTGTAGCATAAGATTTCATTTATGATATTCCATTTTTTTTTATTGAATTTATTTTATTATTCCTTGAATAGACATAGAAGGAAATCATTAGGTGGAATATATACTGAAATAGTTAAGAAATTCAGTTATATAGTTTAAGAATGGTGAATAATGTCATTGGGTTAGGAAAGATTTTCAATTAAAGAATGTGTACTCAAATTGAACTCATTTATATGAAAAGAATCATACTTGCATTACACCTTCTTCTTACTTTGTACTTATTCGAATATTTTTTATGAAAATATGTTTGCTTATCAAATTGCGAAATTGTAATTCTATGAAAGATTGTTTTCAATTAGGTGAAAGTAATGAAATAGTGTTTAATTTATGAAAGTGATAGGAAAGATGATAGATATATTAGTCAAAAGATTGTATTCTTTAAGGAAATGTATTCTTGTTTGTGAGAACTAAGCTAGATAGGCTTGTGTATGGAAAGTTACCTTCCGAGACAGGTGCCAAATATGGAATCTTAGAGAGAATAGTTGCTTTTTCCGAACTATTTATTTTTGCTATGCATGGTATTATACTTGGCCGAGTAATGAATTGAATTATCCATTGAAATAGATGGAATTCTTTATTTTATGCTCTCTACCATATCCTTGAATGATAATGCTTATTTCTTAAAAGAATTAGAAAAATAAAAATGCTTGTATCATCTAGGCATGCACCAGATTCCCTCTTGTCTTTCAAATTCTTTGGTTAAAACAATTCATGTAGGGTCAGGTATTCTTGATTGACCAAGATTTCCGGGGAAGCATAAGCTTCAAGGTTGGGCGGAAAAAGCGCCTGAATCTTGTTCTCGTCTTCTTTCGATGGACTTAAAGGAAGCGACTCAGATTGGAGATCGACGGATGTATCTCACTTTTCTTTATGTTTATATAATACTTAAGGCAATTAGAAAGCCTAAGCATGGTATACTAATATGTAATGAGAAATTTGTACCTTCCATTGTATATGAAAATTGTATTTAACTCTTTGATATCCATGATTGTTTTATCAATTTAGTAAACTTGTTTTATATTATGTATAAAATAGACTTCTTAATTGACCTATGAGTTTATTTATGATTAAAGAGTAGATTATGTCTTATAGATTAATTTACGTATTTACACTTTGGTATCAGAGCCATAGGTTGTATAACACTAGGACCTATGAGTCACTTCACAGGTTGAGTATGGAGAATAATAGTTTTATGTTAAAACTTACAGAGATGGTGCGAACAAAACAAATGGCTCGTAAGTCAGTAGTTGGGTATGCTCACTATCTAAGGGTCAAGAAGGATCCTATATCTCTTGTCATGCCTGTTATGGATAACCATCCAAGTGGAGGATGGATCAATGAGGAGGAAAATGTTCCTCTCGTAGTGAAACCAGTTTCTGAAGAGAAAGAAAGTGTTGAGATAGGAGTAGGCCCTATTGAATCCCTCGATGAAAAGACTATCGCTCTAGAGGAAGAGGAGCCTGAGTTAGAATATTCTCCAATTAGACCAACTGTGATTAGCTCTGATGAGTCAGAGGAATATTCTCCACTGAGTGATAATGAATTTGAGGGATATACCCCACTCAATGATGATAAGTCTGAAGGTTATACCCCCCTAGGTTCTAGTGAGTCTGAAGGATATACTCCCATGACTCTGCCAGAAAAGTGATGCATTATGTAATAACACTTTTATTATCAATAAATAAAGATGTCTTTCTTTCGATAATAAATTTGAGTTGAATGTTATGTTTTTGTATGATTCCTATGATGATAAATATGTACTTTGGACCTTAGTTTATATTATAAACTTGGATGAAATAGATTTGCAAATTATCTAACTATGTCTTATTATAGTTCTATATTGTTTCCTTACAGTAGTAAATATGGATATTAATCTCTATAGTTATATTGTAAGGGTATATTTTAGGAAGCATTTTTAAATAAAAGTTATGATAATCATAACTTTGCAAATATTCTTCTTTTTTGCTAAGAAATATTAACATTTCCCTGATGCAGAAATTGTTGAATAACAATGGGCTCAAAGACCACAAGGGATGGGTCTAGTAATGGAAATGAAAGACTGGACCAGATCCTTGATTTACTGAACCAGCAGAGTGCCAGAATGAATGGAATCGAGCAGGAGGTTTGAAGGGTCAGAGAAGTCTGACATGAAGCTCCAAGGGTTGAAGAACAACCCGATAACCAAGCAAGGATTAAAGGAGAGCTAGCTAAGGACTTGAAAAGAATAGCCCCACCAAAGTTTGATGGAAAAAATATTGGTGATGGTGTAGAGGCATGGGTGATAGAAATGGAAAAGTATTTTGGTCTCCGCAACATGTCCAACGAAACCAAGGTAGTTTGGGCTGCTTACCAGCTTTTTGGTGAAGCTGCTACTTGGTGGGATAATGAAAAGTCCAAAAGGAAGTTGCAACCTAGAGATATCACTTGGGAATTATTCTTACAATCCTTTAGGAAGAGGTGGCTTCCTCAGTTATTCTTTGATAAGAAGATTATTGAATTTCATAACCTAACACAAGGTGGCATGTCGGTAACTCAATACTGTGAGAAGTTTACCAACCTTCTTAAGTATGTTCCACAATATCAGATGGATGAGCGATTTCACATCCGAAAGTTCATCTTGGGTTTGAGAACTCATATAGGAGCAGAAGTGGATATTCATAATCCACTAACTATGGAAGAGGTGTTTGAGAAAGAAACCAAGCAAGAGTAGAAGTTGCAGCAGTTGGGGAATTTCCGTAAAAATGTGAATAACAGACCAAATTTTGGAAATAGGAATTTCCAAAGGAACAACAACGGCAACAATTGACAAATAAGGAATCTGAAGAGGGGACCCAACACTCAGGAAAGATGAAGAGTGAATCAGGACGGTAACAAGAGAGAAAATAGTAACACCAATTTCAATGCCCGACAGAACTTGGACAGAGGTAGGTCAGGTGGCAATTTTGGACCTAGGGACGGGTGTTACAACTATGGAGGAAGTCATTATGCCCCAAATTTTCTGCAACGTACCCCCGCACAAAGAGGAGAAAATCAGCAAGGAGCCTCTCAACACTAGATTCACGCTGCAGTTAACAACCGTCAAGCTGATTTCCAAGCCTCACCTATTCAGATGATGGGTAAGCTTTTTGGGCAATCAGTTTCTATTTTAATAGATACAAGAGCTACTAGATGCTTTATTGATCCTAAAGTAGTTTCTAGAACATCTATTAGACCTAGTTATATTTCAAATGCATGGATGGTCCAATATGGAAATCGAGCAAAACGGAGGGTAGATACTTGTCTATTTTGCAATGAACTAGAACTTTCCAGTTTCCAAACCCAGGTTAACCTTTATGTGGAACCATTAGGATCATATGATGTGATCTTAGGTATCAACTGGTTAACTAAGCATAAAGCCATAGTAAATTGTGAGGATAAGGTCATCAATTGTATTGATGATTTTGGGAATTCAGTTGAAATTCTTGGGTCTCAAAAGCTCTTGAATTAAGACACATTTCAGCAATGCAACTCAAGAAGGCCCAAAGGAAAGGATGTTCCATAATTGCTGTCATGGTAAGTGATTTGGATAGTGTTGAGAAAAGTCCTAAGGATTATCCTGTCCTTACAGAGTTCCTGGATGTCTTTCCAGAAGACCTTACCAAGTTACTGTAGGTCTTGAAGACAGCTGAGAGGGGTGGGGGTGAATCAGTTGTCAAATAAATTCAAACCAAAACTTATTAACCAACTTAATGCTTAATACTAGTAAATCAGTTAAGTATGCCGGTAAACAGTGTTAACAGAAAATTGTTGTACCGGTAAGAATTAATGCATGAAACATAAGCACAAAGTCATCCATAACACATGACACCAATATTTGTACGTGGAAACCCTGTAAGGGGAAAAACCACGGTGGGAAACCTTACCCACAATCAGATGATACTACTGTAGATAGTAAGTGTACAAAAGGGGTCTACACATGCAAAAAGGCCAACAACCTAGAGCTCACTGTTCAATCACAAATGGGAGTCACACTGACTACAGTTGGATGGTTAATTCCAATGAGAATGTACTGCACAAAATAGCATCTTCATATGCTGGATTCAGTACCGGTGTAATGCTGATATGCTTCTACAAAAACCTAACTTCACCTTCAAATGATGTCTTCATGTATATCCCTGCTTGATCTCGCATATACCCTTCCTTAAATCTTTTTCGCATTCCACACTTGATCTTACAAATAAGATCTTACATTTATACCATACCCTAAGACCAATTTTAGTAGGTCGGCTCTACAAGATATTACAATAAAAAAATTTTACAAACAATACAATATCCGATGCAATAACTGATTGAACATGTTGGCTTAATGTATTTACAACAATAATAAATCATCTCCATAGCGTGCCATGCTGATCTGGAAAAGATAAACCTATCGGTGAAACCCTAGATAACCTAGACCTATTTGCCGATAAAAGAAAATATGCAAATAAGAATATACCAATGATTATCACTTCAAAATAAAGTGTCCACATGATGTCTTTGACATTACCAAGTGTCTTCCATGTTATTAAAGGTGCCGGTGAACATTATATCCTGTCGGTGAACATTATATCCTGTCGGTTAACCATATACCGGTAACTGTTGCATAGTTTACTATTTACCGGTGAATGTTGTTGGATCTCCAAAGTAGGTGTATTTAGTAGGTGTTGACATCAATGACAAAACCATACCAAAATACCAACAATCTCCCCCTTTGGCATTGATGGCAACACAAGAGGGAAAAACCATCAAAGTGCCAAAATAGAAATACCAAGTACAAAAACCAACAATCTCCATTTCTCCCCCTGGGAGTAACATGTGTTTATCCAAAGATTTATTTTCAATACCAATCTCTCCTTAAATGTGTTTTTCAAAATCTCTCCCCAAAAAGATAATGTGTTTTTCCATAGATTTCTCTCCCCCTTTGACATCAAATGCCAAAGTCTCAAAAAGTCAAGTTCATACAAAATACCAACCAATTCAATATACTAACTACTCCCCCTGAGAAGTAGCTTCCTCATCAAATACTGGAATAAAAGATTTGTCCTTTTAATTCTGTTGGTTGATGATAATCATCAACTGTCTAAGTCTCTACCAGTGGAGGTAAGACTCCGAGCTGATCTCTGAGATACTCAAAAGTTTCCTTAGGCAAAGGTTTTGTGAAAATATCTGCAAGCTATTCTTTAGTATTCACATAAACCAGTTTTATCTCCTTTTCTTCAACTTTTTCCCTTAGAAAATTCAGTTTGATAGAAACATGTTTTGTTTTAGAATGTAATAATGGATTCTTAGATATATCAATTGCTGCAGTGTTATCACAATATATAGTAATAGGTTCCTTGCATTTTACCTTTATGTCTTTCAACATTTGCTTAAGCCATAGTACCTGTGTATAATTTGTTGCTACTGCAACATATTCTGATTCAGCTGTTGATAAAGATGTACAACTCTGTTTCTTACTTAACCAAGAAACTAATCTCTTTCCAAGAAAGAATGCTCCTCCAGTGGTTCTTTTTCTATCATCCACATCTCCTACCCAATTTGCATCTGTGTATGCATATAGATCAAAATTTTCATCTTTAGGATACCATAATCCAAGATTTGATGTGCCTTGTAAGTACTAGAAAATCCTTTTTACTGTTGATTCATGATTTTCCTTAGGATTACTCTGAAATCTAGAAACTATACATACTGCATTCATGATATCTAGTTTGTGTAAAATACAGTAAACCTCCTATCATAGATTTGTATCTAGTTGGATTAACAGGTGTAGATTCATCCCTTTGAGATAATTTGTCATTTGTAGTCATAGGTGTGCTTACCAGTTTAGAGTTCTCCATCCCAAATTTCTTAAGTAGTTCTTTCAAGTACTTAGATTGACTCAAAAATATGTCTTTATCAGTCTGTAAAATCTGCAATCCTAAAAAGAATTTTATTTCTCCAATCATAGACATTTCAAATTCATGTTGCATTTCAAGAGAAAATTCTTTGCATAATCCATCTTCTCCTCCAAAGATTATATCATCAACAAATACTTCCATAATCAAGATGTCATCATTAGTTACTTTGTAATATAAATTGCTATCTGCATTTCCTTTAGTAAAACCAATCTTTAAAAGATACTTATCCAATCTTGCATACCAAGCTCTTGGAGCTTGTTTTAATCCATACAGAGCTTTTCTTAATCTGCAAACCATATCATTGTCATCTATAAAGGAAAATCCATCAGGTTGTTCAATATAGACTTCCTCTTCAAGATCTCCATTCAAAAATGCACATTTAATATCCATTTGATAAACTTTGTAATCCTTGTGGGCTGCAAAGGCCAAGAATAATCTAACTGCCTCAATTCTGGCTACCGGTGCAAAGGTTTCATTGTAATCAACTCCTTCTTTCTGAGAATATCCCTTACACACTAGTCTTGCTTTATTTTTGACAACCTTACCATCTTCATTGAGTTTGTTTCTAAATACCCATTTGGTTCCAATTACATTTTTATTTTTAGGCTGGGGAACTAATGTCCAAGTATTATTTTTCTCAATTTGTCCTAATTCTTCTTCCATAGCTTTAATCCAAAATTTATCTTCACATGGCTCATTGATAGATAATGGTTCAATTTGATAAATAAGACATACCTCTTCATTTGCCAATCTTCCTCTTGTCATGACTCCTTTAAATTTGCTTCCAATTATCTGATCTTCAGAATGATTCAGTCTTACATACTGGGGTGTCTTAGTCTGTTGTTGTTCTTCAATTACTGTGGAATCCTCTGATGATACCGAAGTAACTGGATCATCATTCTGTACCGGTGGATTTATTGTAGGTTCATTTGTCATAATTTATGTTCCCGATTCAGAGTCTATATACCTTGAAGTTCCTCTGAATTGTTCATCAATCTTTACATTTGTACTCTCAACAATTTTCTGTAATCTTTTATTAAAACATCTATATGCTTTACTCTTAGATGAATAACCAAGAAATATTCCTTCATCACTTATAGGATCAAACTTGCCAATATACTCATCTCTTCTAATATAACATTTACTTCCAAAAATCCTGAAATACTTAAGAGTAGGAGTATTACCAAACCATAGTTCATGAGGGGTCTTACCGGTTTCACCTTTGATGTGAACTTTGTTGAATGTATAGACGACAGTGCTTACTGCCTCTCTCCAGTACACATGTGGTAGATTTGCTTCTGATAACATACTTCTTGTTGCATCCAAAATAGTTCTATTTTTTCTTTCAACAACTCCATTCTGTTGTGGTGTTTGAGGTGCTAATAACTGTCTTTTGATTCCATTTACTTCACAGAATGTATTAAAATCTTTAGATGTGAATTCTCCTACTTGATCTGATCTTAAACATTTAATTTTCTTACTAGTTTCATTTTCAACCATTGCTTTGAATAGCTTTAACTTCCCAAGTGCTTCTGATTTTTCTCTGAGAAAAGTAACCCAACACATTCTAGAATAATCATCAATAATTAGCATGAAATATCTATCACCTTGTAAGCTTTTAGTTCTAGCTGGACCACATAAATCAGTGTGAATTAAATCAAGGGCATTATTGGATTTTTCTGGAATACTTTTGAAACTAGCTCTAACTTGTTTTCCAAATTGACATTCCTTGCAAATTGTATTCTGAGGTTTCACAATTTTAGGTAGATCTCTAACTGCCTTAGAAGTACTAATTTTTACCATGCAATCAAAATTTACATGACATAGTCTTTTATGCCATAGCCAACTTTCATCTATATGTGCAATTAAGCATGCCTTTTCACTGTTATTCAAATGAAAGATATTACCTCTAGTCTGATTACCGGTTGCAATTTCCAAACCAGTTCTATTCATGATTTTGCATTTTGCATTTTTAAATTGTAACTGAAAACCTTTCTCAACTAATTGACCAACACTTAAAAGATTATGTTTTAATCCTTCAACATAGTAGACATTGTTAGTGTTATGTTTACCATCAAGAGATATTGAACCCTTACCTTTGATTGAACAAGCTTTGTCATCTCTGAATCTTACTAAACCTTCATTGTATTCTTGAAAGTTCAAGAATTTACCTTTGTCTCCAGTCATGTGATGTGAGCATCCTGGGTCAATAATCCATTCATCCTTTGATTCAACTTTAGCTGCTAGGGCTTGTTCTACCGGTTGAGCAATAGGTACCGGTTGATCTTCTATTATAGCAACAAAGACCCATCCGTTGTCTGCTGGATCCTCATCAGAATCATCAGTCACACCTTCATCAGCAATGTAATAAGATTTATCTTTGTTTTTCTTGAATCTGTATCTCTGATATTCAGGATTAGGTTTGTATGTTCTTCTAGCTTCTTCTCTTAGTCTAGCATGTCTATCAGGGCATCTTGAAGCCATATGACCAATCTTATTGTAGTTAAAACATTTAAAGGGTGCTTTACCTTCATACTTACTTCCAATTGGGCCTTTTGGCATTTTTCTTGCAAATAGTGCTTCAAGTTCTTCAAGCTCTTCATTCTCCTTCCTAGTTTCTTCAAGTTCTCTTGCATAAAAGGCTCTTCAATCTTATTTGTCAAAGGATGGAGCAGATGATGTTGATGCTTTGAAGGCCAAATCAGTTTTTATAGTAGTAACATGACCAAATTCCTCAATTTCAAAAGCTGAAAGTTTTCCAATCAATGTATCCCTAGTTACTGATGTATTAGGCATTGTTCTCAACTCATTTATTGCAGTAACCTTCATTTTATATGTCGGTGGCAAACCTCTTAAGATTTTTGAAACAATCTCATCTTCACTCAAGGTTCCTCCACAACATTTGATACCCAAAACAATTTCATTTACCCTTTCCATAAAAGCAGAAATCCTTTCATCTTCTTCCATTTTTTAGATGTTCATACCTGACTCGAAAGATTTCAAGTTTTGCAATTTTGACTATGGAATCCCCTTCATTCAGTGTTTCCAAATGATCCCAAATAGCTTTTGCAGTGGACCTATCTGATAATCCCATGATTTGTTGATCTGATAATGCGCTCAAGAGTGCTTCTCTAGCTTTCCAATCATTTTCTTCATCTTTGGCTAAAGTAGTGGGAGCAGTTTGACCAGCTATAGCAGCAGTATAACCATTCTTAGTAACTTCCCAGATGTCTTTACCAATGCAATTCAGATGTGTCTCCATTCTGATTTTCCATATCCCATAGTTGGTTCCATCAAGTTTAGGACTATCCTTTCTGAAATAATTAGTAGACATTGGATCTCCTCAAGTTGTTAAACTTCTGCAAAAAGAGGACTAAGCTCTGATACCAATTGTAGGTCCCGGAGACAACTGAGAGGGGGGGGTGAATCAGTTGTCAAATAAATTCAAACCAAAACTTATTAACCAACTTAATGCTTAATACCGGTAAATTAGTTAAGTATGTCGGTAAATAGTGTTAATAGAAAATTGTTGTACCGGTAAGAATTAATGCATGAAACATAAGCACAAAGTCATCCACAACACATGACACCAATATTTGTACGTGGAAACCCTGTAAGGGGAAAAACCATGGTGGGAAACCTTACCCACAATCAGATGATACTACTGCAGATAGTAAGTGTACAAAAGGGGTCTGCACATGCAGAAAGGCCAACAACCTAGAGCTCACTGCTCAATCACAAATGGGAGTCACACTGACTACAGTTGGATGGTTAAATCCAATGAGAATGTATTGCACAAAATAGCATCTTCATATGCTGGATTCAATACTGGTGTAATGCTGATATGCTTCTACAAAAACCTAACTTCACCTTCAAATGATGTCTTCGTGTATATCCCTGCTTGATCTCGCATATACCCTTCCTTAAATCTTTTTCGCATTCCACACTTGATCTTACAAATAAGATCTTACATTTATACCATACCCTAAGACCAATTTTAGTAGGTCGGCTCTACAAGATATTACAATAAAAATGTTTTACAAACAATACAATATCCGATGCAATAACCAATTGAACATGTCGGCTTAATGCATTTACAACAATAATAAATCATCTCCATAGCGTGCCATGCTGATCTGGAAAAGATAAACCTACCGGTGAAACCCTAGATAACCTGGACCTATTTGCCAGTAAAAGCAAATATGCAAATAAGAATATACCAATGATTATCACTTCAAAATAAAGTGTCCACATGATGTCTTCGACATTACAAAGTGTCTTCCATGTTATTGCAGGTGCCGGTGAACATTATATCCTGCCGGTGAACATTATATCCTGTCGGTTAACCATATACCAGTAACTGTTGCACAGTTTACTGTTTGCCGGTGAATGTTGCTAGATCTCCAAAGTAGGTGTATTTAGTAGGTGTTGACATCAATGACAAAACCATACCAAAATACCAACAATTACCACCTAAGAGAGAGTTTGATTTTTCTATAGAACTCTTACCGGGAACGGAGCTGCAATCTAAGGCTCCATATAGAATGACAACAACCAAATTGTATGAGCTTAAGGCTCAATTGCAATAATTTCTCAGGCAAGGATTTATTAGACCACATGTATCCTTGTGGGGTGCACCGGTGATCTTCGTAAAGAAGAAAGATGACACTTTAAGGTTATGCATTGATTATCAGATGTTGAATAATGTGACTATCAAAAATAGATATTCTTTGCCAAGAATAGATGAATTGTTTGACCAAATGAAAGGTACAAAGGTATTCTCCAAGATTGATCTTCAATCAGGATATCACCAATTAAGGATTAAAGATGAGGATATTTCTAAGACTGCATTCTGCACACAATATGGGCACTATGAATTCATAGTCGTACCATTTGGTTTAACCAATGCCCCAACAGCATTCATGAACCTCACGAACAATATTTTTAGAGAATACCTGGATGATTTTATTCTAATCTTCATTGATGAAATTTTGATCTATTTTAAGAATGAAGAACATAAGAAGCACCTAAGGATAGTTTTGTAACGGTTGAGAGATCGTAAGCTTTATGGGAAATTTTCTAAGTGTGCTTTCTTTCAGGAAAAGGTGCATTACTTAGGTCATGTCATATCTGCTGAAGGAATTTCAATTGAACTTGCAAAGACAGAAGCAATAGTAGATTGGCCAGCACCTCAAAATGTTTCAGAAGTTTGAAGTTTTATGGCACTTGTAGGATATTATAGAAAGTATGTGGAAGGATTTTCTAGGATAGCAACACTTATTACTTCACTACAGAAAAAGGAAAAAATGTTTGAATGGACTGAGAAGTGTGAGGAGTCATTTCAACTTTTGAAGCAAAAATTAACAACAACACCAGTCTTAACTATACCAAATCCCAATGGACATTTTATAGTAATTACAGATGCCTCAAGTGAAGGTGTGGGAGCAGTGTTGATGCAGGAAGGAGGGGTGGTTGCATTTGAATCAAGAAAGCTAAAGTAATATGAGATGATTTATGCACCGCATGACTTAGAACTTCTAGCTATTGTTCATGCATTATAAATGTGGAGGCATTACCTTTTAGGGAAGCCTTTTGAGCTAAAAACAGATCATTTAGGATTGAAGTATATCTTTACACAACCTAACCTTAATGCAAGACAAAGAAGGTGGCTTGAATTCCTAATTGAGTATGATTTTGGTATTGAATATATCTGTAGTCACACAAATCTGTCCAGCTTAATTAAATAAATATTCGCTATTTATTTGATTAAAAATCTACTAGCCATCAGTTAATTAAATTAATATTTAATTAATTTATTCCCAAAACATTCTTCTATTAATTAAATAAATTATTCAATTTATTTTAATTAATTCATTAAATCAAATTCCAATCAATTAAATAAATAAAATCTATTTATTTAATTAAATCCCCTTTTTCCTCTTTTAAATAAATTAAATAAAACATTTATTTAAATCATTATCCCCCTCCACTTGCATTTTCCTACAAATGCAACTTGCACACATTTATTGAAATAAATGAATTTTTATTTTAATAAAATCCTATTTTCCCTCACCCACCAAATCCAATTTCAAAATCTAATCCCCTTCTAGATTCTTCTAACCCTTTCCTAATTAGCCTAATCCATCCCCTAATTATTGTCACATTCTTAAGCAAAATGGAGTCACTTCTCAAAGACTCCAAAGTCTTTGAAAAACATTTAATGCTTTGTGTGTTCAACAAATTAACCCCCAAAGTCTTCCAAGACCACTAATGGCTCTTACATGACCATTTATGGCTCTTACATAACCATTTATGGTTATTTCAAACTTGTCTCCCCAAACATTTATTGTTTTGACCATATTCATCCATTTCACATTTGCACAAGAGTTTATCCATTGGATAAAAGCTTTATTCTTTGAATAAAGAGTTTATTCATTCAACCAACCTTGACTTTAGCTCCCAAGGTCATATCAAGCATTTAATGCTTATTCCCTCCCTTCTCAACCTATCTCACATTGACACTTGTCATCCTGGGATTGGGTTGAAAGCCCTCACATTGATTTGAAATCATTCAATCTTGACCCTTGTTGAGATTACTCAATCTCAACCATCCATTGCTCCATTTTTCCTATAAATAGAGCCCATTTCTTCATAATCCAGATCCTGAAAACTTGTATGCATTTAACCTATAGGCATTTTTAGAGAGCATTTTAGCATAATTATCTAATATCTTGTCTTTTTGATAAAATAAATCATTTTAGCATCAATAGCATAGTATTAGCTTTTCATTTCACATTTGAAGCACAATACTACAATCTCAATCCTCCATAAGCATCCATAGTGCAAAAAGCTGCTGAGAGCTACACTATTTTGGAACTTGGAAAGGAGAGGAACAAGGGAGAAAGAGCATGTTAGGAGGTATTTGGAGATGCCTCATCATGTTTGCTTTGATAGTTAAATATGTTTGCATGTTTTTAGTGTCTCTCTTGGTATGCCTTTTTAGATTAGTTTTTCATTGACTAACACTAACGGTTTCGTGTCTTTTGTGTTGTTTATCATTTGCTAACCTTGTGCCATTTAGGAAGGCATCATTTGGTGAACCCGATGTGAATCGAAGCACCAAAAACATATCATTTTTTTTAAACTAACATGTCTGATTGTTGAAATTGTCACACAGGTTGCGCTTTGGCGCTATTGAACACGTTCCAGCGCTACCGTCATTTATGCTTTTAGCGCTATTGTTCTTACAATAGCGCTATTGACCAAATTTCAGCGCTTTTGCAACTGTTTTAGCGCTTTGGTAGTTCTTCTAGTGCTATTGACAAACTTCTAGCGCTTTGGCCTCTCTGTCTCTCCCCTTCTTTAAGCACTTTTGTGTTAAGTAGCGCCTCTGCTTAAACACAGACTAGCACTATTGTAACAGAGTGTCGTCCAAATTGCCTTGTAACCACAAAAATGGAAATTCTTAGGCTTGTGGAAGCCCCCCTTGAACATCGATTTTACTAACACGTTTTTGTTTGTGTAGGTTAAAAACTCACCATAAAAATCACAAACTTGTCTTTTGGTGCTTAAAAACTTGACAAAACACAAAATTGTATTGCTTTCTAGTTAGGATAAATTGTCTTTTGGTGCTTAAAATCAACAAACAAATTTGCTTTCCTTGCATCAAACTTAAAAAATCACAAGCCACACTTCAATTTTGGGCAAATAAAAAGAACAATCCACTTGTTTAGATTTTTGCAAAACAAATTTTACTTCAAGCGAACGTGTTTTTCATTAAGTTGACCAGGATTTTCGAATTCTAGATTACAAAACACATTGCCTTTGAAAGTTAAAAAGAACACCATGGCTATTGGAGCAACATCTCCAAATAGTTAGACCACATTTTGAAATGATGGATCAAAAAGAACAAGTGTTTTACGTGTTTGGCACGCTTGTGCACAAAGGTCAGTCGAGTGGTCCTACCTCTAACACACACTATCCTCTCCCTTGGCTTTCGTGGTCCTAGGTGCAAGAGAAAAGTGTTAGTAACACTCAAATTTTATCTTTTTAAGAGAGGTCTGCCAAGGGATCGATACTCTTGGGAACGACCTCGAGCGGTAAATCCTTTGAGCCGCTATAGAAATTAGGTGAGAGCGAAAGCTATAGCCTTGGGTATAGCTGTTCCTACAGTGTAACTGGCCAAAAGGACAAATGGGCCCCACCACCAGTTACAAGGCTCTTAAGTGAGTCACTGCAGAATGAACTTATGTCCAAAAACATCGAACATGACTAAACACCTTTAAGTAGTAGCCCACCCATTATATTGATTGAGAATATTTGCGATATAATTTAGTGCAAGAGCATAGATGGTTTTGCTCCCAAGATACTCACCATACATATTTCCTTGAGTAGAAACATAGCTTTTTGAAAAGTCACTTGTGGCTTGATAAAAGTGGTGACTCCCCCATCATAGGGATCATCTATTTGTTATACTCGTGCAAGACTTAGTATATCACATCCTTACCTGCCACGGCGGGATTCATAAGGTATGTAGTACCAAAGTCGAAGAAATATCAAGATGTGGGCTAAATTTATCACAACTGGCCATTTGACCTTAGGGATAAAAAGTGTTTAAAGTGTGTTCATTTTACAGACCAAGTGCAAATTGAGCCAACTTCAGGTTTTGGAAATACAACTTAAAATACATCTAAAGGAAGGCATCATTTGGTGAACCCGACGTGAATCGAACATGCAACCTTCTGAAATACACCTTAAAATACATCTAAAGGAAGGGTCATATACAAGTCCAAGGATTGGGTTGATCTAGACCCATACTCATTTGTGCCTTTTAGGCAACATTCTTGTGTTTGTGTGCTTGCTTTGTTTTCTTGTCAAAGAAAAATCAGAAAATCACTCCCAAAAACAAAGTATTCATCCAACATCTTTCAAAAACAACCAACAACATCAAAAGAAAAGTGCAAACAACAAAGAGACAAATTTTATGACCATTCTTCACATCTTGCAAAAGAAGAAGCATCATCAGAATATCAACTTAAAAAAAAAGACCATTGAACTCAAAGGCTTTGATCAAAAGGAGGAAATTCTTCTATATAAATAGACAAATCTTTGTCTCACATAGTTTTTTTACATCGTATGCGTCTCTACCTTCAAGGCAAAACAAACGAATTTGATTCAGAGTCATTGAACCGTAGAGCTTTTATGCAATATAGAGCTCTGAGTTATCACAAAAATCAAGGAGGAAAGATTAATCCAAACTTCTTCCCAAATGTCTATATCACCTACAACACAGCTCGAGAAATACCATCAACACCTAAAAGGGGAGAAGTAGAGTTTGTCCCATTTGTAACACAAAGTTTTTATTGAAGTTGAAAACATTTCCATCCATCATCTCACTCATACATCATCACTTCATCATCAATCCATCCCAACTCTCAAAACATTAAGAGGGTCTTGTCCCAAGTTCTCTTTTAGATATTGCTTGAATCAAA
Organism: Cryptomeria japonica; assembly: GCF_030272615.1. NCBI lineage: Eukaryota > Viridiplantae > Streptophyta > Pinopsida > Cupressales > Cupressaceae > Cryptomeria > Cryptomeria japonica. Next base: position 792,752,709 of record NC_081407.1, read on the forward strand.
CACTTCACATCACTTTTTAGATTGTTTCTACATCTAGGATAAGCTTATCCTAAGAGACACATCTACGCAGGTTAAAAATAGTTCATGAGTGAATCCTCTCATTACTAGGTAGTTAAATCTGTAACACATCTCAGATTTCTCTACACCTTATCACATCAAATCTTATCAAACAAGCAAGCAATTCAAAGAAGGAATTTCGGTTACATCTACCTTAAAAGTGTTAAAAATCCACATACCACACAATCCACCAATCATCAAATTCTCATTTCATAAAAAACTCATCATCATTTTCATGCAATTTCAACAAAGACTCATAAACAAAATGGCTCAAACCCGATCATAGTCATGGCAACGAGAAATAGAAATAGAAGAAGAAGAAGAGGAAAATCTCAATGAATTCCAAGAAGCACTTGGAGGAAATGCGAATGAAGAAAACCCAAGTACTCCTACTCCTGCAACAATAGAAAGGGCTCAGCATAACCCTCTCTTTAACAGATTGTTTGACGAAATACTCAGGAGCAATGCGGATGCTCACTTCTTAAAAATCGCTCAAGAAGGAGCCAAACTCCCCTCAGACTTTGATCTTGCCCAATTAAGACAAGCATCAGAAAGACAAAGTCGCCATGAAGAGGAAAGAGGTAGAGATCCCATCAGATATAACATTCCTCGAGGTAACCCACCACCTTCTCCTCCAAAAGAAATGGAGATGTTGCGGCAAAAAGTTGAGAATCTCGCCCAACAGCTTCATAGTGGTGTCAAGACTAACCAATTCTCACTCAATGACATCTGTCCCTATCCTTTTGATAGGAATCTTTATATGCCACCCTTTCCAAGAGCATTCGAAACACCCAAATTCAAAAAATATAGGGGAAAGGGAGATCCTCGTGATCATGTCAGAGAATTTCATTTCGCTTGTCTTGAAGTAGCATATGAAGAAACCTACCTAATGCACCTTTTTCCCCAAAGCTTGGGAGGAACAACCACATCATGGTTTTCCCGACTACCAAGTGGCATTAGAACATTTGAGGAACTCATCCAGAAGTTCCTAGCTCATTACTCTCATAACATTGAATGCGACATCACCATGGCTGATTTGTGCAACACCAAACAAAAACCAGGTGAACAATTCTCAGTATTCCTGCAACGATGGCGTCAAATGTCTAGCAGATGTTCTCTTCAGTTACCTGAACGAGAACTGGTGGAAATATTCATTTCCAACTTAAACAAAGAAATGGAATTTCACCTGGATGTCAAAGACACAGACTCTTTTAATGATATGATCACCAAGGGTTTAAAATGTGAACGGGCACTCATCAAGAAAGGGCTCATCAAAATCTTTAATGAACCAAAAGATGGTCCTCGCCCATGCATCAATAGCGATAAACCAAACTTCTGGAATAAAAACAAGAATATCGTCAACGATGGGGTTGTGGATGCCAGGACTATACAAAATGCACAACCTGTGGTTCGATTTGCTGGACAAAATCCTCCACCTCAAAACAACACAAATGTTCCTTCTAATCAAAGTCGCATCACATCTCATGATGAACCTAGACCTCGTCAGTAAAAACAGAAACGCACATACACTCCCTTAGGGGAACCCATTGAAACAGTATTGCGACAACTCATTTCTCAAAATTTGGTCACTCTACCTAAACTATCAAACTATGAGCCTCAAGTCAAACCGGCATGGTGGAGAGATACTGAACACTGTGAATTCCATCAAGGAAGAGGACACAAGACAAGTAATTGTCACCGATTGAAAGATCTCATTCAGGATCTTATTGATCGAGGAGAAATTGAAATTGAAGGACATGACCCAAAAACAACAAAATAATGATCATTTGATGTTCAAAAATCCACTTCCACCATAAGATCAAAGGGGTCCTTCCACTTCCAGGCGAGGCACTGACACAACTGATTATATGTAGGCTGCATATAATTACACTGTAAATCATATGTATGATGCCAGTGAACAAGTTGCAACCATAACCTTCAAAAATCCCAACTCAAATTGCAATGTTGTTATGCGTCGTGGCAAAGTTACCATCAAGGCAGCTCCACAAGGCACCACCTCCATCCCAAAGCAGTACAATCTTGTGGAACAATTAGACAAAACCCCTGCACTTATATCCATTTTAGAGCTTCTGCGCCTATCGCCCTCTCATAAAACTATCTTGGATCAAGCACTCCAAGAAGCGTCGGTCCCTGCAAATTTGAATACAGACCAATTTCAAGCCATGGTTGGAAGTCTAAAGTCATCACCTTGTCTCACTTTTTCCAAAAGTGACAACTCTTCCTTCCAACAACCGCATAACGCCTCACTCCACATCGAAGGATTTATTAACTAGCATAGGATCAAGCGAGTCTTGATCGATAATGGAGCAAGCCTAAATATTTGTACACTACAGTTGGTCACAGCATTGGGATATGCAGTAGAATCAGTGGATCCTCGTCAGAAGATCACAATCAAAGCCTATGACGATGTGGAGCGTTCATCCAAAGGAGCTGTGGTACTACCAATCCAAGTGGGCCCCGTGGTAAAACACATCATTTGTCAGGTTCTGGACCTTCCTCTGCCATACAATCTATTATTAGGGAGACCTTGGATACATGCCATGCAAGTCATTCCATCTACCTACCATCAATGTATCAAGTTCCCACATAATGGTGTCGAGATCACAATTCTGGGTGACGCAAATCCTTTTGCATATTGCCATAATATCAGCCATCAACCAGAGATTACCGTTCCTAATAATAGAGAAGCCATTTCTTCCACATCATATATAAGTCCCGCCTCTCTTGCCCGTTCAAACACCACTATACCCAAGCAAGAAAAGCTTAAGATGAAGATAGCAGAGGAAGGTCCTGGGGAATACAACTTGAGTCAACTCTTTTGTGTGGGACAAATGCCCACTTCTCCCAAAACACATGGTAAACCACAGCAGGTACTCCAACAACCACTAAACATACTAGCATGTGCTTTGACGCCTTTCGTTCTTGGAAAGAGTCAAGAGGAAGAAACACAAGATGAGGACCTAGCGGAATGGATCTATAAAGATCCCATCACCACTGATATACCGCGAGTTATACTTCCTACGGATCAGTATGGCAAAGGTCTCCTCATTATGCAACGAATGGGGTATGATGGTCAGAGTGCTTTGGGATATTGCAAACAAGGACGACATGAACCTCTACTACCAGAATTAAAGCCCAAAGGTAATACAGGCCTAGGCTTTGAAAAAGAGATCTTTCCTAAACTCAAGTTCAAAGGAAAACCCAGCAAACCATTTTGTCCGCCTACGGCAAAAAGGACGCCTTTTATCATTAAAGCAGCCTCAAGCACCGTCCCAACTACCCCATCGCGGCTCACAACCCCAACGCAACCATCACCAAAGCCATTTATTCCACCAAATGAACCTGTAAACCCACCAGCCGCACCATTAGCAGCAACAACTGTATCAGAACCCGCAGCAGCATCTATAGCACCAACAGTTCCAGCAGAAACCACTGAGTCAATATTACCGATACTTCCCATATCAGATTCTTTTATCCCCATCAATCTTCCTATAGCACGGACCACTACAAAGGTCCATCAACCAATCACACCTATAGTATTTAACTCAAAAGATATCCCAGTATGGTATAGTAATTGGATGCTGGAAAGTGATTCAGAGACCGACTCACATAAGTGGGAATTTGATTCGGTACAGCTTAACACTTCAGATGAGGAAGACACATCACCACCTCCACCACGCAAAGATATCCCTATTTACGGAGAAGCACAGATAAAGACCACTTGGGTTCCTGAACTGGAAACATCTTCCACAGACCCTACGTTTCATCCTACGCCTGATTCTGACAGGGAGAGTACCATTAATGACCTTCACCATAACATCTTAACCCTCACTGATACATCTAACGCACTCAACCTAATCGATGAAGTAATGCCCATTATCCACCCTGAACTCATTGAATGGAACCAACCAAATCCCCCATGTCTTGACTTCTTCCAAAATGATGAGGCCATCATTGACTTTTTGGAATTAAGGGATAACCTACCAAGCGGGGATCACAAAGTTGGATTCGCCATTGAACTTGATAGCGCAGCATACTTCGGGGTGGATGCCAAACCTTTCAGCTACAAAAATATAACAATAAAACATGGATCTTCCAGTGAAAACCACACTGTGGCACTATTTGATCCAACAAAAGTAAAAAGAAAGAGCGTATCCAATGGTGAAAACCTCTCTGAGGCGCCTGAGGATGAAGGGTTTGACATTCTCCCTGATAGTACACAACAGGAACGATCAACGATTCTCATCGAGGAAACCAAAGAATACAATGTGGGAACTCTTGAAAATCCTCATATCATACATCTGGCATCTCTTCTCACTCTAGAGGAACAGCCTAAATTTATAGAGTTCTTCCAGAAGTGTCAGATCAACTTTGCATGGTCATATGCAAACATGTCTGGGCTTGATCTTGATTTAGTCATGCATCACCTTACTGTAGCAGAAGGAGCCAAACCTGTCAAGCAGAAGCTTCGTAAGATGCATCCTCAAATTGCAGTGCTAGTCAAAACAGAACTCAAGAAACTCCTAGATGTTGGTTTCATTAGGCCAATTGATTATGCAGAATGGATCTCCAATATTGTGCTTGTCGGCAAACCAAAAGGGGGCATCCGCATTTGTACTGACTTCAGAGATCTAAATAAAGCATGTCCTAAGGATGACTTCCCCCTACCAAATATCGATATCATAGTGGATCTAACAGCAGGACATGCCATGCTTTCACTCATGGATGGCTTTTCCGGATACAATCAGATAAAGATCGCACCAGAAGATCAACATAAGACCACCTTCACATGTCCATGGGGCACATATTGCCGGAATGTGATGCCTTTCGGTCTAAAGAATGCAGGAGCAACCTATCAAAGAGAAATGACCACCATCTTCCATGACATGATGCATACTATGATGGAAGATTATGTGGATGACTTACTAGCAAAATCACTCACCAGAGAAGGCATCTCCACTTCTTAGATAAAATCTTTGATAGACTGGAACAATACCATGTTCGACTCAACCCAAAGAAATGTGTCTTTGGAGTAACCTCCGGGAAACTTCTAGGATACATTGTCTCAAGCAAAGGTATTGAGGTCGATCCAGCAAAGGTTAAGGCAATCATGGATATGCCACCACCAAAGAATATCAATCAGCTAAGGACATTACAAGGATGACTTCAATCCATCCGAAGATTCATTGTACAATTGGCTGATAAGTGTCACCCATTTACACATCTGCTACACAAGAACATTCGCTTTCAGTGGGATGCCAGATGCCAACAAGCATTTCAGATGCTTAAAGACTATCTCATGAATCCACCATTACTGATGCCACCAGATCCAAGAAGACCGTTGTTATTATATATCTCAATGACAAGTATAGCATTAGGTGTACTACTGGCACAACATAATGCAGAAGGAAAAGAGTGTGTTGTTTACTACATCTCTCGCACACTAGTAGGCTATGAACTCAATTACACCCCTATTGAGCGAGCTTGCCTAGCAGTAATCTTAGCAGCCACAAAATTGAGGCACTATCTGTTGACACACAAGGTACAACTCATTGCAAAGATTGATCCACTCAAGTATTTACTCAGCAAAGCAGCATTGACAGGTCGCTTGGCCAAATGGGTGATGATTCTAAGTGAATTTAGCATTGAGTACGTGGACCGTAAAGCTATCAAAGGTCAAGTTATTGCAGATCAGTTGGCCGATGCACCACTCATAAGCGATCATCCTCTCATTTCCAATTTTCCAGATGAAGAGATATTCATGATCACAACAGCACAACCATGGAAACTCTACTTTGATGGTTCGTACACTAGGCATGGCTCGAGGGCAGGCATTCTATTTATCACACCTCAAGGTGATAGCATCCCGAAGTCTTACAAGCTCACATTTCCATGCACAAACAACATAGCAGAGTATGAGGCCTTGATCACAGGACTCAGGCTAGTCGTACAATGGAAATTACAAGAACTGCAAGTATATGGCGACTCCCAATTAGTCATTCGACAAGCAACAGATGAATATCAAACTAAGGATGATAAACTCATGCCATATAAGAAAATGGTGGACACTCTAAAGACATCATTTACTACTATCACTTTTGAGCAGATACCAAGAGATCAGAATCGAGCTGCTGATGCTATGGCTACCATCGCATCTCTCCTAGATCTTCCACAGAATTCAACACGCTACGAGTTCTTGGTCAAACAGCTTTGGATCCCCGCTTATGATATCCCTGAATCTGAAATGATATGTCGCCTTGTCGGTTCAGAATCCCCATGGTACGGTGAGTTCTACACCTATCTCCGCGATCACACCCTTCCTCCCAACCAATCAAATAACCAACGAAAAACCTTCATTCGCCAAACTGCTCGATATACCATTATTTCTGAAACCCTATACCGACGCGGTCTTGATGGTACTCTCCTTCGATGTCTAGAACAAGATGAGATAACAAAGGCTTTGGAAGAAGTCCATGAAGGAATTTGCAGGACTCATTCAAGTGGTCCTTCACTCGCCAAGAAACTCCTACGCAATGGATACTATTGGCCATCTATGGAAAACGATTCCTACTACTTTGTCAGAAAATGCAAGAAATGTCAAGTTCATGGCAACCTGATACATGCACCAGCCTAGGAACTACAACCAATCACGACACCATGGCCTTTTTGTCAATGGAGTCTTGACCTTGTGGGTAAAATCCATCCATCTTCATCCAATGGCCATAAATTCATTATTACCACCACCGAATATTTCACAAAGTGGATCGAAGCTGTTCCACTTACCCAAGTCACCGGCAAGCAGATCGCCTCATTCATCCTCAACTACATCATCTGCCGGTATGGTGTACCCATGTCCATCATCATAGATAACAGTCTTCCTTTCAAAAATCAGGATGTCCGTGAACTTTGTGAGAAATTTCATATCCAACATCGCTTTTCCACTCCCTACTACCCACAAGGCAATGGTCAGGCCGAAGCATCCAATAAAAACATATTGAGGATCCTAAAGAAGACAGTCAATGATGCTGGCCGTGATTGGCATATTCAACTAAATCCAGCACTATGGGCATATCGAACTAGCATTCGAACCCCTACAGGCGCAACTCCCTACTCATTGGTCTATGGTGCAGAAGCTATCTTGCCTATTGAGGTCGAGATACCATCATTACGGGTTTCCTTGCATAATCTAATAGATGATGAAGCATACAGAGTATCCCATCTTCAAGACTTAGAGTTACTAGATGAGAAGCGACAAGCTGCATACAACCATCTCAAAGCCTATCAACAGCGCATGAGCAGAAGCTACAATCACCGAGTTAGACCTCGTACATTTGAGGTAGGTGATCTTGTTCTACGAGAGAATCCTCGCAATCAACCAAACAGAGAACATCAGGGCAAGTTTGAATCAAACTAGCTGGGCCCATATGTTGTCACTGTTGTGTTCGGGTCCGGGGCATATCAGTTGGCTACATCAGACGGAGAACCGCTTGCAGATCCCATCAACAGCATGCACCTCAAATGGTTTTATACCTAAGCTATACAGAGCATCAGGCTCCCCTGCATACCAGAAAATACCACAAACATTCAGAAAAATGTCTTGAAGAAAATACAAAAATATTCAAAAAAGTAAAGAAAAATCATGCATCCACACGGTGAACAAACACTCCAGTGGCACCTTGGGTAAGTACGATGGTGAAAACCTGGCAAATAGGCGCCACTCGTAAAGGCTATGGCTCCATTGTCTTTCAGACTTGTTGCGACCACATCTACTTCATACATACATCCATCCGTCCAAAAACCATGGCTTGTTATTTGTCTACAATTATGATAATACTTCATGCGTCTAAGCATCCCGCTTTTTCATAGTCATGTCTAAAACTGGGGGCAATGCCCTTAACCTATTGATGGAAGTGGATTCTACATTGTATTATGATTCATTAAAGTTCTTCATTCAAGCAATCATCAAAATACCAAAAACATTCACAAAATGTCTCAACACAAAATTCAAAAACAAAAAAACATTCAAAACAATTCAAAATCCAAAAACATTGACAAAACATCGAAAATCACACAAAAACATGGCAACACCTTGTACATACTCATCCGTGCAGATACCAAAACAAGCATTGACAAAATACTCACAAAATGACCACTTATCAATCAAACCACACAATCAACATCAACAAATCAAACTGTCTTCAACAAGGATGCATCCTTCCTTACCAAAAACAAAGACAAAAATGACATTTTCTTTGGCAAAGAAAATTATGTTAAGCTATCAAATACTTGGTTGATTTGTGAGCAATTCATTCGTTTATCTGTATCGGGATCTTTCAGCATTGTTTGGTATTGTTTGCGCATTATTTCCGATGAAGTTCTGGGGTATGTACTAATGGTGTCTACGTGGGAAGTTCACCAAGCTATATGATCTTATGCAAAATGCAGTCATAGATCCTTACGGTTTTGCTGACTACAGCGTATACCTCGACCATATGGGCATGAACCATTACCAAGGATCCTTATTCTTTATTCTTTATGTATATACTGTTTGTTTGCAGGTACAATGCTCTTCCTTTGGTTCCTCCTACCTCATCCAAACTGGATAAAGGTTTTTATCTCTTTGTACGGTATGCACTTGTCTCAGGATATGATCAGCCTAAGATCAAGGAGGACGATCCAAGTCATGCATGAACGGAGATAATCCTTGTCTGTTCTGCAAGCAATACTCTAGTCGACTTGACCTTTATATCAAGTCGTTTGTATTAACTTGCTATATAAAATCCATGTAAGGAATACTCAGGTCATCTTGAATCATTATGTCAAGATGCTTGTATTCTCTTCCAATATTTTAAAGCTCAATGATGAAAATAGAGCACTATGGATCGTCATCTCATCTCATCTGTGTATATTGCATTTCGTTGCATTCCACCCATCCATACATTCATAATAGCTACATATCATGCATACATAGTCATAATAATGCATACTCTATTTTCCTCTTCTTCCATAGGAATGAGTCATAGGTTCTCCATTTCTTCTATCTAACATCGAACCCCCCCCCCTCACCCTCCCCATCTCGATAATTAGCATCACATACCCTAGATCGTTTCTCAATCAACCCAATCAAGCCACGTTCATCACCATCCATCTCTAACTAGGACGGATTGTGTTTCCTATGCTAAGTCATCCAATAAGCCAAGCAAGTTACTCTCTCTGCATAGGTACCTCGACTCACACACACCTAGACTATCAATAGATACTCTGATCAAGTATCTTCGGGTCTCAACAGGTAATCGATTATGGTAATCCTAGACTACATCAGGCATTTATCATAATGACCTAGTCTCAACGGGGCTGCCATGATTCCCCACAACCATCCATCATATGCACACACTATCAATTGATCAACCAATCAAACACAATCACATTGGACAATTACATCAATTGTCTACGTCTCAACGAGTATTTTGCTTCATATACCTTGACTTCATCGGGCAATTACATCAATTGTCTAAGTCACATCAAGTCACTTTGATTCACTTACTCAGACTTTATCATGTCCAAGCGACCAACTAACATCAACTGTCATGCTTTGACTTGACCGAGGCACTTAAACCGATTGCACCAGATTGTCCAACCAATTTTGATCAATTGTATAGCATCAATCCAACCCCCACACTACATCTGCTATGTATCTCTTGCATGACCTCAGGGTACTCATTGGCTTGTTGTTTCTTCATATTCACTCCATTTTCTCCCATTCTTTCATCATTAGTTCTAATTTCTTCTATTCTACCTCCCCTCCACTTTTCATTCTTTTTCGAGAGATCGCCCGATTTTTCAAAAAAAATCGGCCCATCTCTCGAGGGGGCATACCACCCATTAAATTAACATTTTATGGGGCATTTTCTTCACACCAGTTTTTCTTTCTTTGAAATGACGCGATAAACCGCACCATCTCAAAGAGGGGCAAATGTAGTCACACAAATCTGTCCAGCTTAATTAAATAAATATTCGCTATTTATTTGATTAAAAATCCACTAGCCATCAGTTAATTAAATTAATATTTAATTAATTTATTCCCAAAACATTCTTCTATTAATTAAATAAATTATTCAATTTATTTTAATTAATTCATTAAATCAAATTCCAATCAATTAAATAAATAAAATCTATTTATTTAATTAAATCCCCTTTTTCCTCTTTTAAATAAATTAAATAAAACATTTATTTAAATCATTATCCCCCTCCACTTGCATTTTCCTACAAATGCAACTTGCACACATTTATTGAAATAAATGAATTTTTATTTTAATAAAATCCTATTTTCTCTCACCCACCAAATCCAATTTCAAAATCTAATCCCCTTCTAGATTCTTCTAACCCTTTCCTAATTAGCCTAATCCATCCCCTAATTATTGTCACATTCTTAAGCAAAATGGAGTCACTTCTCAAAGACTCCAAAGTCTTTGAAAAGCATTTAATGCTTTGTGTGTTCAACAAATTAACCCCCAAAGTCTTCCAAGACCACTAATGGCTCTTACATGACCATTTATGGCTCTTACATAACCATTTATGGTTATTTCAAACTTGTCTCCCCAAACATTTATTGTTTTGACCATATTCATCCATTTCACATTTGCACAAGAGTTTATCCATTGGATAAAAGCTTTATTCTTTGAATAAAGAGTTTATTCATTCAACCAACCTTGACTTTAGCTCCCAAGGTCATATCAAGCATTTAATGCTTATTCCCTCCCCTCTCAACCTATCTCACATTGACACTTGTCATCCTGGGATTGGGTTGAAAGCCCTCACATTGATTTGAAATCATTCAATCTTGACCCTTGTTGAGATTACTCAATCTCAACCATCCATTGCTCCATTTTTCCTATAAATAGAGCCCATTTCTTCATAATCCAGATCCTGAAAACTTGTATGCATTTAACCTATAGGTATTTTTAGAGAGCATTTTAGCATAATTATCTAATATCTTGTCTTTTTGATAAAATAAATCATTTTAGTATCAATAGCATAGTATTAGCTTTTCATTTCACATTTGAAGCACAATACTACAATCTCAATCCTCCATAAGCATCCATAGTGCAAAAAGCTGCTGAGAGCTACACTATTTTGGAACTTGGAAAGGAGAGGAACAAGGGAGAAAGAAACTAAGAGCATGTTAGGAGGTATTTGGAGATGCCTCATCATGTTTGCTTTGATAGTTAAATATGTTTGCATGTTTTTAGTGTCTCTCTTGGTATGCCTTTTTAGATTAGTTTTTCATTGACTAACACTAACGGTTTCGTGTCTTTTGTGTTGTTTATCATTTGCTAACCTTGTGCCATTTAGGAAGGCATCAATATCAAAGGGAAGGAAAATAGAGTAGTTGATGCTCTCAGCAGAAGAAGACACATATCTGCTATAGTGACAACTAGAACAAACTTGAAACAACAAGTTTTGCAGAACCTTCCAGAAGATGAGCATTACCTAAGGGTTAAACAAGCCTTGGAAAAAGATTCTTCAGATCATCGTTATGATGGATATGAAATAGAACCTGAGGGTATTTTAAGGTACCAAGGAAGGATGTACATACCTGAAGGGGGAGAGTTGAGGAAGTTAATACTGCATGAGATGCATAATACACCTTATTCAGGACACCCCGGAATAACAAAGATGGTAGCTGATCTGAGATCTTTGTATTTCTGACCTAAACTCAAAAAGGAAGTGATTGAGTATGTGGCACAATGTTTGGAATGTTAGCGAGTGAAAGCTGAACATGTTCATCCAGCAGGAATTTTATTCCAACATGTTATACCAGAATACAAGTGGCAGGCAATCAGTATGGATTTTATCCAAGGATTACCGATGAGCAAAAATAAGCATGACACTATCTTAGTAGTGGTGTATAAGTTGACTAAAGTTGCACATTTCATACCTAGGAATCTCAAGGATGGATCATTTGTTCTTGCCAAGAAATTTGTGCAAGAAATTTTTTGGTTACATGGTGTTCCAGAAACCATAATATCAGATAGGGATACCAGGATGACTTCCAGATTCTGGACAACATTAAATGCAGCATTGAGAACAAGACTAAATTTTAGCTCAGCATATCACCCTTAGATTGATGGCCAAATAGAAAGGGTTAATCAGGTAGTTGAATATCTTTTACGGATGTATTACATGGATCAGCAGTACAAATGGGAGGAGTACTTGTCTTTGGTTGAATTTTCTTATAACAACTCCTTTCATGCATCCTTAGGGATGACACCTTTTGAAGCACTCTATGGGCGAAAGTGTCACGCACCTATCAGTTGGGATAGATTGGAGGATAGGATCATCATTAGTCTTGATTTACTTAAGGAAATGGATGAGCAAATGGTGTTGATAAAGAGTAGGTTGAAGGAGGCGGCTGACCGATGGAAGAGTTATGCAGAGCGAAATAGGACTTACAGACAATTTGCTGCAGGAGATAAAGTCTTTTTGAGAGTCAAACCTCATAAGAGCTCTATCTCGTTTGGAAAATCATCAAAGTTGGCACCAAGATATGTGGGACCCTTTGATGTACTGGAGGTTATCAATCTAGTTTCTTATAGATTAGCTTTACCCCTGCTCTAGCTCGAATCCACAATGTGTTTCATGTTTCTTTATTGAAACCTTATCATTTTGATGCATCTCATATTCTTGATTGGCAATCTTTACAGGTACAGGATCTAAGGGTGGTTCTAGTGGAGTCCATCCAAATCCTAGATCAACGTAGCGTGAAGCTACGTAGCAAATATTTCACTCAATATAAGGTTCAGTGGGACCAATATTCTGAGGATAGTGCTACATGGGAGGATGCTGAGATGATTGACCGCCATTTTCCTCATTTGCTTTCTTAGGAAATAGTTGCTTATCATTTGAGATATCTTTGAAACAATGATTTTAATTTTATGATGTGAACTTGGATAGCATGTATGCTATTGTTATTATTTATATTTGAAACTTGATGTATGGTTGACATTTTATGAGATAGAATTGCTATGTGATTATTAATGAGTAATAAGACATCAAGACGATGTCTCTTCCAAGAGGGGAAGGATGTCACGAACCGTATTTTTGATAATGTGATATTAAGAGATATAATGTAGGTTTTTATTTATGAATTGAAATTGAAACAGATATGAGCATTCATTTTGATGATAATGCAGTTGTATACAAATAATAGGAAATGATGTGTGTATTTTATTCATGCAATATGTAATTCAATATCTAGTATTATCTTAATTGGGAATCGTCAATGCTGATGAATTATTGAGTGCAAGTGATGCAGGGATAGGTGAACGAAGATGAAGGTGAGAACACGACTCAAGTAGAGTTGTTTTTAGCTTATGACTTCGGTAGACTAGGGGAATCTCACACACCACAATAGAAAAATTGTTTGTGCAAATATGACTTCATCAATGCATCATTGTTTGAATTGTGACTTCGTCGATGCTTATTTTTAAATTGAAATGATTTGAGTAAAAATTAGTCGTTACATTGATTTCATATTTGAAAATGTCTAATAGTTGAAAAAATAGGGTTAATTAATTAGCAACTTAACATTTATTAAATTTGATTTAGAATGTAAACTTTATGTCGACATGATTTCAATGGTATGAAGTTGATTATTGTTTTATTAGTTGGAAAATGAGTGTTATGGTCTCATCGATTAAGTAATTGTATGTGAGTATAAATTTCATAATAAGTTTAATGAAATCGATATATATATATATATATATATATATATATATATATATATATATATATATATATATATTTATTGAATTATTTTATCATAAGAAAATCATATTAGAATTTAATTTCTAATGAATTAAAATGCAAAGTTTTTAATTCTAATATGTTATTGTTAATATTAATGTTATAATTCAAAAGGTGGTGGATGTTTGTTTCAAAAGGTGGTGATGGTGGGTATTATTCGACTAGTGGTAGTTGACAAAGCTGACCTCCCCACCAAGTAAGCAAATCACCCCACGTGACTGCAGATCAGCCCACGTAACTGCAGATCACACCACGTACGACAGACCACTCCTCGACCTTAGTTAATGGCTTGTAACCTGCAGGAGGGAGGAGTTAATAGGCACGTAGTGCCATGGAGATGAGTAATTGTGGATTGTCCATGATCCATGAAGTTAAGTTAGAAAACTGCAGACTCCACGATGATGGAGGAGAAGACCAACGATCTCTCCACTATTCGAGGTCGATCACTGCAGAAGATAATACTTGGCCTCCCACCTCTCCAAGAAGTGTAGACTAGAGAGATTGCTAAACTGGTAGCACTTTGGGAAAAGGAAGACTTGGAATAGTTAAAGCATTAGACTTGTCTATAATGTAGAAAAGACTACAAATTGATAACAATAACCGAGCCTTAGATGTAGCAGATATCATAGGGAAATATAGTATAAGTAAAGGCATAGGGTCGATAGGTAGGAGAGGAAAAAAGTTAGAAAATAGCAAGTGGAGCAGAGAGAAAGATATTAAGTTAGAAGAGAGATTAGAGAGAGAGCATTTTAGAGCAGAGATAGAAGGAGAATAGAAGATCTGTGAGAGAAATTTTGAGACATCATGGAAGAAGAAGACCGATTTAGAGGAGGCACGAAAGAGTTCATTCCAAGCCAGTCTCAAGCGTAAGAAGGTAGGATCTTTATTTCATTTTGGTTAATTTGCATTACGAAATGTTAGTGAAATAAAGCTATGGTTGTAGCATAAGATTTCATTTATGATATTCCATTTTTTTTTATTGAATTTGTTTTATTATTCCTTGAATAGACATATAAGGAAATCATTAGGTGGAGTATATATTGAAATAATTAAGAAATGCAGTTATATAGTTTAAGAATGGTGAATAATGTCATTGGGTTATGGAAGATTTTCAATTAAAGAATGTGTACTCAAATTGAACTCATTTATATGAAAAGAATCATACTTGTGTTACACCTTCTTCTTACTTTGTACTTATTCGAATATTTTTTATGAAAATATATTTGCTTATCAAATTGCAAAAAAGTAATTCTACGAAAGATTGTTTTCAATTAGGTGAAAGTAATAAAATAGTGTTTAATTTTCTGAAAGTGATAGGAAAGATGATAGATATATTAGTCAAAAGATTGTATTATTTAAGGAAATGTATCCTTGTTTGTGAGAACCAATCTAGATAGGCTTGTGTATGGAAAGTTACCTTCTGGGACGGGTGCTGAATATGGAATCTTAGAGAGAATAGTTGCTTTTTCCAAACTATTTATTTTTGCTATGCATGGCATTATACTCGGCCAAGTAATGAATTGAATTATCCATTGAAATAGATGGAATTCTTTATTTTATGCTCTCTACCATATCCTTGAATGATAATGCTTGTTTCTTAAAAGAATTAGAAAAATGAAAATGCTTGTATCATCTAGGCATGCACCAGATTCCCTCTTGTCTTTCAAATTATTTGGTTAAAACAATTCATCCAGGGTCGGGTATTCTTGATTGACCAAGAATTCCGAGGAAGTGTAAGCTTCAAGGTTGAGCGGAAAAAATGCTTGAATCTTGTTCTCATCTTCATTCGATGGACTGAAAGGAAGTGACTCAGATTGGAGATCGACGGATGTATCTCACTTTCTTTATGTTTGTATAATACTTAAGGCAATTAGAAAGCCTAAGTATGGTATACTGATATGTAATGAGAAATTTGTACCTTCCATTGTATATGAAAATTTTATTTAACTCTTTGATATCCATGATTGTTTTATCAATTTATTAAACTTGTTTTATATTATGTATAAAATAGACTTCTTAATTGACCTATGAGTTTATTTATGATTAAAGAGTAGATTATGTCTTATAGATTAATTTACGTTTTTACATAAAAACTCAAAATTTTGATTAGTTTTTAGAGATGTGGGTCCCACTGGGTGTGCCAAAATGAACAGGGTCAAATAGTGGTAAAGAAGATGTAATAGTTAGAAATCAAAAGACGTAAAAACTAAACCATTATACCTTTTTACTTCCACCTTCTCCTTCAGATTGAGCAAATGGTGAAGTGGAATGCACTAAATTACTCCACTTGATTGGATGCGCTCCTTTGATTGATTGTGGTTGCTCTCCAATGCACAACAACTAGTGAGAGTATGGATGGATGAGTGAATGCAAATGGATAGGGGGTGATTATGGATTTGATTTCTAATTGAATATAGTATGGATGCTCAAGGGATGGATTCAAAAGATAAAGTGGTAGCATATGATTACTTGAAAATGAGATGATAAATGAAGGGGAGGAGACCCCAATTTAT
The DNA here is from genome assembly GCF_030272615.1 of Cryptomeria japonica. NCBI lineage: Eukaryota > Viridiplantae > Streptophyta > Pinopsida > Cupressales > Cupressaceae > Cryptomeria > Cryptomeria japonica. The sequence continues at coordinate 792,769,106 of NC_081407.1, forward strand.
AGATTTGAAGAGGGATGAATGGATGATTAAGATTGAAAGAAGATTAAGGGTGGATATTGAAAGAAGGTGGGGACATGGATTGAAGGGATATGGTGTGGAGACCAAGAGATTTTTCATAAAAGGCATTTCTTGTCTCCACACTCCACAATGTACACGGGGAAGAGATCCTCAAGTACATTGGGAAGATAAAAAGGAACTAAAAATTCCTTGGGGGGAACAAGGGAATTAAAAATTCCCAAATGAAGAGGTGCATGGGGAAAGGAAATGGGAAAATGAATTAAAAATTCCTTGAGAAGATGAGAGTGCATGGGAGAATGAGAAAATATGAAATCCTTAAAATGACCAAAGTTGGTGCATTTAAGGTTGGAGGTTGAGAAGCGACAAGCCATTTATGGCAATTGGTTGACTTTGTGGCTAATCATGAGGATTAGACATTAGCAAATCATTAGATAGAGTGATTAGGAAAATTAATAAGGGATTAGAAGACAAGGGATAAAGTTAGGAGGATTTGGCAAGAGGAGAGAGAATGAATGGATGAATTAAAAATTTGGAAATAATGTTAAGTGGGCTTCTAGAAGAATTAATTAGGCTAAGTGAGGATTAGAGGAAAGTGATTTGTAGGAATCACATGATTTAGTTAATTAATTTAAATTAATTAACTAAAGGGAATTTAGAAGAATTAATTAATTTGGGGACTTTAAAATAATAAGGAATAGTTGATTTATTTAATAAATCAATTATTGGACTATAGTGACAGTATTAATTAAATTGAATTTAATTAATTATGAGAAGAATAAAGGATAACATAATTAAGTTGATTAGCTATGTAGAAAGGATAAATTAATTAAATATTTAAGTTAATTAATTTTTAGACGTCTACATTTTGTCCCTCTTTTACGTAGTGGCAAAATTGGCGATAGGTAAAAGACAAGAAAAGGATGCACTAGTGTGAAGACGCAGGTGGTGTATGCCCCCTCGAGAATTTAACTGGGATTTTTAAAAAATTTCGGGGAAATTCTTGAAAAATGAAGAAAATGATCAAAGCGGGTGAGAAGAGGAAAAAATAAAAGGAAAATGAGAGGGAATAAGGGATATATAGAAATACAAGAAAACAAGGCCATTGGGGGGCCTATATAAGCCACACGGGGCCCAAGGAAGGGTCATTGTCACATACACCTTTAGGAGATTTAGAGAACACAATGCCCTAGGAGCGAGACGGACTACGTCCCACATCACGAGCACCACGCAGAGAGGGTCAGATGACATGAGCAATTGACCGAGTACGACCCTCAGGTAGGTACCCCGACCCTACTTTGTGTTTTCGTAGGTAAGGCATTAATTAAGGTAATTAATGAGGCTAGGAAGGTAGCGGGGCAGAGGCATTGATCACCGTTTTGGCATCTCCACAAGGGGATCAACGTCTTCGTAGGCAATTAACACTTGCACAAGCGTTGATGGGGTTAGAAGGGGAAATGCCACCTGCATGGATGAATCAACGTCTGCGCAGGCGTTAGTCTGCAGCAAAGGGATTAAATGGGGGCGGAGATTGTTGTTCAACGTCTCTGCCTGTGGTGTGACACATGCACCATGGGTTCGACATCTTCGTCGAGGGAATCAACGTCTCCATTGGGGAGGCTAGGGGGGAAACTACGGGATGGGGAAAGACTTGAAGGGGTTCAAGGGGGTGCGTACATGCCCCAGGGATAGGATGAGATAGAAATAAGTTATAATATGACAAAATAAATAGGCTAATGAAATGAACTGGTTGGATGCAGGAGGAGGCATGACCTCTCACATCATGAGAGCATTGGCCTTTGACGATGAGGTTGTACCAACAACTGAGGGTAGATGAGAGAAAGATTCTGAGCGTGATTGGTCTAGGATTCGTGGGGAGATGGCCACAGATCAGAGCACATACAAAGATGATAATAGCACTCATAGAGCGTTGGGACAACCATACATGCATGTTCCATCTGTCGACTGGAGAGTCTACGATCACATTATTGGATGTCTGGAGGATCTTGAAGATCCTCATTAGTGGTGTGATCCCTGAGTACAGACTAGATGGGGGAGATTACTACCTACGCCAGGTCTGTGAGCATGATGCACTATCGATGGAGGGTATGTGTATGCACCTTGGTTGGGTGATGTAGATATAATATATCCCTCATTTAGTATTATTCATATGCAGATTGGTTAACAGATGGATTATGCCAGACCTTAGCGGGCATGGAATCTCTATTGGATGGGCTTGCTGCGTGTACTATATGGTGGAGGACTGTGTGACCTACGCATTGGGAACAGTGATGGTCGGTCAACTATTTCATGGCATTCATCTTTGCATCTAATAGGGCTATAGGAACCTCGACACAGGGGTCACACTGTTGCATGTATGGGCCTAGGAGCACATCACCATGACGAGGCCAGTGGGAGTTCAAGATAGGAGGTGCAGGTTCCCCTACGTGGACAAGTACAAGGGACTATTACACTATACCAAGGTAGGATCCATGTGGTTTTGGCAGAAGGTCTTTGATGAGATGATGCTTTTCACCTGGCGACCCTATATGGATAGTGAGTGATGGAGGGGAGACTGGCAGCTAGAATGGGCATAGTTAGAATGTTGGTTGTTTGAGAGGACAGTCCATGTCATCGAGCAGTATGTGTCGCACAAGGTTATGAGGCATCTTGGACATGTTTAGGATATTGTCATCCAGAAGCAGCTTTATCCACGGATTACACGGGAGGTAGGGCTTTGGGGATGGGCAATGGGACCATTAGAGGTCCGAATTAGCTAGGATATTGTCGAGAGGATCACATGGGATGAGCACCTACAGATGGGGGATAATCCGAGATGCACAGGGGTTTACAATTATTGGTGGGAGGCTCATAGACCAGTGTGATTGAGTATACCCAATGTTTTGAAGGAGGATAGGATACAACCCTTAGTTGATGAGGTAGTAGGTAGAGAGGAGGATGGACCCGCAGATAAAGCAGCGGTGGGAGGAGGAGGGCAGAGAGGTAGGGGATGAAGACAAGTTTCGAGAAGGAGGAGAGGGGGACAGGAAGTGTCATTACAGATCCAGAAACCAGCAACAGAGATTGGTGGGGTGGAGGGAGAGGGGGAGGGAGGAGAGGATAGGCCAAATCCCATGGATATAAATCAGAGATACAATTACAGGGTGATGAGGGCCAGCAGGTACTAGGATAGGTGTTGATGCAGGTAGGATGGGTCTCTTAAGTGGAGTATGACAGGGTAGTGAGGGAGAGAGATGGTGCAAGGGAGAGGGAGCAGAGGTTGGAAGAGGAGCTGCGAGGGAGGGGTGTCATGAGGGGGAGGACTGGGATCCTTGAGGAGGAGCTAGGGGTTGAGAGGGCTAGAGAAGGCAGTCTTCAGTAAAAGGTGGCCTGATTGTAGAGGGAGTTTGATGATCTATGGGAGAGTCTACAGACAACATTGACAAAGGTGGGGGATCTCAGGAAGGATAGAGACGAGGGGGAGAGGTTGTTAGAGGAGGCGAGGAGTGGGGAGGCCATCAAACAACTGAGAGAGGAGCTCTGACAAAAGGATGATGAGATTGAGAGTATGCAGGCTAGATTGAGCAGGACAGATGTAGATGTGGTGAGACTATAGGGTGAGAGGGATGTGGCCCAATAGATGTTTGAGCCAGAAAGGCTCGTATAGGTGTTTTTTGACGTCACCGTAAGACAATAATAGGTAGAGAGATTAGCTTGTGAGGGCCGAGGATCAGTACTACATGGATTTGTACTACAAGGTTGTGCCAAGAGACTAGTGGGCACCTTCATAAGCAAAGAGCACCCGATCCCACACTACACAAACTCATTAGTCAGGCGAGTCTGTAAGGATGAGGGTATCAGACCTCCAGGTGGGCCCTCGGGTTCAGTAGCAAGGCCAGGTGATCGAGAGAGTATAAGATAGTGCTCTTGATGTATGTGACACATTATTTTTTGACCCTTTAGGGATTATATCATTGTACTCTGATTTGACACACACACACACACATATATATATATAAGATGCAATTTTGGTGGCGTATGCATGTATATGGACTTAATTATGGACTCTCATGGACTTTGATTTATTGTTTATACGATGGATGGTAATTTTATGATATGATGATGCACAAGATCTGACTTGTTTGTGATGCGGGATGTATAATCATGAGATGTATGTATGAATGTCTTATTTATGATGTCACTAACATGTTTGTGGATGCAAGATGCATGTGTATGATGTATGCCTACACGATATGCAGTTTTTTTATTTTTTCATGACAATGCTTATGTTATGATGTAATGCAGATGAATACGATATGTATGTAAATAATGTCATAAATGTCTGAGGTATAATAAATGCTTCTAACAATGAAATGCACCTAAAATGATAAGTGAATAAATGGATCTATAGTGAATATGATAACTAAATGGTATGTAACTAAATGAATGCATAATGTACTAATGTTTTATGTGATGTAATGAAAACCATTATTTAGCCACTAAAAAGATAACAAACCAAAATAGTGTGGTCGATTGATGACTTACATGACCATTCGTGTAAAAAATTAATGTTTGAATGGGGTCCTATTTCATGCACTGAAGACGTAATCTGTCTAAATGATGTAAACTTACCAAAATGGGATTAGTTTCAAATGTTTTATTTTGAATAGTGTAATTATTAATGATTGCAGCACTACATGAGATACTAATGTTTGAATGGGATTTAATTAAACTTACATCAGTATTTATTATGTAATGTACCTAAAATGTAACTGTAAATGATATGATAATGAAGCTATATGATAACACAACTATGTGATAAAAATAATTATGATAAGGGTAAAATTACAAAGTGTTGGCAATTTGGAGGAATTGATTATGTGTTGCATTGATTTTTGTCATTGATGTCAACACTAGCTTCTTTGGTTATCTACCGGGTTCCGGTAGAGTGGTAGGACTTTGATGATGATCAAGAGATTTGTCTCTGGTATATTCCAATTGGTGGAATTGGTTTGGTTCGATCATTCATGTTATTCAGATGCGTATCGCATTCAGTTGGTTCAAGATTTGGTGATCCGGAAGCTATCATATGTTCTAGTAAGCCTTTTGGTTACTGGTAAGGGTTCTATTAACAGAGCTTCATTGAAGATCTTTTGATGGATTCGATAAGTGGTGTTGGTGTGGCTTCTAGAAGGTTTTCAGGATGCTAATGGTTATTGTGTTCGTGTTCTAGTTGATTGGTGGTATTTCATTTGGTTTATGGCGACCTATTTTAGGTCCAGTCTTATTCTGTTAGGTTATGGACCGGTTTATATAATGTGTTGGTAGATGCTCCTGATGTGTTATCGGTTGGATTTGTTGTTTGGTTAATGTTGTTTCGGTCTTAGGCCGACTTGGATTATCATTGGTTTGCGGGTTTATATAATGGATTTATTGTATTATCTTTTAGGTGGTCGACCTAATTGTTTAGGTCTCTGGTTGGTATAAATATGATGTAAGATCTCTTTGTAGATCGTGGTCTGGAATTATGGTTTTGGGATTATCTGTGTACGAATAAAGTTGTAATCATATGCAGAAGGTTTGGTCGATTATGGGTGATCGAATTGGGTTTGTGTAAGAGGTTTAAGACCTCCGGCATTGAGATTAATCGGAACTATACTCAGGCATAGGAGATGCTATTCTTGCAGTTCATTCTTATTTCCAGATTGTAGTCTAGATTTACTTTGTAGTCACTGAGACTCCTTTTGTGTTGAGCAGTGTGCTCTAGGTTGTTGGCCTTCTTGCATGTACATGCCCCTTATTGTAATCACATACTTACTGCAGAAGTATCATCTAACTGTGGGTAGGCTTCCCATCATGGTTTTTCCCTTAACCGGGTTTTCCACGTACAAATCTTGGTGTTATGTGTTGTGGATGCATGGTAACTGGTTTATGATTTATGTTTGTGCTTAATTGATATATCTACTATTCTGGTATTTGGTTTATGCATTATGGTAAAAGGTTTTGTGTGCTTAAAGTTTCATAATCTGCTAACAACTGATTCACACCAACCCCCTCGCCCTCGCCCCCCCCTCTCGGTTGTTCACTGGTTATCCTAACACAAAGATGTGTCACACTTTTATAAAGGAAATGGTCAATGCTAATTCAACTTTTAAAATTAAATCAATAGAAAGTGAACTATATGTTTGAATTTTGAAATGACGTAAACTAATAAAATTTATATTCCTTTGTATATTTTATGTTTGTAATTTAAACAAAAAATTAAAAAATTATTTAAATGTAATTTTTTATAAAGTAAACACTATAATTTAGTTGTTGATAAAATGATGAAATTGAAATTAACAAGCCACCAAACTTCATTTAGTAAATTTTACCTTTCTTTCTTCAATTTTTTGGTGTATATTGATAACTTGAAGCTTTAGTGCATGCATATATTTTTTACTATTTTTTATAAATATATATTTTTCAATAAATTTAAAAAATTGTGTGTGCTAAAATATAACTCTTTTCAATTCCCACCACGTTTTTTCGTAATCATTTATCCAAATTAGAAAAGAATTATATGATCTTGACATAGATTTTTTTCTCTACTGCATCATATTTTTTTCAAATTTTGTAAATAAATTCTAGTATTTTTCCTTGACAAGATAATCAACCTTATATTTTAGTGTTGATGACCTACTTTCAATAAAAATAAAATTTCAAATATAAAAAATAATTAAAAATATTAAAAGATACGTGTTTTGGAAAATTCACTTATAGATCTATAAAAGGGCATTTTTACATTTCAAACAAAAATTATTTATAAGAGTAGGAGTTGTTGAAACATCGAGTATTTCTAATTTTAACTTTTTTGGGGTAATTAGACCAAAAGGTATAAAATATACATTTAGTGGACACTTCCAATTGATAAAGTTGTGGCCCATATATAACTTAGCTATAATGAATCTATATAGACCATATGTTTGACTAAAATTAATTTTTAGTTAGAATTACTTAAATTCATTTGTTGTGATAAGTTGGCCTGAAACGTGACACAGTTTTGTGCTTTTACCCATAATTATATGGTAAAATGATAATGATTATGCAACTATATAATAAAATGAAAGTGAAATTATTTTTAGAATGTGTCAACCATAATGCAATGATATAGGACTAGATAGAAAAAAGCAAAGCGTGAATGAATTGAGGTCTCCAAAATGCATGGATGCAATGGGTGGATAAATGGAGATGGAGGGATTTTGTTGTTGTGCATATGTGGAAAGAAAACCTAGTTTCGATGTTGCCAAGGATGATCTACACCACTGATTATAGGAATCGGGATGTTGTGAAAATCTGAGGTGTGGACTAACTCTCAGACAATAGGTATCTCTTGCACACAACTGTGTAAACACCATATAGATGTAGATACAAGGCTATAGGTTCATGCAAAAAAACCCATCAAACATGTCATACCACAAAGACATGCCCCACTATACACCCACTCGAAACATACCAAGGTATAGAATGATCCTAGCAGTCATAGATAGGAATAGTCATAGGACAAAATAATGCAAATCAAAGCCGAAAGACCAAATCATGCAAACAAAATACACAAGGCCAACTGACATCTCTTGCCAAGAGTAGGACTTAAGATTATGGATAAACTATCGAACACGGGAAGGATGCATCCCAATGGGTAGGAGTAACTAATGAGACCGAATAGGCAATAGAGCAGGTGGTATGGATATATGCATGCAGATACAGTGTTAACTATAAAGATTTGATTAAGTTAATCTGTATGAGTGCCTGGATGATGCACAAGTCAAGAAGAAGCTCAAGCTCAGAAATTGGGGGTTAAGCTCAGTGTACTGGAACAAAAGGTTAGTGTGATGGGTGGAAAGTTAAGGATGGTGGGATGAAAGCTCGGTGTGTTGGGATGATCCTTATTCATGGTTGGGATAAAGACTCATCATCTCATGAAGATACAAATAATCTTGATATCCATTGGCGAGGTGGGGAAGGTTAATGTGGTGATGTGGATTGAAAAATGGATGGGACAATCAACTGTAAGCGAGCGAGGGGAATGGGATGGAGGGTCATAGGATTGCTTTTCTTATAGAATGAAGGAGACAGCCGGTTGCAAGAGAAGCAAGGGAAATGATGGTGAATCAATGCAATAATCATCCTGCACAAATGCCCTTATTTGTGAAGTAAAGTTGTACAATCGTCCTCATTGTTGGGTTGCGGAAGACGTCAGAATATTCAAATTTTATTATGAAATATGGGAATCGAGTGGGTGGGTAGGAAGAAAGTAGCATGCCAGATTATTCGATTTATGAAATATGGATATCGAGTGGGTGGGTAGGAGGAAACGAGGGGAAATGGGGGGTAATGAAGGATCACGGGATGACTCATGTCACGTTAGAGAATTTGAAACAACGAATCTGACTATTTGAGTCATGTTAATTAATTTCACACATTTAAATTGATCGTCTCCACGGGTGAGTGCTTGTGAGATGCATGTCGATTATTTGATTTATGGAATATGGATACTAGGTGGGTGGGTGGTGAGAAAGGGTATGGTGTAAAGTGGAATTTGCACGTGAACATTATAAAAGTGGCAAAACCATGAGACTGGGGGGGTTCTACAAGTCTCAACCCTGAAAAGTGAGTTTGTTTGAGTAGACGATCGATCTGGCTTATTTAACTTGATGCTTGAAACTAGGTTTTCACCAAGGTACTTGCCCGTAGCACCAAAAAGTGGTTTTCACTAATGGATGAATTGATTTTTCTTTACTTTTTTCATTTTTATCCTTTTTTTTGTATGTTTCTTGCTATTTTGATTTTTTTGATTTTTTGATTTCAAAAACTGTTGATCTCTAAGGACTAGGCATAAAAGCGCTTTAGGTGCATGATGTTCATAGGCTCATCTAAGGGTTCACCTTTCAGAGTGGCCAATTGATAAGCACTTGATCCATATTTTGCAGTGATCACATATGTTCCAAGCCAATTAGGCTCAAACTTGCCTTTCTTTTCACGGTCCTATAGATTTCTCTGATTTTCCATAAGCACAAGATCACCAATGTCAAATTCCCAGGTTCAAAACTTCTTTTTATAACTCAACCATAGACGGTTCTAATATACCCGGAGGTGATTTAAGGCTTTGAGGTGTCTTTCATCCAATAGTTAAAGCTCTTGTATCTCGATGACTATGTATTCCTCATCAGGGAGGATGTTCTATAGTGAAACACTTAGTGAGGGGATCTTGATCTCAAGGGGTAGGATATCTTTAGAGACAAAGGATAGGGAGTATGGGGTGGTTCCTGTGGCTATGCAGATACTTGTGTGGTAGGCCTAGAGGATAGGGTGGAGTTGCAAGTGCCAATCACGTCCAACTTCATTGACTATCTGTTTGAGGATTTTGATGAGGGTTGTATTTGAAGCCTCGACTTGACCATTACCTTGTGGGTAGTATGGAGTGGAAAAGTGGTGTTGAATGCCAAATTTCTGACAAAGTTCTTTGACATCCTGATTCTTGAATGGTTTACCATTATCTATGATGATTGCTTTTGTAATTCCATATCGTCTAATGAGGTATTTTGGGATGAACTTAGAAATTTGCTTTCCAATGGTGAAGGTGAGGGGTATGGCCTCCGCCATTTGGTGAAGTATTCAGTGGCAGTTATTATGAACTTGTGGCCACTAGATGAAGTGGGATGGATTTTCCCTATTAGATTGAGCGCCCACTGAGAGAAGGGACAAGGTGTAATAAATAGATGTAGATCCTGGGAAGGTGTATGTATTTTGTCACCATTTTTCTAATAAGGGACACATTTCTTCATATAATGGTATGTGTCTTCTTCCATTGTAGGCCAATAGTATCATGTGTGCAAGATATTTTTAGCCAATGTGGGGGCACTTGAGTGTGCTCCACAAATACCTTCGTGCACATTGCATGGTGCCCATGTTCAACCTCCTCTTTGTCTAAACACCTTAGGAGGGATCTATCAAAATGCCTAAAAAAGAGGGTGTCACCAAGGATAGTGTAGCGAGTACAATGATGGATGAAGGTTTGTTGTTGGGTTTTAGTGAGGTGGGGTGGGATGACGTTGTCTCAGAGGTAAGAGAAGGTTTCTTGATACCAAGAGGAGTCAGAACCAACAAGGACACACACCATTTCAGACTTAGGGACATCATTTGCCAGAATAAGGAGATGCTCAAGCAAGAACTCACACTTCTGACTATTAGCCGACATTTGGATGAGGGAGCCGATTATAGCCATAGAATCAACAACATGATTGTTCGTTCTTGGAATCTGATCAAACTAGATGAGAGTGAAATGTTGCTTGAGGTCCTCTACCATGCTATGATAGGGGAGTAACTTGCCATCTTTTGTTTGATATTAATCATTTACTTTCTTTATGACAAGTTGAGAGTCACCATGAACTTGCAGCTCATTTATTTTCCATTGTATGACAAGGTGAAGTCCAGTGATGAGAGCCTCATACACTGCAATGTTGTTGGTACATGCAAAGGCAATCTTGTTGACTTCGAGATGCAATCTCCTTGAGGTGTCACAAGAAAGATTCCTGCCCTCGATCCATTATGTGTGCAGGATGTTGGAATCCAAGAACACTGAGAGGGGGGGTGAATCAACGTTCTGTCAGAATGTTCAATTTTAACCTTATTATCACATGCATTCACCAACCGGTAAACCGGTACATATATAATTAAAATAAGTAAAGCAATCAATGAACCAATCACACAAATAAACACCATAACACATAGAATTTATATGTGGAAAACCTCAAAGAGGAAAAACCATGGTGGGATTTGTGACCCACGATATCAATCCACTAGCCATATGAAAAGATATTACATAATATGGGGGCCCGCACATGCAAGAATGATTACTGGCTAGAGCACACTACTCAACACAAAGGAGTCTCACCGACTACAGTCACTTTGAATAAGAAAACATAAAATTGAACTCATTTAATGCATCTACTATGCCTGATTGAGTTCTGGTTCAAGCTCTAACTATTCTGGTTCTGTAACCTTAAACTCTTACCGGAATAACCTTTGCATCCAAATTCTATTGGCCATTTCGAGGAATTGATTATGTGTTGCATTGATATTTTGTCATTGATGTCAACACTAGCCATTTTGGATGCTTTACCGACATCCTTCTGGTCCTAGTAGGATGTTTGGTTTCTGGTTGGATTGGATCCGGCATGATCTGGTATGCTCTGGTATGTTTGGGTTATGGAATTGGCTTATTCATGCTACTCAAATTCATGTTCAGTCAATTGGTTTTGATTTGGTGATAGGATGATATCCTGTTTGCTAGAAATCCTGGTTTATGGTTCCGGCGAGGGTTTCACCGACAAAGCTTTGATGAAGATCTTTGATGACATGCATAAGTAGTGTTGGTGCGGCTTCTGGTATGGATTCAAGATGCTGATGGTGATCATGTTCAAGACTTGGTTGATGGAGATCATTGCTTTAGCATGTATGGACCTAAATTGGGTCCTGGTGTATCTAGGTTATGGACTGACTTAATGTAACATGCGGATTGGACCTCTCGATGTGTTTCTGGGATGTCTTATGGGTTGGTTATTATTTGTTTGGTCTTAGGCCGACATGTTTATGTAATTGGTTTATTGTCTAGTGGCCAACCTAATTGTTTATGGTCGAGGGTTTGTATATACATGATGTAAGATCTCATTGTAGATCATATAGGTGAGGTTGGATATGTAATGAGTGAATAATGTAATAATCATTCAGGCAGAGGGTTTGGTCGATCATTGGAGATCGAGTTGGGTTTATGTAAGAGTATTTAGTCCTCCAGTATTGAGCTTGACCAGAACTGTGTTCAAGCATAGGAGATGCAATCTTTGCAGTTCATTCATTCTTCTGGATTGTAGTCTGGATTTCTACGTAGTCAATGATACTCCTTTTGTGATGAGAAATGCGCTCTAGGCTGTTGACCTTCCTGCAAGTGCAAGCCCCTCAATTGTAATTCACATACTTACTGCAGAAGTAATATCTGACTGTGGGTAGGCTTCCCACAATAGTTTTTCCCTTTATCGGGTTTTCCACGTACAAATCTTGGTGTCATGTGGATGGTATTTATTCTTTGATTGTTATTTATGCTTAATTGGTTTATCTGGTATTTCGGTAATTGGTTTAATCATTCTGGTATTGATGTTTTGGGTTATGGTATTAAAGTTTTAATTGCTTAATATTCCAGTAATCTGAGACAACTGATTCACCCCCCCTCTCAGTTGTCTTCTAGTTATTTGAACTGTCTAACAATTGGTATCAGAGCTCCGGTCCTCTTTGTAGAAGCTTAACTGCTTGAGGAAGATCCTATGGCGACTAACAGTTCAAGTTCATCTAGTTCATCTGGAGCTATCTTTCAGAGAGATATTCCTAGGCTTGATGGAATAAATTACAGAGTATGAAAGATTCAGATGGAGACTCATCTGAGATGTCTTGGCAAGAAGATTTGGGAGATCACAGAGAATGGTGTTACACCTCATAATCTAGCATCTAGCAACACTCCTCCGACAAACTTGGATAAGGAGCTTGAGAAAGATTGTAGAGAAAGAGAAGCCCTCTTGTGTGCACTTTTTGATCAACAAATATTGGGATTAACTGATAAATCATCTGCAAAGGCTATATGGGATAAGTTGGAGACTCTTAATGATGGTGACCCTACTATGAAGATTGCTAAACTTGATGGTTACCGGGTGAGATATGAAAACTTGAAGATAGAAGAAGATGAAAGGATTACTGCATTCATGGAAAGGGTAAACGAGATTGTTATGGGAATTCAATGTTGTGGTGGAACTCTAAGTGAAGATGAAATAGTTTCTAAAGTTCTGAGAGCTTTGCCATCGACTTACAAGATGAAGGCTACTACAATAAATGAATTAAGAACAATGGCTAATACTTCTGTCAACAAAGATACCTTAGTTGGGAAATTATTTGCTTTTGAGCTTGAAGAATTTGGACCTTCTGGAGCTATGAAGTCTGAACCTGCTTTTCATGCATTTGCATCATCAACTAGTAAGAAAGATTGGAAAGATTTATATGCAAAGGAATTGGATGATATGAAGAGGGAAGATGAAGAATTTGAGCAACTTGAAGCCCTATTTGGTAGAAGAGTACCTAAAGGACCAGTAGGAAGTAAGTATGAAGGAAAAACACCTTATAAATGTTTTGCATGTAATAAGATAGGTCATTTTTCATCTAGATATCCTGAAAGGAATTCAAGATTTGAAGAGAGAGCTAGAAGATCTTTTAAGCCTAACCCTAGATCAGAACAAGTATAAGTATAGGAAAAACAGAGACAAATCATGCTACATAGCAGATGAGGAAGGTGTGACTGATTCTGATGATGAACCGACATCCGACTCTTCTAGTGGATACTAACTTGTCAAAATAACCTATTTTGATGACCCAACCTGAATATGCATCGACACAGTTAATCTAAAATTGCATATCCACAGTCCTTCACCATATCGACATATGTTATTTTGATGACCAAACTCCATGGTGACAATCTTCATTGGCATATCTATTCCAAAATGCACATCCATCGAAACAACTAACACTATCAAATTAACTCTTGGAGGTTATACCGTCTGTACAAGCTTGTTCTAATGACTCAACTTGAACATGCAACACTTGTTGTTTCTCTGCATCCTCAAGTCATCCCTGCAACACTTGCTGACATCAATGACAATAATGCCAACATATAGCGGCTTGAAAAAAATGCCATCGAGATCGCGTCGAGAGAGTTGATATCCTCAACGTGTCCCAATTCGAAGTATTCTTGTGGGGTGATAAAATCCCCAATCAAAAATACCCCTCTCTACAAAAATAAAAAGTGGGTGTTGTTCATTGCTCTTTCTCTTACACCCAAGATATGCGAAGACGAGGGGAGAGGATACTCAAGTAGAATGGTGGGTCCACTCAAACATGTGTGCAAGCGCACAAGACACATAAGACACTAGTTAATTTTAATCCCACATGCAAAGGTTTTCTACACTAAGATGCAAAAAAGAAACTAAGCTAGTGAGAAAATTGATCTTTGACAAGCGGGGTTGCAAACAACTGTTAGTAGTCTCAGATTTTGATCTTGGACCAACGGGGAAACCTGCAAAAATTGAAAATATGATTAGTAACACAAAAGCTCTAAGGTTACAGCACAAACGCTGAACCATAGGCGTAGACACCAAAATGCCTGCACAAACGTCGAAATGTTTGCGCAGACACTGAAACTATCTGCGCACAACCTACCAACAGAAAGCGGAAAAAATGAAAAAAATGAAAAATTTTCAAAATTTGAATTTAAAACTACCTACGACATAGACGTTAATCCTACGCACAAACATTAAGCGTCTGTGAAAACGTTGAAGTGGGGAAATTAAATGCTATACAACTACTTGAAATTCAAAAATTTGAAATTTGAAATTAAATTTTTTTAAGTGGGCTTTTTCTACCTCAACGCAAACATTGAAGCAGTGTGCAGACGTCAGCCGTCTACGTAGGTGTTGATGCGCCAAAAACCTGAAAATTTAATTATTTTGCTCAAAAACATAAATCAACTAACTATTCTAGATTGTTTTTGTTCTTTTTAAACCATTTTGTGTTGTTTTGATTCTTTTTAAACTTTAGGGAAAAGAAAAGAAAAATCGAGCTCTAAAACTAAGTGTCAAAAGACACTAGCGCGGGACAGAGACATGGAAGTATAGTCCTACCAAAAATGGCGGTCATAAAATTTAAATTCAAAGTGCAGACATTGATATTTGGCGGAGACGTTGAAACAGCCCGACCCAGGCAATGATTTGCAGATGTAGGCGTTGAACCAGGACCTGCGAGCTAAAAACCATAAAAACTCAAAATTTTGATTAGTTTTTAGGGACGTGGGTCCCACCGAGCGTGCCAAAATGAAGAGGGTCAAAGAGTGATAAAGAAGATGTAATGGATAGAAATCAAATAACGC
The DNA here is from genome assembly GCF_030272615.1 of Cryptomeria japonica. Taxonomy (NCBI): domain Eukaryota; kingdom Viridiplantae; phylum Streptophyta; class Pinopsida; order Cupressales; family Cupressaceae; genus Cryptomeria; species Cryptomeria japonica. The sequence continues at coordinate 792,784,119 of NC_081407.1, forward strand.
ATCAAAAGACATAAAAACTAAACCATTATACCTTCTTACTTCCACCTTCTCCTTCGGATTGAGCAAATGGTGAAGTGGAATGCGCCCAATTACTCCACTTGATTGGATGTGCTCCTTTGATTGATTGTGGTTGCTCTCCAATGCACGACAACTAGTGAGAGTATGAATGGATGAGTGAATGCAAATGGATAGGGAGTGATTATGGATTTGATTACTATTTGGATATAGTATGGATGTTCAAGGGATGGATTCAAAAGTTATAGTGGTAGCATATGATTACTTGAAAATGAGATGATAAATGAAGGAGAGGAGACCCCAATTTATAGATTTGAAGAGGGATGAATGGACGATTGAGATTGAAAGTAGATCAAGGGTAGATATTGAAGGAAGGTGGGGACATGGATTGAAGGGACATGGTGTGGAGACTAAGAGATTTGCCATAAAGGCATTTCTTGTCTCCACCCACAATGTACATGAGGAAGAGATCTTCAAGTACATTAGGAAGACAAAATGGAATTAAAAATTCCTTGGGAGAGGACAAGGGAATTACAAATTCGTAAGTAATGAGGTGCATGGGGAAAAGAAATGGGAAAAGGAATTAAAAATTCCTTGGGAAGATAAGAGTGTGTGGGAGAATGAGAAAATTTAAAATCCTTGAAATGACCAAATTTGGTGAATTTAAGGTTGGAGGTTGAGAGGGGACAAGCCATTTATGGCAATTGGTTGACTTTGTGGCTAATCTTTATGATTAGCCACTAGCAAATGATTAGAGAGGATGATTAGGAAAATTAATAAGGGATTAGAAGACAAGCAGACAAGTTAGAAGGATTTGACAAGAGGAGAGAGAATGAGTGGAGGAATTAAAAATTAGGAAATAATGTTAAGTGAGCTTCTAGAAGAATTAATTAGGCTAAGTGAGGATTGGAGGAAAGTGATTTGTAGGAATCACATGATTTAGTTAATTAATTAATTAACTAAAGGGACTTTAGAAAAAAATAATTAATTTGAGGACTTTAGAAGAATAGGGAATAATTGATTTATGGACTATAGTGACAGTATTAATTAAATTAAATTAAATTAATTATGAGAAGAATAAAATATAACATAATTAAGTTGATTAACTATGTAGAAAGGATAAATTAATTAAATATTTAATTTAATTAATTTTAGACGTCTACAATGGTGTAGATATTAAAATCTTATATATCGATCTCCATACCATCATCCCTATCTTGACACCTAACAACAATCATTCATTAAAAATTGTCTTTAACATACATAAATAACTAGTCTTTTTTTAGACTATAAGAATAAGGTGACCCCCTATAAATTGAACATGGTCAGTGACATTGGCATCTGATACCACATGGACTAGTGGAGATTGGGACGCAGCTAAATTGGCTCCAAAATTGGGTTATTAAACTAGTGTTATTGATTTTTTCGAAATTTTTCAAAAAATCAACTCCAGAGCGAATTCTACTAATCTGTGACTTTGTGCCTACTAGATGAAGCTCTCACCAATCAAACCATGCCCCCAACCCATTAGTCTTATCAAAATAGAGTAGTTATATCATTTTCACCATTAAACTATTAGACATAATTAACTAAATATAATTAAAAGCGAATAACAAATTTACCTTAGAACTAAGAAGATTTCTAACTTTGCCTCCATCATGTTATTGTTTTCTCCTCTACATTATGCATTTTTCCATATATATATAGAAGTATGAAATTTTGTAGGTTATGGTTTAGTCCCCCGCTTAAGGACCAAAGAACCATGGAATTTTCTTACAAGAACGTTGACCTAAAAATTTAGGTAGTTAACCCGTCATACTTACCTAGGATGCGCATATAAGAGTACAGTGCCTTCTAGAATGTGAATTGCTTTACAATCAAGTAAAGCACAATGGGCTTGTTCTTTTCTACTTAGGATGCCTTTATCACATGATTCTTTCTCTACGAATCGGCCAACACACCCAGCTGGCTAATTCTCTTTTAGGGGTCCATGCAGTTAGTTCATATATCTATCCCGAGTTGTGGACCTTAGGGGGAATAGGACAAGAAAATAACAGTAGATTGCTTGGATAAGGTAGATATTATAGCAATCGTGTCCACTTGTGCTTGAATTAAGAAATGAATAGATCCTGCAGTATATGTGGCGGAAGTGCTCCCTGCCAGCTGGAACATTGAACATAAAGCTCGATAAAGATAAAACCCGCCAACAGTATCGGGTCTCAATCGTCACAAACCAGAGATTAAGATTGCAAGGACAAATAATGAAAGCTCTAACACATTGCCAGAAAGGCTTTAGACATGCACAAGTGTCGATATATACAATGCCCACTAAGCAGATAAGGCACAGCAAGTGGGCAGCACATAATGTCACATGAGGTCACACTCAAAACCCCAGCAAGCTAAACTGAAAGAGAGTCACACCCAGCTGGAAATATAATGGAAAAACCACAATTGAAAATGAAGTACATTGGAAGTTTTAATAGGGCACATTTGGTAGGTGTCTGTATGCTCAAATGGTCCCTGCACCTTTCGTTCCAGATTCTGGGCATTAAAGGCTAATACATTGACAATGTGGGCTTATAGTAGCATAGATCAAGGGCGAAATGATCTACATTGGGTGCATTCATTGATTTTTTCATTCATCATTGTACTTAGCTTCTCCGCCAAGTCTTGTCATGGCATCAACTAAGAAATAGTTAACGTTTTGTGGAGGCCCATTTGGTGTTTGTTTCATTGATGGGAACCCACTTCCAGCATCTTTAGCATTGATGGCCTGTTTAATAGTTTGATGTTAGGTTCTTTTGCCTTCTATGAAGCATTCTTGTAGCTTTTACGAAGTGTTCATTTTGAATAGCAATGCATAGATCTGGGCCTGGTGGTCTCTGTAAATTAGGTTTAAGAGTCCGCGCAGAAGAGAGACAACGGGCCGAAGCGGAGGGAGAAGAGGATTTTGATAAGAAATCCCAGTTGGGTTGCAGTACAGAGCAGGCAGTCCACCTTATTCCGCTGCTCCTGTTAGCATGCCTTCTGATTCTTTACGTTTTCTCCTACACTCCAGATGAGGGTAAGCTTTTTCGTGGATTATATTATTTACTTATGCCATTAATGCCTTTTGAATATTGTTATGTCTGTAACAATACTGGTAATCACGATGTATTTGGTCATTCATTTATACTGTAAACCTCAAAGACTATTAATTTATTGGGTGGGTTAATGATGGTCTGTTCATTCCTATAGATAGTAATGCAAATATGAGTTCTGTGTCGTGCCATTGGTATATATAATACCACTCGAGTTGTGTTTTGGTTATGGACAGTGATTATGAAATGTGACCCCATTGTAAGCATTAAGATGCAGAATGTGTCTTATTCCAGTTATTTGTACAATAGAACTGATTTAGTAATGTTTTGGGCATGCATACTGACAGTAGAAAACACGATTTTGAGAGTATTCTTGATAGTAGTAATAATAGTGCTGGTTCTGGGTTGTGCTATGCATTTATCCTATACAGCTCTACTCTAAAATGTTTTGGCAAGGATAATGACAGGGAAAAATGTGATTTGAGTGGATTTATAGAGGTAACAGAAATTGTTGAATCTCTGTTATTCCATTCTTTTATACCATAACTATATTTTATTTATTCTGTGAGTTTTCATGGTAGCAATCTCATTAATGCCTCTCTTCTGTTATTGTTTCGGGTATAGATAGTAATATTGAATAGTGTATTTTAGGTGAATGCACAGAGGTAATAGTTAGAATGTAGATGTCCTGTTATGCTATTCCTTTATCCCTTAAACATATTTTATGTGTTCTGTACTTATTGCATAACACTAATAATAACAATGAAGCAGGTTCTGTTCCAGAAAATGCCGGACTGATCAACTATGTTAAGGAGCCAAAGCCTGCAAACATACTCATTGGAAGCAAAGAGGAGTTACTGCAAACTTTCTCAGTATATAATCACAGAAGCTTGCATCAGCTGAAGCAAACACAACATAAAGTAAACCGGAATAATGCGATGAAGGAGAAGGAGGTCAAACAGTTTTTCAGTAAAGGAAATAAACTTGACATTAGAAGAACAAGGTTGAGGAAAAAATCTTTTCATAGGAAGGCTAGGATTCTTAATACCCATTAATGTTTTTCAGGGCATTTGATTTTGGGAGTTATTAGTGACACTTTTCCCTTATTCCACTGAGGTTTTTTACCCCATTCTAGATGGGTATTGGTAATGAATTGGAATGACTTCTATATTATCGAGGTCCTATGATTGGTGGAATCACGAGCAGAAATTTTTTGCTATGTTTTTTGATAATAGCTTTGGGTATGAATACTGTGATCATTTAAGGTGGAACTGATGTATAACAGGAAAGAATAATAGGAGGTAAACGATGCTAGCAGGAACTCTAGAAAGTTGTCAGCAGTTCCAATTCACCTTCTTGGTGATAATAAGGTATATCGATGACAGCATTATAAATCTTTGTACATTTTTATTGGGGTTGTATTTTAGTTTCATCTCTATTTGATCTTTATATATTCTGTTTACAAGCATTTTCCAATGAATATGCCGTTTATGCCTGTTTGGGTGATTTGTTATTCAAGCACACAAATTTGCATACTTAAAACTTCAAACATATAATTTTTAGTTAATGTTGTGTAAGCTGCTGTTTTTATCTCTTTAGATGAAAGAAGATGTTCACAACATTCAGAGCATTAATGCTAGCTGTCGAACCGCACTAGAATGTAGAAACAGAGCAAGATCATGCTAACATTATGGGCTTTTGAAATTGATCTTCATCTTTAAGACAGGGACCAGTCACAGGGATTTGTAATCTCTGGCTCAAACATATTAGGGAAGAAGCAGCACTACTGGTTTTGATGCTGGTGGCAAACTTTCTTTCCATTTTTAGTAATAGATTAACTAGTCATAAATTATCCTTGGAGATAAAAGGCATTTATCTTTCGGGTATAGGAAGTTTGAAAAACTCGCCCATCAACAGAGGTACTGCTGTTGTTTCAAGGGCTCCAAAACCTCATAAGAGGCGGGGTTAACCTTATCTGCTTGGTAGGTTCTAAATTCTTACTCAATCAATACCTTTTACATTATAGCGCCATCATAGAAGTGACTTTTCCAGTTCCTAATTGACTTGGAGAATTCTTGGAGTGCAATCACCCAATAGGACAACGACCTTTTCATTTGACTGTAAGTCCCTTGTTTATTCCCTAATAGCACAATTTCTGAGCTTAAACTAACACTGTTGGTTTTTTCTATGTCAGTGATTTTGTTTTACATTTTCTTTGGTTTCCTGGGAATTGCGTTCTGTGGGCTGCCATATTGCAGTTATCCCATGAAATTTAAATTATTCTAGCTAATCATCATTTTGGTGCTTCTTCTCAAATAGACAAGGCTACAAGTTGTGCATATTCTGTGTATGTATCTTAGTATAAATATCAAAAGCAATACAAGGTGGATTATTGTTGTTGTTTCTGATTTTGATTGTGTAGAATTTTGCATCAATGTCTCGGATCAATTTATGATGCTGAAAGTAGCAGCATAAATTTAAAAAAATGTCAATCTTTTCATCATTACAGTGCAGCACTACTAATTACTGTTGAAGAGTATTAGCAGACTTTAAGAAGACTTGTATTCTTACTGGAGTCTGTTAGAATCTGATATTAAAGAAGAGTTTGTGGCATGAGTACCGTGTCAACTGCTGGTAATACAAATCCAAAAGGTAATAGAAGTAAAACATAACTGTTTGAAGAGAGAAGCTCATTGCAACTTTGAGTCCAAAAATGTAATATGAAAGACCTTTCCAAGAATGTAAAACGACATCTTTCCAAGACAGATTATGCTGTCACTTTTCAATGTCTTTCAGATTAATCTTGCCAGCTGCTTCTTTGTACGTCTCTATATCTATGCTAGACAGCTCAAAAGAAGGGAGTTAATTAAATGAATGCATTAAGAGTCATCCTTTACTGAATCATTCTGACAAAAGAGGCACCCTTGACTGCGGCTGAAGCTATTCTGGCTCCAAAACAGACCTTTCATACAGCGTGATAGCGATGTGTTAGTCAATCGCAGCCGTTTATTACAAAACCGACGGTGTAAAACACGCGACTAACACGCGTGTTAGTCAATTCGTACTGCTGTTTTGGAGCCAAAATAGACGCGTCCCTTGACTGCTTCATTCTGACAAAAGAGTCAAAACTTTCACCCGCCATAATTATGGATCTACAAAATGTCTTTAAGAAGCTCCTTAGGTGTTGTGAAATGATCTTTTCCTTGTAATAAGTCAGTTAATTTCACTTGAGTATCAGATTGGAGACCAAACTAACAGAATTCAGAGCAAATCATCCTCTTGGTAAGGTATTAAAAGAATGTAACGTTGGCTATAAATTAAAATACCAATTCTAAAAGGGAATGATGTTAGAAGTCGGTGAAATGTTATAAATGTCTAGACAATTCAGATTTACCAAATTCTTTTCATATTATCATAATGAGTATTAGAATATGGAGTTAACTTTTTCATGTCATCTAGAATACATATATTCATAGAATTCATGCAAAGGTCCCCGGGCTGGCTTTGGCACCCTCTCTCGGGTAGGACATTATTTTTTATTTCGCCAGTTTTGAGGGGTTTAATCAAGGAAAAGTATTGATTTCAGATGCAAATCCAGTGCCCTTAGGTCTTTCCTCTCAGAAACATCAGCAGCATTATATCGACAAGAACCAAAGAACTATAATTGAAAAAAATTACTGAGCTTACGAAGCTTCATGTTGAACAGTTGAGCAGGTCACAAATATGATAATATCAGAGCAGCATATGTCTCTTCAACTGGTTTCCCAGCAAAAAGTGGGCTCCAGTCCTACTCAGCAAACTCATGTTCATAAAGATTCATTAATACGTCTGTCATACACCAAGTTAGCTTTCTTCAAACCAAGCTAATAAAGTTGCATTCAACCAAAAATATCACTCGGATATAAGGTCCTTACTAAGTCTTAAGTGGCTGGCATTGAAAAAAGCTTAGACAAGTTAAGACCAAAATTAAATCAATTGGTTAGTTCTAACCCTTTAGTGAACCATTTAAAAATTTACGTTCTGTTTTTGGCAGAAAAGAAACTAGACTGAACTTAAAACCTAGTTGTGTAAATCTTTTTTGTAGATCCAAGTTCCAACCCATACTGACGCAGACACTCCTTTATCTCTGATCTGTTACGGGTTAATTCACCAAAAAAAATTATAGAGCAATGAATAAATACAGGGGAAATTTAGCAAGAGCACCTTTATGTTACAAAAGGAACATCTACAGATCTCAAATTCCATGATTTCCATCCAATTTAACCAAAAAAAGCATCAGTAAGGAAAACGACAACATTTTAAGACCTAAAACAAGCCAGTAGAACACAAAAAGAGCAGTTACATATAATTGCAATTTTTAACAAAGATAATTTTTCCATAAATTTCACGCCACAAATACTAAGTAAAGTTCCATGATTCGGTGTATAGTTTAGATCCTGTTTCGGTGGTGCATCGTTTACCCTACATTAAAAAATTTCTGAGTCACCTGGTTTTACCCAAAAAAATCAGTAGTAATTTAACAGGTCGCAGATCAGAGATAAAGGAGTACCTATCGCATCCAAAATTGCGAAAGCCGTTTGCAATTTTGCACCAATGATGCAGAGTATAAACCATCTCTGCTCTCAATTATTATCTGTATCCTTGTTCGTCCATTTTAAAGCTTAGCAACCTCTAACAAAGCCAGAGATTACATTCATATGTGAAAAAGCAAAGGTGGTTTGATGCATTCGTCGCTTCCCATGTAGAATGAAATATGAAATAGGTGATTTGTAAAGTTACACTAAAATATTACCCCATGATTCCCTGTTTATTTTAAGAGGGGGGAGTTTCTTCAAGTGATTTCTTTCTACATAACCATTCGATAATAGTGATTAATCGCACAGATATTTGGAGGAGATTCTGACCAGAGGCATTAAACCAATGGACACCTAGTAATATATTTTAAATTTTCGAACCTGTCATCTCTTCTATCTCAAGGTAGGATCCATAAACCTCCCATTTGCTAGGATTTTTTCATACTATGTTGACAACAATTTATTCGAGATGATAGCAATGATCAACACCCAGAAAACAAGAAAACAATCGAGCCGGTAGCAAAATCTCTATCATACTCTTTACCTTTGAGGATGTTGCTCCTGTTACAAGTTCCTTATCGAACATAAGTCCAAGAGATCTTGAATCGAATTCATAATTATTTTAAAGTCTTTTTCAATGTCGACTTTCCTATTATGAATCTTGATCAAGAAGCCAACAATTTTGTGAAGTATTGCTTCCTCAAATAGTTCACCGACCATCAAATTATGTTCATATTGAAAATAAATATTTTTTATATACTGCACATTCCATGATAAAATGTCATCTAGTTTCAACCACCTCATTCTTGTAGGAAATACAAGAATCATTTTCTTCCTAATCTTCTTTTGGGTAATTTGTCTACTATCTCACATCTAAGATTGTGTGAAATAATTCTCAACTACGTGATTAAAGGTTTAGACTTCCCTATGAACCCTCAAATAGTCTTTCTCATTATGTTCCCACATGAGATTGAATTCTTTGGCATTGTGTTTTTTTGAGCAATCTGTCTTGTCCCCATGGCAGTCCTAAATTTTAAAATACACATTTTTTTAACCTCTTTCTTAATGTTGGGAAATTTGTGCAAATTAATAACCCATAAACTCATCCACTTGCTATTTTGTTTTATCTAAGACTTTTTACTACAATTTAATTCTTAAACACTATTTTCGGTCAACGATGTTTATCCATGTTTTCTATTCTTTTAATGATGCCTCCATTAGAAACATTTTAGCATCAGCCAAAAGAATTTCATAGGGGATAGTCGACTTGACTTTGAGACTGGTAGTAATTAGATGCTTTTGAATTATTTCCACCTGCCTCCACTTATGGTTTGACATGCCACTCTCTTAGACCTCACAACCATAAAAGAACAACCAGTGTGACCAACAAAATAAAAAGGGTTTCTTGGTTTTCCAATTTCATTATATTGCTTTCCTACACCTATTTTGCAATAGGTAAGAAGCTCTCCAACCTTCTTGTATCCTTTTTTGTTATACACATCTCCCAGATGAGCCTATTGTGGAAAGCAAGTACTTCTTCCCCTACTTCCAATGAGCTACCACCAAATATGAAATTAACTTGTTTCTCTCTTTTCAACAAGAAAATCATGGCTTTGATCTTGCTAGTGTTCACTTTCATCCAAACTTCATAGCAAAATAGCTCTAAAGCCTTCAAATGTTTTCCCAAACCTTGGGCACTTTTAGCAATTATGATAAGATCGTCCACATAAAAAAGTAACTTGATCACATAACTTGTAAGTTGGATATCCAATTCCATTAGTTTTAACAATTCTTCAAGTTTATTAATATATAAACCAAACAAAGTGGCGAATAGAGACAACCCTATTGGACTCTAATGGTGTTGCCAAAGCATCCTAACATACCCTCTTTAGTTCTAATTTTAGCTCTAATTTGCTCATTAAGGTTATGCATGGTTGCTATAAACTTATTAGGAATCCCAAGTCTCTCCACTTTGCTTTAGAATTTGTCCTTGGGGATGATGTCAAAGGCTTTTTTGAAATCAACAAAGTAGCAAAAAGCTTCTCCCCCTTGAGTGTCAAACGATTTCAATGAAGTGCCTAAGAGTGATGCAATGATTGATAATGGAGTGTCTTGGTCTAAAACTAGCTTGCACTATTGCACTCTCTCTTTTTATTTTGCCCAAGTGTTGATTCTATGTTCTATCATGCTCCCAAAAAGCTTTCTAAGAAGAGGATTGAGCATGATAGTACCACAATTAGAAGGGTTATTAATATCTCTACTTTTGTGTAGAAGGATTACCACACTAGTAGTCCACTTCAAATGTCGAAAAACCACTTTAAGTGAAGCTATTAAAGATTTTTTTGATTTGAGAAGCAAGGATCTCATTTCCCCACTATAAAAATTAAACTTGCAGCCCATCAATGCCTTGAGCTTTACTACTTGTAAGGTTCTTTATACCTTGTTTGATATCTTTCATCGAGAAGAGCTCACTTGGTACACTAATTATGGGAGTTTTACCTTTCTCTTGTGTTCCTTCATAGAGGAGCTTCATATATTATAGCCAATGGTCATCTGTGATATTATTTTCTATCTATTTTCTCTTTTGTTGTAGCTCTCCCCAAAAGCTTGTAGGTTTGTGCTTATCTAAAGGAATGACATTTATTCAACTCACATCATAGGACATTTGTATTCGCACAACAATTGATGTGCTTGAGCTAAGGAGGCAAAAGGTGCTATGTCGTAATTGTTAACATAGATGTATCTATTGTAATCTAAAATCAACAGGTGCGAGAGGGAGAAATATTATAATCTTAGGTGATTTTGTTGTAATGGATATTCTCAAGCTTTTAGCTCTCAGTTGAAGAGGTATCGGCCTAAAGTTTATGCTCTCATAATGAATAGCAAAAACGATCATAACAATGATGTAAAATCTTCCATTAAAATAAGTAAATTTTAATCTTAACACATATTTTGGGACTAGTATATATAAATATCATATTCCTCAACACATAATTAATCACAAGTTGATATGAAAGCTGCAAAAATATTGTTTTCTTTTAAATATAAATTCTTTATAGATAAAGACAATAATTTCCCAACATATATCAACAAGAATTTCCCACCCATGTGACATGAATACCCAAGTAGCAGGCTTGCTTACAAAAACCACCAACAAGGGTCCCCATCGTCCTCCAACCATTATCTCCTTAGTAAGATCCTTTAAAACCCATTCTAGCACCCTCCTAGTCATCTCTCTCTTGTGTTTGATTCTTTTGGATTCCTAGTGATACTAACCCCCTGCACTCAATGAATTGTAAAGTGCTTTCTTGGATTGTGATAGTTATCTCTCTCTTATGTTTTGATTCCTTTAGATAACTAGTAGAATTAGTCCCCCACTCTCAATGAATTGTAAAGTGCTTTCATGGATTGTGAGTATATTAACACCATCAAGAAAATATCGATTACAAGATGTAGAGTCTAACTATCATCTAGACATCTTGCTTTTATAAGAAATCAAAGTAAGTGGACCATGTCTTGAGCCCACCCCTAAAACAATCTGGAATGAAACCTTTTTCTTCCACTCTAATCACTTTAATAGGAGTGATGGCATCATGCTAGGGCTAGCTTATATGCTTTCTAAACTCATTGTCACATCTACATTGACCTTGTAAATTGTTGTGTGGGGTTTACATCTCATACATGGTCATTCAACACAATTCTACATTTATTCTTTCACGAGTCTAGTAAGTGAACCCTATTATGAAATCATTGTGTAATAGTCTCCCTACGATAGATTCAACAATTGAGGGTGATTTCAACATAGTGAACATCATTTTTACCATGGATAAACTAGTCCCCCTAAATTGCCTCTAGACAAATTTGTTGCTTGAATCCTTAATCATGTCATTCTTTTGCATTTTTTAACCCATCCTTAGCAAGAAAAGTAGTCACGTCCCTCAATGGTTCAAAATTCTAATTATAGTTTAGCTTCCCATAGTAAACTTAACTTTCGACCATTTTTATAGGTCCCCTAACTTGAACATTTATTAATACGTTGTTGGTCACCTTGTTCGATGATGTCTTTTTGTCACCCTTTTTTTTTTTTATCATTTTCTTATTAGTTTTGTGTACTAATTGACACATCATCCTGCTCTTCCTTGCTCCCGTCCATTTAAGTTAAATACCTCCTGTAGTCACATAAATCTGTCTACTTAATTAAATGAATATTTAGTATTTATTTGATTATTTAACCATCAGTCATCACTTAATTAAATTAATATTTAACTAATTCATCATCAACCCCTTCTCCTATTAATTAAATAAATTATTCAATTTATTTAAATTAATTCATTAAGCCACACTCAAAATCAATTAAATGAATAAATCATTTTATTTAATTTAAACCCCTTTCCTCTTTTAAACAAATAATAAAACATTTATTTAAATCCCTAAACTACCCCCCACTTGCATTCTCCTACAAATGCAAGTTGCAACCACAATTGAAATAAATTAATTTTATTTTAAATAAAATCCTATTTTCCCTCACCCACCAAACCCACTTGCAATCTTAAATCCCCTTCTAGACTCTTCCAACCACTTTCTAAACTCTTCTAACCACTCCTTATTAGCCTAATCCATCTCCTAAATATTGTCACATTCCTAAGCAACTTGGAGTCACTTCTCAAAACCTCCAAAGTCTTTGAAAAACATTTAATGCTTTATGTATTCAACAAGTTAACCCCTAAAGTTTTCCAAACCACTAATAGCTCTTACATGACCACTAATGGCGCTTACATAACCATTTATGGTTAATTCCACTTGCCCACATGGTTAGAGACTTTCCCTCTAACTCAACCTCCATTTGACTCATAGGTCTCTTCAAGTATTTATTGCTTTTGACCATGGTTATCTCCACTAACTCTTGCACAAGAGTTTATCCATTGGATAAAGACATTATTTATTGGATAATGGCTTTATTCATTCAACTCAACACTAACCTTACCTCCCAAGTTAACCTTCAAGTCACGTCAAGCATTTAATGCTTCTTCCCTCTCCTCTCAACCCATCTCATGATGACATTTGTCAAGCATTGAGATTGTTTGATTTCTCTGGAATACTTTTAAAACTAGCTCTAATTTATTTTCCAAATTTACATTCCTTACACACTGTGTTGTGAGGTTTGACAATTTTAGGCAAGTCTCTAACTGCCTTAGTAGTACTGTTTTTTACCTTGCAATCAAAGTTTAAATGACAAAGTCTTTTGTGCCATAACCAACTTTCATCAATGTGTGCAATCAAACATGTCTTTTCACTTTTATTCAAATGAAAGATATTACCTCTGGTATTACCGGTTGCAATTTCTAAACCAGTTCTATTCATAATTTTGCATTTTCCATTTTTGAATTGTAATTGAAATCCTATTTCTACTAATTGACCAACACTCAAAAGATTATATTTTAAACCTTCAACATAGTAAACATTTTCAGTGTTATGCTTACCATCAAGAGATATTGAACCCTTAACTCTAATTGAACAAGCTTTGTCATCGCCAAATCTTACTAGGCCTCCATTATATTCTTGAAAGTTCAAGAATTTGCTTTTGTCACCAGTCATGTGATGTGAGCATCCTAAGTCAATGATCCACTCATCCTTTGTTTCAACTTTTGCTGCCAAGGCCCGTTCTACCGGTTGTACTGCAGGTGCCGGTTGATCTTCTGTTATAGCAACGAAAACCCATCCATTGTCTGTCGGATCCTCATCAGAGTCATCAGTTACTCCTTCATCAGCAATATAACAAGATTTATCCTTATTTTTCTTGAATCTATATTTCTGAAATTCAGGATTAGGCTTGTATGTCCTTTTAGCTTCTTCTCTTAACCTAGCATGTCTATCAGGGCATCTTGAAGCCATATGACCAATCTTGTTACAGTTAAAACATTTAAAGGGTGCTTTTCTTTCATACTTACTTCCAATTGGACCTTTAGGCATTTTTCTTGCAAATAGTGCTTCAAGTTCTTCAAGTTCTTCATTTTCTGTCCTAGTTTCTTCAAGTTCTTTTGCATAAAAGGCTCTCCAATTAGATTTGTCAAATGATGATGCAGATGATGTTGATGCTTTGAAAGCTAGATCTGTCTTTATAGTAGTAACATGACCAAATTCCTCAATTTCAAAGGCTGATATTTTTCCAATCAATGTATCCCTAGTTACTGATGTGTTAGGCATTGTTCTAAGTTCATTTATTGTAGTAACCTTCATTTTGTATGCCAGTGGCAATCCTCTTAAATTTTTTGAAACAATCTCATCTTCACTTAAGGTTCCTCCACAACATTTAATACCTAAAACAATTTCATTTACTCTTTCCATAAAAGCAGAAATTCTTTCATCTTCTTCCATTTTCAAACTTTCATACCTGACCCGGAAGCTTTCAAGTTTTGCAATTTTGACTATGGAATCCCCTTCATTCAATGTTTCCAAATGATCCCAAATAGCTTTAGCAATATATCTATCTGATAGTCCCATGATTTGCTGATCTGATAATGTGCTCAGAAGTGCTTCTCTTGCTTTGCAATCATTTTCTTCATCTTTGGCCAGATTTGGAGGATTAGGTTGAGTTGTAGTAGGAGCAGTATATCCATTCTTTGTAACCTCCCAGATGTCTTTTCCAATACAATTCATATGTGTCTCCATTCTAATCTTCCATATTCCATAGTTAGTTCCATCAAGTTTAAGACTGTCCTTCCTGAAATAGTTGCTAGACATTGGATCTCCTCAAGCTGTTAAGCTTCTGCAAAAAGAGGACTTAGCTCTGATACCAATTGTTAGGTCCCAAAGACAACTAAGAGGGAGGGGAGGGGGAGGGGGGTGATTCAGTTGTCTAATAAATTCAAACCAAAAACTAATTAACCAACTTAATGTTTAATACTGATAAACCAGTTAAGTATGCCGGTAGACAGTGTTAACAGTAAATTGCTATACCGGTAAGGATTAATGCATGAAACATAAACATAAAGTCATCCACAACACATAACACCAATATTTGTACGTGAAAACCCTGTAAGGGGAAAAACCACGGTGGGAAACCTTACCCACAATCAAATGATACTACTGTAGATAGTAAGTGTACATAAATGGGGTTTGCACATGCAGAAAGGCCAACTGCCTAGAGCTCACTGCTCAAACACAAATGGGAGTCACACTGACTACAATTGGATGATTAAATCCAATAAGAATGTACTGCTTAGAATAGCATCTTCATATGCTGAATTCAGTACCGGTGTAATGCTGATATGCTTTCACAAAACCCTAGCTTCATCTTCAAATGATGTCTTCGTGTATAGCTCTGCTAAATCTCGCATATACCTCCACACACAACCTTCTTCTCATTCCACATCCAATCTTACATTTATATCATAACCTAAGACCAATTATAGTAGGTCGACTCTACAAGATATTACAATAAAATCATTTTACAACTAATACAATATTCGATGCAATAACCGATTGAACATGTTGGCTTAATGCATTTACAACATTAATTAATTAACTCCTTAGCTTGACACGCTAATCTGGAATAGATAGTCCTATCGGTGTAACCTTAGATAACCCTGGACCTATTTACCGGTAAAAGCAAATATGCAAGTATAAATATACCAATGTTTAGTTCTTCAAAACAAGGTGTCCCCATGATGTCTTAGATATTTCTAGGTGTCTTCCATGTCATTCCAGGTGCCGGTGATGATTATATCCTATCGGTGAACCATATACCAGTAACTGTGCAATAGTTACTTGTCTGCCAGTGAATGCTGCTAAATCTCCAAAGTGCCAAAGTTGATAAGTGCTCAGTAGGTGTTGACATCAATGACAAAACCATAGCAAAATAACAACACCTTGCATATATGTGAGCTGCAACTAATAAACTTCTCTCAAAATATCTGATATTTGTTGAAACTAATTGCAAAAACCAACTCCTCATTCTGACAACTTTCCAACGATATATAATACTTGCATATTTGGGTAAACATTACCCCTTTAATGAATTAATCCCAGGTGCAAAACAGTCATTTAAATTTTTTGAATCTCTTCTATAGATGGAACTATATTATTTAGTTTTGATTTTTACTTGATTTTCACCTTCTGCGCCTCGCCACGTGGCACCTCCTGGTTCACTTGTGAGTACACCTAGGTGCCACCTGATCTACCTTCTGCACCCTACCACGCGGCACCTCCTGGTTCGCTCGTGAGTACACCTGGGTGCCACCTGACCTGCCACTGGACGACCACTTCATCATCCACCAGACCCACCATTCAGTCTTGGCTCTTCTTTGTAGCTGATCCATAATGGATAACCGTCGAGCAACTTCATCTTGTGGTATAGCGACAATCGTTGGATCTTCCTCAACTTGCTCGACCTTTAACACACCTGAGCTGCTCTTTTGGCGGACCCACCATTCAGTTGTTGGGTCATGATGGTTAACTGTCGTACAACTTCCCATTACGGTATAGTGACCACTGTCAAATCATCTCCAACTTGCTCAGCCTTTAATTCGCCCTTTTGTCGCAAAATTTGGGCGCCTCAGGATGCGTGCGTGCACATGGGGTCCACTGAGTCGACAAGCAGCCTCTTGTCAAAATACTGTACGCTTTGACACTATAGATGTGTGTGGCATTGCTTTTAAATCTATAAACTTTCCTCCTCACCACCAATGTGGGATAAATGTATCCACACATTCCCCTGTCACCATCCATGTGTTCTACGCCTGAGCCTTTGTTTGAAAATTTCTGAGCCTTCAAAATGCCATTTCATCTACTAAATGCATTTGTTGATAATGTTTCATAATGCTCACGCCAAACTCCATATAGCAAGGACGAGGCAACACTTGCCAGTTGCAATTTGTTTAAAACTTTCTTTTAACATTTACCTCACCACGCAGAGGGAATTTGACATTTATACCTGCCAATTTGCATTTACTTGAAGTTTAATGGCCATCACACCATATAGGGAGACTTTGGCATTTTCTCATGTCACTTACATTTATTTGAAGGTTAAAATGCCTCTTCATCCATCACGATGTACAAGACTTGGCTTCACGTGCCAATTTGCATTTGCTAGAAACCTTCTATGACATTTTCAGCCACACACAAGGAGATGCTGGTATTAAACCTGCCAATACACATTTGCAGAAAGTTTTTTTTTTAACATTTACCTCAAACCCATGTAGAGGGAGGATTTAGATTCATTTACTTGGAAGCTTTTGAGGCCCACGCGACCCATGGAGGAGCTGTGCATTTTCTTGAAATATTTAATGGTGTTTCTAGCAGCCATGCCACAATTCACGCAAGGAGGAGGATGCTAGCAAGGGTCATGGGTTTCAGCTTTACACCTTCCAATTTGCCTTTGCTTCTTTTAAAACCTTCTAAATAGCCCTTTTCAATGCCAAATTGGGGAAGATTGGGTCAACACTTGCTATTTGCCTTTGCTGAAAGCTTCTATCCCTTCTCCATTCCATGCCAACTGCTAGGAGGATTTGGCACTATGCCTGCCAACTGCTGCTTTAAACATTTCTAAAGTCTTCTCTACAATTTCATCATCTTTCACTGGCTTTGGCATTTCACATGCCAATTGCATTATAAAATATATTTGGCTTATAAAACCAAACATTCCTGCCTTCAACACGCACCATTTTTCATTGGGATTATAGAATATATTTGTTTAACGCAATCAATTTGCTTGGGGCATAAAATAAAATGGAAATATGGGCATGGTATCAAGAACTTCAAACCTTCAACTAATAATGGCTTACACATTAGCATTTCAGATATATGTCCATCAATCCCTATATGACAAATAAAATGAAGTCGCCTCTCACTGTCCCACTGGCGAATTACAGTCGAGTTGGTGTTAATACGCACTACTATGAATTAAGACCATTTCACCATGAAATCAACATTGTAAGGGCAAGAGCCAGATCGGGCCCCCAAAGTGGGCCCAACTAAAAAAAAATTCATTTTCATTCAACTGACCCTTGAAATGCCTAAGGCACCTTGAACATACCTCTGGAGTTGATTTGCACCATTATCCGATCATTAAACTGACTTTTGCAACTCACTGGCAACTGTGCTACATGCATTTAAACCCAAAGATGCATTTTAAAAATTGGTCAGAACACCTTTTTGGACTTCACAAACTGATAGGCGTGTACTCTAATATGCTAACTTTCAACCTGCAAAACCATTCCTCATGATGAATCTCGAGTGAATAAATATTAATGCACAAAAATGACCAAATGGCTCTGTCAGCATTTGAACCTGATAAAATCAATGTGTAGGGACCTCAAAGTGCAGGCATTAAAAATATCAAATGGTCTCTATAGATCCCCAAATCTGGGACATAGGTACCTTGAAGTGTAGAGAAGACCATAGAATGTTTAATTTGACCAAGAAGTCGATAGGGTGCAAATGGCGAGCTCATGAAAATAGCCACTTTAATAGGTGCAACAATGAAAGTGCAGAAAACTGAATAAAATGGCTCAAGAAATCATCTTGGAAAACTGATCAAACGGATTGGTAAGGGATTCAAACTGGAAATATAGCTTGTCTTTCATACTAGCAATAGCCCCGAATAAAAATTCTGACATGACACTCATCGGGGCATCTTTTACACATATGCGAAGTGGTGCTCTGACTAGTTGTTGAAGGGACTTATGCAAACAATACAAACTACAAATGGATTGAGCTTGCCAAACTGAGCAAATGGATTGATAAAGACTTGAAACTTGGCATGTGGATTCACTTATATGCATACAATTCAACGCACTTTGAATTTCAACATGACGATCAACTGGTCATAAAATGCAAGGCCTCAAAGTAGGCCACTTGGTAAAATCTGAATTTGTGCATAGAACAACTTTCAACTTACCCCTTGAAATGGGTACTTGATAAACTGATCTAAACTGAAATCTGAAAGCTGTAGAAAGTTGCATAGGCCAAATGAAAGGTGTACAACAAGTTTGCAAAGCTTTACCTCTTGATAATCGACTGGCTCCATTTTGCATGCCCTCAAAGTAGGCCTCTCAGGTTGATTCACTAAGTGGTCGTTTGAAAGTGCAGATGCAAAATTTTGAAATGGGCCTCTCAAATTCACTAAAAATTTATGAGTCCCAACATGTTGGACAGATGGTTGATAAGGGATATGATTTGCATTTCAAGAATGGTAAATGCAAGACTATGATTGCCTCTGGTATAAAGATTGCATCAAGATCTAAGACTAAAGGTAATATCTTTCATTTGAATGTCGGTGAGAAAAGTTGTTTGAATACTCAGATAAATGAAAGTTGGTTGTGGTATAGAAGGATGTGTCATGTTAATTTTGACTGCATTATTAAGATAAGTTTTACTCAAGTTGTTAGAGAATTGCTTAAAATTGTGAAACCTTCTAATCTGGTATGTAAAGAATGTTAGTTGAGAAAGCAAACAACAATTTCATTTAAGAGTAAGCAATATACATCTAACAGATTATTAGATCTTGTGAATATTGATTTTTGTGGTCCTACAAGAGAGAGAAGTGTGTAGGGTGACATATATTTCATGGTGTTGATTGATGACTATTCTAGAATGATGTGGGTTACCTTTCTAAGGGAGGAATCAGAAGCATTGGAGAAATTCAAGATATTCAAAGCTAAGGTGGAGACAAAGACAAGATTTAAGGTGAAATGTCTGAGATCTGACAGAGGAGGAGAATTCACATCCGGTGAGTTTGATTTATTTTGTGAAAAGCATGGAATTAGAAGACAATTATCTTCTCCTAGAACCCCTAAGTAAAATGGAGTTGTTGAAAGGAAGAACAAAACTATTTTGGATGCTGCTAGGACTATGATTATCTGTTAGCACTGTTGTATACACATTCAACCGGGTACATATAAAAGGTGATTCCGGTAAGAATCCTTATGAGTTATGGTTTGGTCATGTTCCTACAGCTAGATATTTCAAAGTTTTTGGAAGCAAATGTAATATCGAAAGAGATGAGGATATAGGAAAGTATGATGCAAGATGTGATGAAGGAATCTTCTTGGTTTATTCTACTAAGAGCAAGGCCTACCAGTGTTTCAATAAGACGTTTAAAAAGACAGTGGAAAGTGCAAATGTGAAGGTTGATGAATGTCATCGAAAGCATATCTGAGCATGTGGATATGAGTTTGATGATCAAGATATTATTTTAAAGCAAGTACATAATGAGAGCCTAAGGCATAATGTTCTTGTAGAAATAGTTAATCTAGGCATTGTTGTTGCTGGTGAAGAAGATAAAGGACCTAAGAATCAGAACAATCATAAAACTCTGAGGTATGTGAGATTAAATCATTCAAAAATTTAGATCATTGGTGATAAAAATAAAGGTGTGATGACTAGGAGAAGGATTGTTGCTAAAGAAATATACTTGGTTTTCTAGATTGAACCTAAAGATGTTGTTGAAGTATGTAAAGATGAGAATTGGATAAGAGCTATGGAAGAAGAGTTGAATCAAATTGAGAAGAACAATACATAGGAGCTTGTTCCAAGACCAAAATATAAGAATGTGATTGGTAAAAAATGGGTATTTAGAAATAAATTGAATGAAGTCGGTGAAGTGGTTAGAAACAAAATAAAATTGGTATGTTTATGTTCACAAATGGAAGGAATTGATTATGAGGAGACTTTTTCTCTGGTGGCTAGAAGTGAAACTGTTAGATTACTTCTTGAGTATGTTGCTTATAAGGATTTCAAGGTATATCAGATGGATGTGAAGTCAACCTTTTTGAATGGAGATTTGGAAGAGGAAGTCTAAATTGAGCAACTGAATGGGTTTCATTATCAGATGAAGGATACATAGTATGCGGATTGAAGAAAGCATTGTATGGACTTAAACAAGCCCCTAGAGCTTGATATGATAGATTGGACAAGTGTTTGATGACGTTGGAATTCTGTAAGGTACTATTGATAGTAATTTATACCTTAAGCTTGAAAAAGATAACATTTTAATTGTTGAAGTTTTTGTTGATGACATTATTATTGGAGGTGATGATGATTTGAGTATGAAGTTTGTTGATGACATGCAAAAAGTGTTTCAGATGTCTATGATAGGTGACGTGAAATTCTTCTTAGGATTGCAAATTACACAAACTAATAAAGGCAATTTCATTTCTCAATCTAAGTATGAGAAGGAATTGTTGAAGAAGTTTGGGTTACATGATTCAAAACCTATTGGAACTCCTATGGTGACTGGATACAAGTTGACTAAACAAGATGAATCTTTGAAAGCTAATCAGACATTGTATAGATCTATGGTTGGTGGGTTGCTATACTTTACTCAGACTAGAACAACTATTATGCATGTTGTTTGTCTTTGTGTAAGATTTCAAGTTGATCCTAAAGAAAGTCATGTTACTGCTGTGAAGAGGCTTTTCAGATAATTGAAGGGTACAATTGCTTATGGTTTGTGGTATGCAAAGAATAATGATTTTATATTATGAGATTATACTTATGTTGATTGGGAAGGTGATGTTGATGGCCGGAAGAGCACTATTGGTGGAGCATTATTTTTGGGAAAGAAGTTGGTCTCTTGGGCAAGTAAGAAGCAAGATGCTATATCTCTATCTACTGCAGAAGTTGAACACATTGTTGTTGCTAGCAATTGTACCCAGGTAGTTTGGATGAAGTAGATGTTGAAGGATAATAGATTTGTTTATGATGAGCCTATTCTTATATATTATGACAATTCAAGTGCTATTAATATTTTCAAGAATCCAGTACTACATTCTAAAACAAAGAATATAGCAATTAAGTATCATTTCTTGAGGGAGAAAGTCAGTGAGGAAAAAGTCAAATTGGAATATGTATCTACAAAGGATCAAATTACAGATATCTTTACTAAGCCTTTGCTTGCAGATACATTTGTATATTTGAGAGACAATTAGGACTCTCTACCCCTCCTGATGAAAACTAGATGCATTGAGATGCATCAATCTGGTGGACTTCATAGTCTTATCTTCTTATCTGGATTGATAAGTTGGTGTTGCTGCTCCATTGGATTAGTTAGTGTGTGGGTTAGATATGTTAGTTTATCCTCAGAAGGAGAGCTTGTCCTTCTTAGAGGGAGAGATGCAAGATTTGTTTATGTCTTTGGCATTGCTGCCAAAGGGGGAGAGAAGCACGTGAAAAACTATCTTATCTTGGAAGCTTTGTGTGCATGATCTCAAGGGGAGATTGTTGGTGTTGATTTCCTTCTTTGTATTGATTGTTTTTTACATTCATATGTTGTCATCAATGCCAAAGGGGGAGATTGTTCGATATTGCTGCTGCTAGGATATATTGTTGTCATTGATGTCAATATATTCCTGTGTTTTGGTGCTCTGGTGATTGCAGAGAGTTGGTCTAGTTGGTTTATCTATTTGATATGCTGAATCAACTAGAGATACTTGATTTAGTATTGATTTTATGATTATATGTGGTGATTTGATCGAGTTATGGATTTCGGTATGAGGATTGATTTTTCAGTGTTCAATGTTGCAATGTTCTGGTATTTGATCTATTATGCTCTAGAGATTATATTTTGAGTTGCGGATTTGGGAGAGTTTTTGGGATGTTCATGTGTATCCTCAATTCATATGGTTCATGATTTGGTGCTTCACAAGTTATCTTTCTAGTTCCAGTTGCTATTGTTGAGTGTTCTTGAGTACTAGTGTGTTGATCGATGAAGATTTGATTAAGTGGTGTTGGTGAAACTATTGTGGATGGTTATAATGTGCTTGTTGGTGTTTTCTAATTGTGTCCTATTTGTTTTGGTGGTCCTCATTTATCATTGTGCACGTTATTGAATATCTTATGGGTCTGGTGATATTCTTCATGTTATGCAATATTTTCGATGGTGTAGCATGTTACAGATGATCTTGACAAGATTTCTGGTGGTGTTGCATGTTCGATGATTTGATTTGAGTCTATTTTATGTTGTCATGAAATTATATTGGTCTGGTGGTTGTTTATGTATCGTGTGATGTAATTTTATAATTAGGTGTTAAGGGTTGAGCTGACCTTGTAGTCAAGGTTGATGATTTGTATAAATATGTGTCATATTCATATAATTGGTGTATAGGTGTTGTGTCTGCATTATCAAAGAGTAGTGCATGTGTGAACAAGCGAATTCATCTTTCGGTGTGAAGTGTAGAACAAAGTGTGTTGCAGGGAAGACAATTGTCCTTAACCGGAACTGTCATCAGGCATTAAAAGATATTATTCTTTCAGTTCATCTAAACTGGATTGTTGTCTGAAAGTTTTTGTAAGGTAGTGAACATTCCCTAAGAGTTGTAGCCTTCCGCGTTATTATATTTTAAGTAGTGAGCTCTAGGAAGTGTGTCTGAATGCATGTGCATTCCCCATTGTAATATTTTCACATACTACTGCAGAGTATTATCTTATTGTGAGTATGTTCCCATCGTGGTTTCTCCATTAACCAGGTTTTCCACGTCAAAAATCTTGGTGTTATGTGTGATGTTGTTACTATGTTTATCTTTGTTCTTGCTGCAGTTGATCAGATTTGAAGTTGTGCTTAAATTGTTTAAGTCGGTGAAAATTGATTCACCCCCCCTCCCCCACCCGCCCCCCCTCTCAGTTTTTTTCATTGTTGTTGCCAACAAGATTATCATGTATTTCTAGATATATTGAAAACTAAGTCATTCCTTGTGTAGACACCTAAAAATGTCTCACTAATCATGTACTAATTATTTGTCTAATTAATTAAGTAATTCTTTAATCTTATTTATTCTAAATTAACTCAATCATCACCTTCTATACAATACTAATCATTCAATTTCTATCTATTAATCAATTCATCATTAATCCCCTTTTTCAAATATTAATTAAATATCAATTATTTAATTAATTATGATTAATTCTCTTAATTAAATAATTTTATTATTTAATTAATCCTATTTCTAATGATTAAATAATTTTTTAAATTATTTAATTAATTAACTTATTCTTCCAAAACCCCAAATTCGAATTTCAAATAATTCCATCTAATTCCAATTTCTCAAATTCACATTTCACCAAATCTGAATTTCAATAAATTTTAGTTAATCTAATGTGGATTTCATCATTCAAAAATCAAAATTCAAATTCAAATAAGAATGAAATTGAATTTCAATTCAAAATCCTATAGCACATGTTGAAAATCAGGACTGATTGATCAAATCAGTTAACTCAGTTAACTTTCCAATCTCCCCTTTTCACTCCAAATCACCTTTTCTGACTAATCAATCAATTCGGTCTTCTTTCCAATCTATTTTAGTCATCTCTCAATCAATTCATTCTTCTTTCCAATCTATTTTAGTCATCTCCCAATCAATTTAGTCTTCTAATTAATCAATTGAGTCAACTATTTAGTCAATCTTGTTAACAGATCAATCAAATGAGTTAACGAATCAATCAATCCACTTAATTGATTAATAAAAATCAGTTATCTATCAATCAACACT
Source organism: Cryptomeria japonica (assembly GCF_030272615.1). Classification (NCBI taxonomy): domain Eukaryota; kingdom Viridiplantae; phylum Streptophyta; class Pinopsida; order Cupressales; family Cupressaceae; genus Cryptomeria; species Cryptomeria japonica. The sequence continues at coordinate 792,808,272 of NC_081407.1, forward strand.
TCAGTTCCAAATCTCACTTCATCTCACCTGAAAAACTATAAATTTAACCTCATTTCCCAATTTCAAACTAGAATCAGAGAATCATTATCTTCAAAATAATTGTGTCAATCATATGCAGGAATCTCAATGCAACACCTGAGAGCCACCTACCACATGATTTGGAGAAGAGAAATGGATGCCACGATGCAGAATCAGGAGTTTGATTAGTTTAAATATTCAATTCTTGCATCTATTTTTCATTGTCATTTAGGAGTTAATTCAATTGGATTTAGAGTTGTGATTCGATCTTTCATATCTGATTATTTTATGATTAATTTTACCCCTGAAAACAATGGTGAACCCAACATGAATCTTACAAAAAATTTAACCTTCTAGAATGTCTTTTTTTTGTGATTTGCAGGTTCTGTACGAACGTTGGAAAATGTGCTACACATTTGTCTACATACAAATTCACAACTATTCATAATAATTCACAATTGCCATAAGTAGTTCATAATTGTCATAAATAATTCACAATTTTCATAAGTAGTTTGCAATTGTCATAAATAATTTGCATCTGATTGTAAAAAAAATTGCTTTTATGAAAATGGGCATAACGTTTGCATAACATATCATATTTTCGAACTTCAAAATGCGTCGTAAAGCTGATTCAATGCTCTATCATTTGGTATAATTATTTTTCCCATTTTTGTCATAAAAAAAAAGAAAATTTGTCTAAATTCACACCTTCTTGTTTAAACTTCATTTTCTCATGTATTTTGCATACAAGATGATCTTTTAGTAAGAATTTTTGTTAAATCTATGATAAAATCATAAGGAATCCACTCAAGGTATGTCTTATATCATTTTTTCTATCAATAATTTTGGGATATTATTGGTGTGACTAACCTACCCCTTGCAACTTGTCCTTTGTTTGATGAAGACCCCACAACTTGGTAATAATTTTCTTACATGAAAGATAAGATTCAAAATTTCAGGTACAAGAAGGAGATCAAAAGACAGAAGACAACAGAGGGCTTCCCACCAAATCCATAGAGCAGAACTAATTTCTCTCTTTTGTCTTTTAATTTTGTTTCATAACTGATTTGCAACTGCTCAGACAGTGATTTACAACTGCTCAAACAGTGATTTGCAATTTCTCAAACAGTGATTTACAACTATTCAGACATCAATTTGCATCTGTGCAGACAAAAATTTGCATTTGTTCTAACGGAAATTCGCATCTGTCTTCACATCAATTTTCATTTGTTCAGATGTTGATTCGCAATTGTCTAGTCCTCACAAAGGCTCGTTGTTCTGTTCTTTCTCAATTCTCTATTGACATTCTAACATTTTAATGTCCTTTTTTTTGGACAGATAGTGAGGCAAATTCTATAATCAAAGAAAAAAAAACTTAGGCTTGTGAGCCCACAATACAAACTAATTATTTCATGGGTTTTGCAGGTACAATTGGACTTAGTTTAGCTCACACTTCCTTTGGTTTCATTTAAAAGGAACAAAAATGAATTTTCTTTAGTTATTCATCATTGCTTTGTGGATTAAAATAAACATCATGCTTGTTAGAGCAACCATCTCCAAATAGTTTAGACAACTTTGCAATGAAAGGATAAACAGAATAATCTATCTTTCGTGTCTCGAAGGTGATAGACATATTCTATCTCCTTAATTGGGTGACCAAAAAGCCAGACTCACTATTTATGCTTTCTGTCATTTTTTGCAATAGGATAAAACCTTTAGCAGGTCTGCCTCCCAAGTAGCCCATAAGTCCAGGTGAGAGGGAACGACCTAAGTGGCAACAGTTAACGCCAATTAATCCAAGCCACTATAAATAAATGTGTTTGTGATAAAAATCACAAGCGACGAGTGTTACATGTTATCACAACGACATTATGCCTCCCTTAGTGCCTATATGGTATGTAAAAATTTGTAGAGCGTAACCTCTGCAAATTGGGAGACCTCCTTTAATAGAGTGGAAAATGTTGCTGATTGTGACAACTCAAACGAAACCCTCATTAAAAACTTTAAGAATTAGTGGCCAAGCTGAGTCAATAACAAGACACTTGTAATATCACAGTGCAAGGGTGGGGAATAATACGCCCCCAAGACACTCACCATATATCTCCCAGGAAAATGAGTCAATTGAGGAGCAATTCTATTTGGTTCAACTTCCAGAAAAAGCAAAAAAAATGGGTGCACCCTAGGGTGTGATAGGGTTGTTTGAGCTTACAGAGTATCAAGATGTGTGTTGTGGTGTTATTCATGACCTTTTTGACCATAGAAGAGTCTGACTATTGTGTGTTCACATGACCAAAACTTATCGAAAATGAATGGGCTTTGAAAAAGATCCCAACATCCACGAGGGTTTGAAAAGATCCTTTAAACAGTGCTCTCTTTGATTCTATCAAACTGTTTTCTTACTTGTTGTTGTGTCTTATGCAATATTTTCAACTATCGAACACCCAAAGCATAGAAAAAACAAAGTAAAAAATAGTCAAGTCTTCTCAGAAATATTTCAACCACAAACATAGTTTGAGACCTCAAAGAAAACATTACAACATCAAGTGTCAACAACAACCAATAATTTAAACAAAATTGTCACTTTCAGAGAAATGGAGAAAACATCTTATCTATTACGATCTTAGGTCCCAACCAATCAAACAAACATCATGGAATGGAATTATGCATTTCATAGGGAAAGGTGAAGAATTCATCCCTTCCATTCCTATTTCATTATCATCCATAAAATTTTTAGCTCAATAAATTAAGACTTTGCAACAAAAAATGATAGACATGACTAGTCGTAACAACCTTAGGGATTCGTTAGAAAAAATGATGAGGGAAGTGATAACCACGAGGGAATCATTATTAGGCCAACCTTCTTTTTCTTGTGAGACCATTCAAATATGCCAACCTTGATTCTTCAATAAAATCGCTCCTACTTCAGTTCAACCAACATTAGAGTCATGTCAACCTTCTTTCTCTTTCAACCCAACATATCAATCATACCAATCACATCAATCCAACATTCAAATCCCTTTCAACCAAAATCAAATCCCATTCAACCAAAGTCCAAATCAGTCATATCTATCCACCATTTCATCATCTCCTGAAGTCACACAAGAGTAATCCACACCATCTCTATCCAATAACACAATCTCCCAAGGGCTATCCATTGTACAAATCTAATCTAATCTAGGTCACGATGCTAGTCCTTTCTATGCTTCAGAAATTCAAGATCCAATGGCACCATATATTCCATTTCCAAGAAAACACACTTTAGAGAGTCTCATTCAAAATCCTTTCTCATCAGGCCAAAGTGTTGAAACCTTCCCAAAATCTCCCATGCATATCCAAACTCCTTCCCCGTGTCAAGAGAATAATCCAAAATATAAGAAATAAATCATAAAACAAATCAAGATCAAGAACAAACCCTTCCATCCTACCCAATTTTTGATCAAGATCCCATCGACCAAGAATCTTATGATGATCCCCTCATTCTTTTCTATTCCATTCATAATAACACCCTTTTATCTCAAGAGCAAGATGTTCTTTCAAGTCCCATCTAGCATCCACCTCCTAAGCAAGATCAAAACATCCCTTCCATCCTTCCTAATAATCCCTTTCCAAGTCAAGATCAAAGTATTCCTTCACCTTCATGTCCTAAGCAAGATCTCATTATTTCTCCAGATCCTGATCAAGATCCCTCCATCCCTTTATCTCCATGTCATAATCCTCCATGTTTTTCACAAGATTCCCTCTCAAATGAACTTACCATTTCTCCTAGTCCCACTCATTATCCCAATCCCTCTACACAAGTTGTTCATGAACCCCTTATCAATGAAATCACCAATCCCGGTCATACTGCAGAGAACAATTTATCAATGATTGTATGTGTGCCATTTTCACATGCCAATATGGTGACAGAAATAAGCATGGCACCAGCTAATGAAATCCTTTGTCTCATACATGATGTGTCCTTCCTGGTACCAAACTTGATCTTTATCTTATCAATTAAATCAATCATATCAATCTTATCATTCGAAGCAATCCAATCAATCTAATTGATCAATCAATCTACAAATCATTCCAACCATCTCTTCTATCCAATCAAACTCAATTACGTCATCAAGTTAATCCTTCTTCATCTTTCATCTAACATTCTTCTTCTTTTAAGAGATCATTCATGCCTTCAATGCACAAACAATCTCTCTCGGGGGCATCCTACCTCCATTACCGAGGCATACTGGGGTAGAATTTTTCATTTTCTTTGAAACAACGTCGTTTCGACATAGTCTCAAAGAGGAGAAAATGTAGACACCTAAAAAATGTCTCACTAATCATGTACTAATTATTCATCTAATCAATTAAGTAATTCTTTAATTATTTAGTTAATTTAATCTTATTTCTTCTAAATTAACTCAATCGTCACCTTCTCCATAATACTAATCATTCAATTTCTATCTATTAATCAATTCATCATTAATCCCCTTTTTCAAATATTAATTAAATATTAATTATGATTAATTTTCTTAATTACATAATCTTTATTATTTAAGTAATCCTATTTCTAATGATTAAATTATTTAATTAATTAATTTATTCTTCCAAAACCCCAAATTCGAATTTCAAATAATTCCATCTAATTCCAATTTCTCCAATTCACATTTCACCAAATCTGAATTTCAATAAATTTGATTTAATCTCATGTGCATTTCATCATTCAAAAATCAAAATTCAAATTCAAATAAGAATGAAATTGAATTTCAATTCAAAATCCTATAGCACATGTTGAAAATCAGGACTGATTGATCAAATTAGTTGACTAATCAGTTAACTCGGTTAACTTCTCAATCTCCCCTTTTCACTCCAAATCACCTTTTCTAACTAATCAATCAATTCAGTCTTCTTTCCAATCTATTTCAGTCATCTCTCAATCAATTCAACCTTCTTTCCAATCTATTTCAGTCATCTCTCAATCAATTCAGTCTTCTTTCCAATCTATTTCAGTCATCTCCCAATCAATTTAGTCTTCTAATCAATCAATTGAGTCAACTATCCAATCAATCTTGTTAAAAGATCAATCAAATGAGTTAACGAATCAATCAATCCACTTAATTGATTAATCAAAATCAGTTATCTATCAATTAGCACTTTGGTTCCAAATCTCACCCCATCTCACCTGAAAATCTATAAATTCAACCTCATTTCCCAATTTCAATCTAGAATCAGAGAATCACTATCTTCAAAATAATTGTGTCAATCATATGCGGGAATCTCAGTGCAACAATTGAGAACCACCTACCACATGATTTGGAGAAGAGAAATGGAAGCCATGATGCAAAATCAGAAGTTTAATTAATTTAAATATTCTATTCTTGCATCTATTTTTCATTTTCATTTAGGAGTTAATTCAATTGGATTTAGAGTTGTGATTCACTATTTCATATCTGATTATTTTATGATTAATTTTACCCCTAAAAATAGCCTACACTAATTTATCACCTTTTACTTTCATTGCACATCGTATAGTTTGAAGTGGGGTCTCGTAATAAACTATAATGTGAAAGGCTCAAGATGCAATGGATTTACAAATTGGCATATGTGTTAAGAAAATGGTGTCTCAAGTTTTCAATTATAATAGTTTAGTATATTGAGTGCGGAGCCCACTAGTAGGTTCTAGGGGGATAGACCTCTCAATGAGGGGTCTGTGGACTACTCCCCCCAATGAGAGTTTGATGGCAACACCCCCAAAAGCTGCATTTTATGTATATATTTGAATTGTAAATTTGAATCGTTCATTGTTAGGTCTTAGATATAATGATAGAGATTATATTATCTTTGATTTCCCTAGAAGGAAACCTTATTTAATGAGGGCATTGTATTACGATTATGCATGGTTGTATTGTGTGAGAGTCTAGTGGTTGTTGAGTTGCCTTTGAATCTCTAGTTGGTAATACTCTATAAGAAGCTTGCTTTGCAAGTATATTGTAATCTTGTTAATTTCATAATAATATATTCAATTACATTTGGATTGTGGGGTTTTTCTTTCATAAGGGTTTTCCCCACGTAAACCACTATGTTGTGATATGAATGCAATTTATGGCTATTCTATTTAATTTATGTAACTATTGTCAATGGGCCCTTGGTCTACTGGTGAAGTTAAATGGCTCCAAATGCGCCCACCAGGGATCAAGTCTTGTTGAGTGCAAGGCTCCGACATCATAAGAGATGAGGCTGGGATCGTTCCTCGAGCAAATTTGGCAGAATGGATACCCCTTAGTCCTTGGCTCTTAGCCAAAGAGGCAGCCTATTGGCTCATGCCCCCGTATCAGGTGGCAAAAAATACTTTGTGAAGGCCCTCGCTGGACTAGCATCTCATGGGCTTCATGCCCTTGCTAGGCTATCGTGCTTGCAAATCTGGACCTCCATCAAAAATAAAATAAAATAATTATGTAACAATTTGTAGTGTCATAAAATTGCAACCCTTGCAATTTTCGACCACATTTGGGTCTTTGCATTAGCGGACGAATCCCTTAGCCTGATCGGAGACCCGAAATATACTCACGCCATCAATAACTTGCATTTTTTTTTATCATTTTGCACTGCCATTTGCTACTGCCTGTCCTAAATCAGGGCAAGATAGGGGCGTGGCGCCCTTGTCCTAGCCCTATTTTGGGCCCCCTTTGGTCCTCCCTTGCATTGGGCTTGTTAATTCTGAAGCGGGAAAAGTTTCTTTATGTCGGCCTAAGACGTGAAATTACCTAAATACCCCTAATTGGAAAGTATATAAGGAGCACTTCCCCTCCTATTTGCATAAGTCAATGATAAGTGAAGACAATAAGTTGATTATAAGCGAAAATAAGCATTCAAGCATTGAACATTTCAAGTCTCCTTTCAAGGCTAGGTGTTTCATTCAAGATAAGGATTCAACCATTGAAGAGGAGATTTCTATCAACATTCAAGACATCCTATTTCACATATCCATTCAAGCAAATTCATTTACAAAGGTATCAACCTTTCAATTACATGCCCTCCTTGAGGTGGATTTACTTCAGACATTTCCTTTCATTTACTTGCAGCATTTTTTAACCACTTGGTTAATTCCAAAATGGGGTTTGACTTGAAGGCAAACCCCCAATCCCAAAAACATTTCCCTCTCTTTTCTATGTGTAGGTTGCAGGTGCACGACTGTAATTGCAGGCTTAAGCTTTATTTTTAGAGACAGAAAAACCCTTTTCGACGCATAGATTTTTCGGAGGACCGTGCATAACTTACACATGGTCCCCGAAACTTTTTCTCAGATTTGCAGGGAAGCTTCGTCTCAACATTCTACTACTAATTCCAGGTGCACAACTTCATCCTGCATCTCTATCTCAAGATATAATCGTTTCTTTGTCATTTTTGCACTTAGTCTCAATTTGCCTAATTCAACTAGTCTATTACAAAAGAGGGTTAATTTACTTTCCTAATACTTTCCAAATTTATTGCAATTCACTTAGTATTCAATCTCTTACCATTGGGGATTGGATCTAGTGAATTCAACCCCTCTTTTAAATGTAATGTGTGAAAAATTGAAGGGAATCCTTTGTGAAACTTTCCTCCCTCTTTTGAGGGGAGTAAAGCTTTCCACTTGATCTCCCCTCATCATCATTTTTTCATATTGCCTTTTGGTGAACTCGACGTCTTACATGCTTTACATTGAAAATTATTGCATACTTTTCATTTACAAATTTAATTTTCTTGCAATTTACACAAACTTAGTGGTTAAATCATTCAAAACCCTAGTTGCTAAAATTGAAATTAAACATTTATTTTGTAAAAATTACTATCTATTTTCTTAGATCTAAAAATTACATTGCTTGTCAAATTCAATTCTTTCATTATCTTGTTCAATTTGCAAATCAAATTTACAAAATTAAGTGGTTAATTGTCAAAACCCTAATTTTGAAACATCAACTTGAACTTGGGCAAAAATTGGATTTACATTTAATTTTCAGATTTGTGACTATTTTCAGACTTGTCTTCTTTCCTAAAATTCAAATTTTCAATTTCCCTCCTTTTCCCAAAATTCAAAATTTCAAAATTCAATGGTTAGGTCTTAAAACCCTAATTTTCAAATTATTCAATCAATTTCACCCAATTTCAGCTTTCTAAATATTATTTAAGGTGGCCCTATCCAGTAGGTTTGACCTTTTCATTGCAATTCAATTTGTTATCTTTTTCAAAACCGTAATAGGGTCTTATTTTGACATTCAAACCTTAATTTCACCTATCTACAGATCATAAAATCAATCAATTTTTGGGGGTTAGCTCTCAAATCATCTTAGCTTTCATCCCTCAAAATTTCCAAAAAAGTTGGGAGGATCGTGCATAACTTGCACACAGTCCCTGGCTTTTTTCTCGAAATTTCGGGAGACTGTTATGACTGTATTTAATTGCTTAAATACAAAGAATTGGTTGATTTTGTCGAATTTTTATCCCCTCTAAAATTGAAAACACTTCCCAATTTCAGCATTGCAACTTTCAAGGAAACATTTAAAATTAAGTGGTTAATTATAATCTACCCTAATTTTAAAATCTTAATTGTGTCAATATTAAATTTGAAATTAAGCGGTATCCCATTGGCCCTAATTTTAAAAGTCAATCTCTTTTTATTAATTATAAATCTTTCTTGGAGATTGTGTCATTTCTTCTTTCCACAAAGTTCAAATTGTATAATCATCATTTTCTTGAATTTTGCATTATTCAATTTTGCAAACTTAGTTCCCAAAATTCAAAATTCAAATTTTTCCCTCTAGTGCATGAGTTTTACAGCTATTAGTCCTGTTGGAATCCAAGAACACTGAGAGGAGGGGGGGCGGGGGGTGAATCAATGTTCTACTGGAATGGAGAAATTTAACCTTATTAATACAATAACTCAGTAACCAGTAAACATAAAAGCATATAACAATAAGAAACAATGCAACCACAAAGATTAACAACATATATTTATACGTGGAAAACCTCAAGGAGGGAAAACCACGACGGGATTGGAGACCCATTGTTGGCTTGATGATGATTGTAATGAATGATTTCATATGTTGTCATTGATGGAACATGTACTCACACACATATGTTCACATTTTCTACCGGTATTACTTCTAAAGTTACTTGTATTGCAACTGGTATTGGAAGTTTAGTTTTTGATGGTTTACAGAGTGTCAAAATTGGTACATGTAGACAACCGGTATATGTAGGAATAACTTGACACCAACTTGAAGATTTGGCGGAGACCATCAAAGAAACAAATGGAGGACAATCGGTTTACATGTTGAAAAAGTTAACTCTAACCGGTATCGGTGTTCCAACCGGTATTCATTGATTGTGTGATGAGTTATCACCGGTCGTGATGAGTTACCCTAACCAACAAATTTTGGTGGTAATTTATGATGAGTTATGTTTGATTGTCCAGATACACTGCACCTAGGAAATTGTGATATAATTTCTAAGGCTAACATGAAATCTAAATGTCTATATAATGACATTATGATGAACTGTTTTAGAGACATGATATGAGTTGATTTGATGTGAAGGTAGAAGTGTTAAGTTGTTGAAGGAATTGCAGAATATGTTGGTGATGCAGTTTTGAGTGTGCAAAAGAGGATCTATTCAAGCAATTTGTGATACTTCTAGATCACACCACATGTTGTTTTCTAATCACTACAATAGTCAAATCTCCTAACCGGGTAAGCTCTAACAAGCTTCATTGTACAAATCCTTTAACAAGGTTATCCATTAGTTTGGATTCAGAAATCATCTACTGAGGTTACTCCTAACAGGGTACTACCTTTAACAAGGTATAGCTCCTAACAGAACTTTGGGATCTTTAACAAGATTCGCTCCTAGCAGAGCACCTTTGTAGACCTTAACCGGTTAGTTACCTATTACTGCAGATAGTTAACTTGTGAGTCCCATCTCACCATGGTTTTTCCCATCTGGGTTTTCCACGTATAAACACTTGTGTTATAGTGGATGTTTGACTTAGTGTGGATGCTTTAATATCATTTTGGATTGCATGCATAGTGTTGAGTAAACTTGTTAAGTATATCTACCGGTCAATGTTTAAAGTAGTATTGTTTTTGGTGTCACTGATTCACCCCCCCTCTCAGTGCTCTATAAGTATATCAATTGGTATTAGAGCCCAACTTCCTTAAGGCTTAATCGCTTGGAAGGAAACCCTAAAGCCACCATGGGGGATGTGAGCAACTTTGAGATGGCTAGAGTGATTGAAGCTACTAAGGATGAGCTTGAAACCCTAAGGGTCATATTTAAAGCTTCACAAGTCAAAAGGAGAGAGTTGATTGAACAACTATTGGAAATATCTGAAAAAATTTCTTCAGATGAAGTTAACATTGATCCATTAGCTGAAGAAGTTGAAAAATTGAATGGTAAAAAGCTAAATTTGAGAAGAGAGTTAGAAGTCCTAACTATCCACATGAGTCAAGAGCTGGAAGCTAGGAGGGCAGCTGAAGGCCTTGTCAAAGAAAGAGATCATGAGATTGCTAAGATCAAATAAGAGAATGCAACTTTGCATGAGCATTGGCATGCTGAAAAAGAAGAAAAAGAGGCTTTGCAGCTAGATCTTGAAATGGCATCATCCGTAAGAGAGACTCTTACAAAACACAATGAAGATCTTACCAGAGAGCTCACTAAGGCTAATGGAAAGCTGGAAAAATTCAATAAAAGTTCTACCATGTTGGATGAGCAGATCCAATCACAAACGATGAGAGGTGATACATCTGGACTAGGATTTAACACATCTGAGAAAGGAGAGTCTTCTGGTACAAAGAGAAACATTTACAAGGGCAAAACTGCTCCTAAGGCTAACAAGCCTACCGATAAGCATGTCTTTAAACTTGTTTTCTTTGTTTGTCATAAACCTAGACATACTACAAATGTGTGTAGAATTAAACCCAATGGGAATACATGCTACAATGCAAATACTAGGTATGTATCTAGGAGATTTGAAGGTCATTGTTTCACATGCAAAATGTATGGACATAGATCAGTTGAATGCAGATATGGAGCAAATATTCCAGTACCTCACATGAATCCAAGATCTAATGGTAACTTGAGGAGAACCTATGACAACCGAGGTAACATGAACTGGCAGAGACCCTATGTCAACCGGTTTAGTCCATTTGAGATGGAAAAGGTAACTAATGTCATTTGCACCATTTGTAACAATTATGGTCATGTGGCTATGAATTGCAGAAGGGCAACTGGAAGAGGCAATGCAAGACCTTGGAGATCATCTAGAATGGCCTGCTATCATTGTCATAAACTGGGACACATGGCAAATTTTTGTAGATCTAGAAAGAACAAAATGGTTAAGCATTTTGAAGATCAGAAAGATAAGCAGAAGGTAAATATTGAGGAAACCAGAGAAGAGATGAATTGAATCTGGAAAAAGAAGAGTGATGATATACCTACAGAAGAACCTAATCCTTCACCTAGTGTGGAGAATCCTAAACTGGTGAATTAAGCCTTTCCAACAGGGCTAAGGGGAGCATAGCGATAAATCTACTTCTAGACCCCTTGAAAGATGAGTGGTAAGAGAGTTTGCATTTTGAGTTATTTTGTGTGAAATTTTGATATCCTTCGTTAATCAATTTTTTGAAAGTTTATCAATCGGTTTTACACCTGTAAATATTGTATGCATTGTTAAACGGTGTATTAGGGTTTATAACCCTTGCGGTCGAGCATTTAATGTAGTAGGTAAAAAGGATAAAAGAAAGTTTTACTATGTTATTTTTACCCTAAATGCATTCGAAAAAGAATTCTTGAGCACTTGCAAAGCGAAAAAGAGATTTTCTAGCTGGTCTTAGTAGAATTTGTGTTGTGATTTGTGTGATTGAAGCTGATTCAAAGATTAATGAAGGTGGAACTGGTGTGTATTTGAGTATAATCAACCGGTAACCGAGGCAGCGAGTGTGAATTAAGATATTTCGTTGTAAATCTTTTTTCGAATCAAATTTATCTGAATGGCTTCGTCATCTAAACAAGTAGAGAGACTAATGATCACATTAGAACATGTGGAGGTTGTGGAATCCGAACGAATAGTGTCTTACAATGCTTTATCTCAAGTTCCTGACGATGTCATTGTAAAAGTTGATTTTTCTAGCTATATTGATTGTAAAATTGAAGATTTAGGATCATTGTCAATTTATTCTCAATTGAAATCCCTTTGCAATAAGAGCGGAAAGATCCAACCTGAGTATATCAGGGTTTATGAGAAGGGTTTTCATAATGCAACTTATTTCCTTGAGGATTTTGAAGAGGAACACATCAGAATCATTCTAAGTCGCATTCATGGTGAAAACATGCATTTGGAAAGGACACACATTATAACCAAGGAAGCTATTCAAGCTATGACTGGTATTTGGTCAACCGATGAAGTTCCCAAGCTGAGGCGGATTTCAAAAGAAACTGTAACCACTTTAACCTCGTCTACCTTAGATGGGCATGTATTTTCTATTAATAACATTAAGGACCCAACGGTTAAACTAGCTACTATGGTTATAGGCTACATGATATTCTATTCCAATAGAATGAACAGTGTGCCATCTGCAGCAGTGCATACAGCCTATAAAATGATTGTTGAGAACATAGATTATGACCTATGTGAGGCCATAAAGAGTCAATTGATGTTGAATCTATAGTCAATTAAGAAGGACAACAGTCAGAAGTTCAAATTTGGTTTGTTAATGATTGGTTTATTCTTTACTACTGGGAATTGGTGACATTGAATGGTCTAAAGACCTACCAGTAACTGCTCAGATCAAGAACAACATTAAGGTTGTTAAGAACACTTTCTCTTCTACAATGAACAAGTACTTCAATGAATTTCAGAAGAAAATGAATATGAGGGTAAGGCTACCTGAGGATGTGGTGAAAAACTTTGCTAAGAACATCATTTTCACAGTCACCACTGATTTTTGTTTGATGGAAGCTATTGAACCTAGAGAAGATGAAATAGAAGACATGATCTATGAAGTCAATTATGACTTATTGATTGGTTATGCCAATAACCTCTTGGCATCTCCAGTGGACAAGAAGAAGAAAAAACTGGATACTGTTGAGGAGCAAACTGCAAAAGTTGAAACCATTAGTGCTCAACCTAGTAATGTTAAAGGAAAGAAGAAGGTTAAGAAAGCACCATCAACACCTTCTATACCTGCTAATACAAGAGTGACACAAAGTGTCCAAGTAAAAAAGGAACAGGTACCCAAAGTAATTGCTACAAAGCAGACTACAACAAAGAAGAGAGGTCGACAACTGATTCTTCAAGCATAATCTGATGATACTGACACTGTGGAGGAACCCAAGAAAATGAAAGCAACTGGTATAAGAGCAGCTAAACTAGTAAAAGAAGTGCCAAAGGCAAGTATTCCTATTAGTGTCTTATCTTACAATCCTATGACTGATTTTGAGAAGACATTGAAAACATTAGGGAGGAACAGATTTGGTAATGTCAAGAAATGTTTTGTTTCATTTGATGAAGATCAGAAGGAACAAATTGTTCAACAGGTAATCAACTATTTATGTCAATATAATCGATTACCTTAGGACCTTAAAGATGATATTTATGATTCTTTGTATTCTATTCTTGCAAATAAGTGGCAAATTGTTGTTGACAAAGATCAAGAAATTATTGATAATGTATTTATTCAATATTTTCCTGAATTATCTAGAGATGAATTAGTTGCCTTACTTGATAATTACAAATGACAGTTTATCTCTAAGGCAAGAAGATTGAAGTTATTGAATGGGAAAATTCAATCTGATGAAGTTGAGACTCATCAGATAGCTCAAAACGTTCAACGTATGCATAAGAATTCAAAGCCTTGTGATGATGAGCAAACAGAGCCTAAAGTAAGACCAGAAATGTATGAGGAAGAAATAGTACAAGCTAATATTGTCTATCCTATCAAGAAGAAGGATGACACTACTTCCCAACTGGTGATATTTTTTGATGACATACAGGATACCATTGATTTATCTGGGAATATCATTGAACTTGATAAGAAGCCACCTGTAATTACTGATTCACAAGTTAATGTAGTAGATATAACGGCAACTCAACCAAGTGTGGATATTTCACCCCCACTGGTAAAAGATCAACTAGTGAAATCACAACTCCCACTGGTTTCACAGGCTACCCAAGAGAAACCAGCATAAAAAGTTGTAGAGAAGACCTCTGAACAGGAAAAGGAGAAAGAACAAGAGGGAGAGAAAACTGAGAAGGAGAAATTTGTTGAACCAGAAAAGGCATTAGTCTTGCAGCAAAATGATGATGATGATGACTCATTTGGCATCAAAGGGCCTATAGATGTTGATAATATGAGTGCATCATAATTATTGGAGTTTGCAACTGTGATGCAATCCAGAGCACAGAAGAAGAGGCTTAAGGAATAGAGGAAGGAAGCATAAACCATCCAAATTGTAGTGAAAATTTTGTCAAGTCTTCTACCAGAGACTGCTATTGGGAATTTATCCACTCCTATTGGCAAGCTTGGCCAATTGGTTGATGATTCTTCTGACCAACTCAAGTCCCTTGAGGAAGCAACTCAGACTATGGCTGAGAAAAACTACATGAAGAAAAGAGGAGAACAAATAATGAAAGATATTGATACAGGGAAATTTCTTTATCCCTGAATAAAGATCTTTTGAGAAAATCTATTGAGTCGGGAGGCATAATTCTAGCCTACACATCTAATATTTCATTTTTCTATGCTGATATAGTTAAGAAGCTAACATAGATAGAACTGGAACTGGCAAAGATATGTAATGCCTGCATACCTTTACAGGACTCAGTCTTCACTTTTAGCAAATCTGTGGATGATTTGCAAAACCAGTTAGATGTCTATGATTTTCAATAGGCAAAAAGACTCTAATCGCTGAAGGAGTTAAAGAACTTATTGAGAAAGAAGGTGGATATCTCGCAACGCGTATACAAGGATGCGGAAGTGGTTTTGGTGACTCCAAAGATGAGTACAATTGATGCAATGGAAGAATTTTTTGCACAAATTATGACAACCATTGAGATTTATGACATTTTACTAGAAACATGGGAAAATGATTTTTCTCAAATGAAGATTACTTTCAGTAAAATTTTCTTGCAAATTTAAGTGAATACTCCTTAATACAGGCTTTTAAGTTTTTGTATACATAAACATTTGATGCAAATTTTGCTATATATATTTATTTTACTTTTCAATTTGGCATTGTTGTCAAAGGGGGAGTAGAAATATGTATGTGTTGTGAAAATTTTGTATGTATTGTTAAGGGGGAGTAGGAGTAGAAATATATGTGTACACTTTTTGTAAGAACACTTAGTTGTAAAGTTGTAAAATTTTCTAAGTGTTTCCATCAATGCCAAAGGGGGAGATTGTTGGCTTGATGATGATTGTAATGAATGACTTCATATGTTGTCATTGATGGAACATGTACACACACACATATGTTCACATTGTCTACCGGTATTACTTCTAAAGTTACTTGTATTGCAACCGGTATTGGAAGTTTAGTTTTTGATGGTTTAGAGAGTGTCAAAACTAGTACAGGTAGACAACCGGTAAATGCAAGAATAACTTGACACCAACTTGAAGATTTAGCGGAGACCATCAAAGAAGCAAATGGAGGACAATTAGTTTACATATTGAAATGGTTAACTCTAACTGATATCGATGTTTCGACCGGTATTCATTGATTGTGTGATGAGTTATCACTGGTAGTGATGAGTTACCCTAATCGACAAATTTTGGTGGTAATTTATGATGAGTTATGTTTGATTGTCTAGATACACTGCACCTAGGAAATTGTGATATAATTTCTAAGGCCGACATAAAATCTAAATGTCTATATAATGACATTGTGATGAATTGTTTTAGAGACATGAAATGAGATGATTTGATGTGAAGGTAGAAATGTTAAGTTGTTGAAGGCATTGCAAAATATGTTGGTGATGCAGTTTTGAGTGTGCAAAAGAGGATCTATTCAAGCAATTTGTGCTACTTCTAGATCACACCACATTGTTTTCTAATCACTGCAACGATCAAATCCCCTAACAGGGTTAGCTCTAACAAGCTTCATTGTACAAATCCTTTAACAAGGTGATCCATTAGTTTGGATTCAGAAATCCTCTACTAAGGTTACTCCTAACAGGGTACTACCTTTAATAGGGTATAGCTCCTAACAAAGCTTTGGGATCTTTAACAAGATTCGCTCCTAGCAGAGCACCTTTGTAGACCTTAACCGGTCAGTTACCTATTACTGTAGCTAGTTAACTTGTGAGTCCCATCTCACTATGGTTTTTCCCATCTGGGTTTTCCACTTATAAACACTTGTGTTATGGTGGATGTTTTACTTAGTGTGGATGCTTTAATATCATTTTGGATTGCATGCATAGTGTTGAGTAAACTTGTTAAGTATATCTAGTGGTCAATGTTTAAAGTAGTATTGTTTTTGGTGTCATTGATTCACCCCCCCTCTTAGTGCTTTGTAGGTCTATCACCCACAATATCTATCTAGTGATCAGATGAATAAATATTATAATAAGGGGCCTGCACATGCAAGAAGGAACACTACCTATATTTTACTGCCCATCACAATGGAGTCTCACTGACTACAGAGATGTCAACCACCTCAAGATATTTGGACTACAATCCATAGAGAAGAATTGTTGGTGATAGCATCAAACATTACAGATTACAGTTCCGGTTAAGCTCAATACTAGAGGTCTAAAACCTCTTACATAAACCCAACTCGATCACCTATGATCGACCAAATCCTCTACACAAATGATTATTACATTATTTGTTCCTTGTCATTTCCATATATGATCTACAATGAGATCTTACATATATTTATACCAACCTGGGACTTAACCAATTAGGTCAACCACACAAATGATAATTCAATAGATCCATTACATAATCCTAAAATAAAATCATAACACATATCGTCCTAAGGCCAAACAAACATAATCCAATCAATAAAACATCCTGGAAGCGGATCTGAGGATCCACCAACATGTTTCATGCAAACCGGTCCATAACCTAGATGGCACCGGACCTAAAATAGATCCACACATGCCAAAGAAATGACATCAATCAATCGAGGCGCAAACACAATCACCATCAACATCTTGAATCCCTTCTAGAAGCTGCACCAACACCACTTATGCATTACATCAAAGATCTTCAATAAACTCTACCGGTGAAACCCTTATCGGACCAATAAAGCAAGCTTACTAGAACATAAGATAGCATCTGACCATTAAGTCAACACCAATTGAATGTGATACGCATTAGAACACATGAATAACCAATCCAAACCAATTCCACCAACCAAAGCATATTGAAGCATACTGGATCAATATCATAGTCCAACCACTCTACCGAAACCAACTGGAAACCGATAAACAACCAAAATAGTTGGTGTTGCCATCAATGACAAAAAATCAATGCAACACATAATCAATTCCTCCAAATTGCCAACAATCTCCCCCTTTGGCATTGATAGCAACACTAGATGTGAACAAGTGCCAAGAGATGCCAAACAAGTCTCCCCCTATGGAAGACAACCAACAATCTCGCACAAAATGATATAGCAATGAAGCTCTAAACCAAATATCTTTGTACCAATTAACCATCCATAGACCTAAACCAAACTCCCCTTATGGGATACAACCAATCTAAAATTATGTTTCTCCTCCTTGTGCCAACAATCTTCCCCTTAGATTGATATCTTGTTAAGATATGTTTTTCACATATGTATATCTCCTCCTTTGACATCAATGCCAAAAATCAGACATAAACACCAAAGAAAAACATAGAGCCTCTGAATCACACAGCTGACAACTCCCCCAGAGTAGTAGCACCAACTCATCAATTCGAAATGAATAGAACCTCTTTAAATGCATATCGGACTGATGCACATCAGCATCACACAAGTCTCTTTCGAAGGGGTAGAAACTCCCAATTTGTCTCTCAAATGCTCAAATGATTCCACGGACCAATCTAACTTCATTTTCTTCTCCATCAGAAAATTATACTTGATAGAAATGTGCTTAGCCTTGGAGTGAAATACCATATTCTTGAATATGTCAATAGCAGCAGAATTATCACAGTGAATAACTACCAGTACATTACTTGTATATCCTTCAACATCTGCTTCATCCATTAGTAGCAACATATTCAGCTTCAACAGTAGATAAAGAAATGCATGACTGCTTCTTGCTAATCCATGAAACCAACTTCTTCCCAAGGAAGAATGCTTCATCGGATGAGCCTATCCGCTTATCAACATCACCTGCCCAATCTACATCTGAATATGTAAAGTCCTCATAAACCAAAAACTATACCAGAAAAACCTTGAAATTATCAGAAAATCCTAGCTACCGGAGCAAGGATTCAACATAATCAATTCCTTCCTTTTGAGAGTATCCTTTGTAAACCAGTCAAGCTTAGATCCAAAAACATCCAAGTCCACGTGTTGTCCTTTTCTAATTGATCCAATTTCTCTTCCATAATTTACATCCAACATTTATCTTGTAAACCAGTCAAGCTTAGATCCAAAAACATCCAAGTCCACGTGTTGTCCTTTTCTAATTGATCCAATTTCTCTTCCATAATTTACATCCAACATTTATCTTTACAAGCTTCAATAACTGATGTTGGTTCAATTTGAGAAATGAAACATACCTCATCATCTGCCAACCATCAACTTGTCCAATTATCTGATCTTTTGAATGATTCAACCTTACATACCTAGGAGTCTTCTGACTCTCTGGTTCTCTTCTCAATCTTCAGTTATAGTGAATTTTTTTATATTGTTGGGGTAAGTGGTTCAACATTTTGTTCTGGTACAGGCACTACTGGATCAGTTGTGATCATTTCCACTGCCAGTTCCCTGTAATAAGATTTAGCTTGGTCTTTATACTACTCATCCACTTTCACATTAGTGCTCTCCACAATTCTCTGCAATATTTTGTTATAACATCTATATGCCTTGCTTTTAGTTGAATTACCAAGAAATATTCCTTCATCACATCTAGGGTCAAACTTTCCAATGGAATCATCTCTTTTGATATAACTCTTACTTCCAAAGATTCTAAAATACTTAACTGTAGCTGTATGACCAAATTATGAATCATAAAGTGACTTACCGGTAAACCAAACTAGATCCAAGATCCAATAAATCTTCGTTGTTTAACCTTCAAGCTGATTTCTTCAAAGATCTAAAACAGGCTTTCAAACCACTACTAGGGGCAATGCAAGATCTGTCATCAATTTACCTCCCCCTAAGGCAAATGCCATAGTTACCGGATGAGTTTCCTATTGGTGCAGGAACATTCTGCTTTGTCGGTTGAGTAACCAGGGTAAATCCTTCAACCAAATGAACATTTGGGGTGATTGATTATGTCAGTTAAGCCTCAAACTTCATAATCCACTTCTTCTCATGCTCCTTTTGAATTTCATCAACCTTCTTCTTTCCTTTTTCATTAGATTTATCACTTCCTTCTAGTAGGTTCTTGCTTCTGCAAAATTTAGCAATATGTCCTACTTTGTTGCATGCATAACAAGTGATGTTATTCTTTCAAATTGCCTTACTGTAACCTTGATCATTCCTTGACCTGCATTGATTAGCCATATGTCCAAACTTTCCACATGCATGACATTTCACATTCATTCTACAATCATCTGCCTTGTGACCATACCTTTTACAATTTGAACATTGAACATGAACAACATTGTTATTTTGATTTTCTCTATTTCTACAATGTCTTTCCATATGACCAAATTTATTGGAAACAAAACATCTACCATTGAATTTATGTGTATTAGGTTGCCTTACCAGTGTCCTCTGGTTCCAGTTGTTCTGATCATTATGCATACCGGATATTTGATCTTCATTTGCAGTACCGGAGCCTTGACCTTGTTCAAATCCAAGTCCTCTAGTGTCCCCCTTGTGCCTTTGATCCTTCAATAGCTCATCAAGTTTATCAAAACTAACCTTGAACTTATCTTTTTATTCATTTGCAACATCCAGATCTCCTCTTAGGATTATCATCATTCTTTCCAACTCTTGTTCATTTTTCTGTGATTGCACCAATTTAGTTTTCAACATATCATTCTCATGCACCAACCTAATGCATTCCTCAGCTCTGTCTTTCAGAGATATAGCAATATTTTCTTCATTCTTCTTCAGGTATTCAATCTCCTTGCACATCCCCATAGTAAGGGCTTGCATTTCATTCTTCATCACATAATTCTCCTAACTTAGCTTCTGACATTGTTTCTTAAGGGCATCCTTCTCTTCATCATCCTGATTTTACATAAGTTCCTTCCTTTTAGCTTGAGCATTAGATAGCTTTTCTTGTAGAGTGACAATGAATTCTTTTGCAGATCTAAGTTCATCTTCCAGCTTCATGCTCTTAAATTTTTCAGCTTCAAAATCTTCAAGAGAAAATTCAAGCTACTGCCTCAAACACATCTCCACGGACTCCAGTTTCAGGATCTTCCTCAAGCTGTTAGGCTTCTGAAAAAAGAGGACCAGGCTCTGATACCAATTGTTGGAATCCAAAAACACTGACAGGGGGGTGAATCAATGTTCTACTGGAATGGAGATATTTAACCTTATTAATACAATAAGTCAGCAACCGATAAACATAAAATCATATAACAATAAGCAACAGTGCAACCAAAAAGATGAACACCATAACACCACATATTTATACGTGGAAAACCTCAAGGAGGAAAAACCATGGTGGGATTGGAGACCTACAATATCTATCTATTGATCAGATGAATAAATATTACAATAAGGGGCCTATACATGCAGGAAGACACACTACCTAGAGCGCATTGCTCATCACAATGGAGTCTCACTGATTACAGAGATGTCAACCACCTCAAGATATTTGGACTATAATCCAGAGAGAATAATTGTCGGTGATAGCATCAAACATGCCAGATTATAGTTCCGGTTAAGCTTAATACCGGAGGTCTAAAACCTCTTACATAAACCAAACTCGATCACCTATGATCGACCAAATCCTCTGCACAAATGATTATTACATTATTTTCTCCTTCTCATTCCCATATATGATCTACAATGAGATCTTACATATATTTATACCAACCCGAGACCTAACCAATTAGGCCGGCCACACAAATGATAATTTAATAGATCCATTACATAATCCTTAAATAAAATCATAAAACATGTCAGCCTAATGCCAAACAAACATCATCCAATCAATAAAACATCTCGAAAGAGCATCTGAGGATCCTCTAGCACGTTTCATGTAAACTAATCCATAACCTAGATAGCACTAGACCTAAAATAGATCCACACACACCAAAGCAATGACATCAATTAGTCAAGGTGCGGACACAACTACCATTAGTATCATGAATCCCTTCTAGAAGTTGTACCAACACCACTTATGCATTACATCAAAGATCTTCGATAAAGCTTTGCTGGTGAAACCCTTACCGGACCAATAAAGCAAGCTTACTAGAACATAAGATAGCATCCTATCATCAAATCAATACCAACTGAATGTGATACACATCAGAACACATGAATAACCAATCCAAACCAATTCCACCACCCAAAGCATACCGAAGCATACCGGATCAATATCATAGTCCAACCACTCTACCGGAACCAACTGAAAATTGGTAAACAACCAAAACAGTCAGCATTGCCATCAATGACAAAACATCAATGCAACACATAATCAATTCCTCCAAATTTCCAACAAGTCCTACCTATACTATCCCCATTAGACGAAGCATTAGAATTAAGGCTTCTCAAGGTTTAATTCCTGAAGAGATGGAGCCTAATTTGGGTGACTTCTACAATGAGGATGTTGCTAATTATTCCCATCCTAATAATATCTCTACCCACCCAATTGATGATTCCCATGATGAAGAAGAAGCTTTAATTAGAGTTTCCATAGATCAACTTTCAAAATTGGACAATCAAATTGATAATTTCCAACAATGGATGTCCCAAGAATATCCTAATAGTGAAGCTCTTCCATTAATTGAATGTCTAAAATGCACGATTTAAAGTGATAAGAATGGAATTGATATATTGTGTGGTATTTCTCACATTTTTTATTCTAATTTTATTCCTATGAAGAGTTGTTCTATGAACTTAGGTTATTCACAACCTCCTACACTAACCAATCATTCCATCCCTTTGACCACTTCTATGGCTAGTATTCCTACTTTCACTTCAAACATCATGGCTACTTCAACTCAAAATGTTATACCTACAACCATTAGTCATGGGGGAAATCCCTCTTCTTCATTCAATCCTCCATCTTTATCTATGCCTTCAATGAGTATTCATATTGTCTCTCAACCAAGGGACAATCCATCCAATCATTTTTCTCCTCCTTTTAGTGTCTCATTTCATACTCAATCATCACCTATGCCTAATTTCCATACTGTCCCACCTCCTTATTCTCAATCAATGCCTTCTTTCAATAACATCACACCACCTTCTCAATCAAACATGTCTAATATAAATTCTTCAACTGAAGCAACCATTAATAACCTTGCTCAAACTGTGTCTTCATTGCAACAAAAAATTGCTTCAATGAGTCAATCCAAGTTTAGTGTGCCCACAATTGATGTTGCGAGCCCACTTTCTCTTGATATTTTGAGTTGTCCCTCCTAAACATGATGGCGTCCCTCAATTGGAACTCTATAATGGAAAAGGTAATCCTTTAACACATGTCAAAACATTCCAAAATTTGTGTACTAACTTTGCTCATGATCAAAGATTGCTTTCCAAATTGTTTACTAGAACATTAAGAGATAAGGCTTTACAATGGTGCTATTATTTTCCTTCTTATTCTATTACTTCTTTTCAACAATTTCAAAATAGCATAGGACCTAAAATCACTTTGACTGATTTAATGCATTGTAAACAAGGTGTTAAAGAAAAAGTGATTGATTTCATTGGTAGATATAAGCATTTGTGTTCTCAAATCTCTTTTCTAGTGCCTGATAATGATATTCAAAGAATTTTCATTTCTAATTTGCAAAAATACATTAGGGAAAAACTTCTCTTTTTCTAAGTTTACTTCCTTTTCACAGTTGTGCACAACACTTCACAATTATCAACTGACAGTGAGTCAAATGGAGCAATCTACTCCTATGGCTCCGAGTGATAAGGGTGAGAGTGCTCAACAACCATTTGCAAAGTTCAAACCAAACAAAGCTTCATCAAATTCGATGACACCATCAACAACAACAATGTGAATGCTACAACAAGTGTGCCTCCTATTTCTATTTTTTTTAAAAGAGAAAGAATTTACTCCTTTGAATGAATCTTTGTCTAGCATCATGTCTCAGTTGTTACGAAGAAATTTTATCAAACTTCCTCTAATAAAACTAGATGATCCTTCTAAAGCAACTTCACCTAACTTTGATAATAATTATTTTTGTCAATTTCATCGTCAACCTGGTCATGATACTGAAAAATGTATTGCATTTAAATGTAAGATTCAAGACTTGATTGATAATAATACTATATATGTGGCAGGTGTCAATGATAAGGGAAACAAATAAGTAGCTCCTCCTAATCAAAATATTAATATTTTTATTGATCCTTTACCCTCTCATACCTCTAACATGATTGACACTGAACACACTTCTTTCTCTCCCTTTGATTTGACTTTTATAACTCAAAATATGGTTAATTTGGTAGAGAAACAAGAAACACCTAAGGATCCATGTATTGTTGGATACCATTGGCATATGATGAACTGACATGTTGATATGATGATAATGTATGTTGTCATTGATGTCAAATAAGTGTAAGTGAACCAATTTGTAGATTGGAAGAAGTTGGTGAACCAGTATGAAGAGGCATGAAGAGATTCAGTGAACCAATGTCGGGGTTTCACTAAGTGTGATTACCGGTTGGTAGTCTCATCTCTATGGTTATCGGTTTGGTGATCTAGCTTGTGCGATGAACCGATGATACTCTATGATGAGTTAGCTAAGGGATGTGATCGAGGTGCCATGTCAGCTTTGTGTGCATGAAGGATTGAGGCATAAGAAGATCGACCGTGTTTGAAGTCTACCTTGGGAATGATCATTCTTCTTAGTGGTATGAGAAGAGAGCATGATGGGTTACTGATTCCCATGTGCGGTGATGAATTAATGATGCAGGTTGTCTTGTGATTTGTTTGAAATTGTAATGCTCTATGCAATATGTTTGGATGGTTAAGATTGGACCGCCTGTGTTGTAAACCTAAGATGCTTAGGGTTTAGGGTTTATGTTACCGACCTATCTATTGTCTATAAGGTCGATGATGTTTGTTATTGAAAAGTTCTTAGAAAATATTGTGTGTATGTATCTGAGTGAAGAGATACTTGATACTTGCCAGACCAGTAAGAGGGAAACTACAAAGTGTGATTGCAGAGTAGAGGATATGAAAAGGATCTGCCTTGGCATGTAGTGTTGTTATCAGATCGTAGTTTTTCCTGTTGTCTTCTAATCATTTCAACAGATAGAACATCCCTTTACCGGGTAGCTTTAATAGGCTTATTGTAAAACCTGTAACCAGGTGACTCAAGATCATTGAGTTCTTTAAATCCTCTAGCAAAGTAACCTTTAACAGGGTTTCAACCTTTAACAGGGTATATAGCCATCCCTTAACCGAGTGATCTCTAACAGGATCGGTTCCTAGCAGAACCTTATTGTAAAGTCTTTAACCGGACTAGGTTCCTAAAGGGCCCTCTCAGTACCGGTTGGGGTATCTGGTGTTTATCATTATTCATCATGTATCACATTTGATCCTAGTGAGACCATTAAGGCACCTGATGGCCCTTTATATATAGTTGCAAAGATCCAAGGCAAACCTTGTCGTGGTGTGCTTATTGATCCCTCTTGCATGGTTAATGTCATCACTGAAGAATATCTTTGCACTTTACATTTGCATCAACCAATCTATGATGATACTAATGTGGTCATTAAGTAATTTGATGGATTTTTTTGTCCTATTATTGGTTCTATCACACTTCCTATTGAGGTTCATACTAAATCTATGCATGTCAACTTTGTTATCATTCCTTCATCTGAACAATTATGTGTGAAGTTAGGCTATCCTTGGCTATCTTCCATGAAGGCTATTGCTTCTCCAATACATAAGTGTTTGAAATTTCCCCAGAATGGAGAAATCATAACTGTTAACCATAGCTTCTTTCAACCAACCGAAACAAGCTGAGGTATTCCTATTGATTACTTTTGGCCTCAATAATTTGGATCTCTTCCACCAAGAAGTGATGCTATCTTTCAATCTTATCAAAAATGAAAGAAAGATATGATCTTATCCTTAAGCCAACCTAGAACTCCAACACTTGATATTCCCATTATTCTTGAAGATGAAGTTCTTCCCCTAACAGATAGAACTAATCTTCCTGCTAAGGAATATTCCCAACCTATTCCTATGGATGAAACCATGCCTTGAATTTTTCCTTCTCCTAAGAAGAACACTAATATCCCTCTTAAGGTTATACCTATACCTCCTCCTCATGATGGACCTGGTCTCCTTCCTACACCAAAAATTCCTCCTTTATATGGTGCAGTTCCACCTCGTTCCTCTTATAGAGAGAAGAAAATTGTCTCTCCTCTTGTCCAACATAGAAGACCTCAACCTTACCATCCCACTACCAAAGATGAGAATATTCCTCCTTCAACAAATATTCCTCAGTCTTCTCAGCCTTTCACTAAAACTAGACAACATCATTGTGCGAGAGAACGTCGATGAAAACGTCGTGCTAGAGCTCGTGAAGTTGTTTCTCAAACTATTCAATCTCCCAACACACAACAGTTGACATGATTCTATTTTCTCCTAAGCAACATGTTAAACCTAAATCTCCAAATCATAAGCTGCAAAAAACATCTGGTGGTTTTACTTCTATTCATGTTAGAGCTCCTCTTTTTATAAATCTTGATGAAGAAATAGTTGAACATGTTATTCATAATGGAAATACAACTCCTAATGCTTCTGATAGTGAATATTAATATGTTGATGTTGACAAACATTTATCTATAGAATTTTCAAAAGCCTTAATCCTAGTTCCTAAAAATGAACAAAGTGACTTAGCACATGAGCATAGTCCTTGTTTGGATCTTGTGATAGCTCCATCTATTGTGCTCGATTTCTCTCCTCTAGCATGTTTCCCGCCTTCCCGAAATAATGATTAGCAAGATTAGGAGGTGGATGTTGTGATAGACTAGCTACATTAGTACCGTAGATCCTCTATGGTGTAGGAGCACCTAGTTTTGAGTCCAATTTCTTCATTTTGGTGTCTTTTTTCATAGGTTTGTTTGGAATTGTGAATAAGAGACTTCTCTTAGGTCTTAATATGTTTTTGTAGTGTTTTGGTAGTTTGAATGTCCTTAGGACAATGCATTTGCTCAAATTTGGCTTGTAAGCCTAAAATGGCAAAATCTTGCATTTTGATGAAAAATGCCTTGAATAGCCTTGTTTGGCATTGGGAAATGTCAATGTAATGGTTTTTAGTCATCTTAGATGGTTTGGAGGACAGAATTAAGCATGTAAGGCAAAAACGCACTTTTTGGCAAAAGTTGTCAAAGTTGCCTGACAACTTTTTGCAACGTTGAGCAACTTTTTGCATTTTTGAGCAAAAGGTTGGTTAGGGAACCGATGGAGAGTTAGTCAGGACAAAAATGGCATATAAAATCCCTGAGAATGGATGTAACAAGGTTGTTCGATGCCTGGAGTAGATTGGAATACATTTTGAGACCATTTTTAAAAGTTTTTACATTGCAATTGTCAAGAATTAGAGTAGCAATCCGTACTTAATGGACTGATTGCATTGATGTACCTTGCTTGTTGTTTTGTACATGTTCATGTAGTGATCAAGAAGCAATTTTATTATTTTATTTTCAGGTCTGAATTGAGTTTTCAATTTTGTAAGCTCTCGGCCTGAGTAAGGTTTTGAGAGGCCCAGACATAGTTCCAGCTTGAAGTCCTTTGAGTTCTTCTCAATAACCCTTGGTACTCGAGCCATGGAACCTTTGTACAGTGTATATAGCTTTTATTTTCCTTTGGATTTAATTGAAAGGCCAATGAGCATCATTTCCTAAGCGAGTTCAGTCATAGCCCGGTTAGGAAATGAATGAGATTATGCAAATGTTTGCAAGAATGAGTAGGGTTGGAGTTGTAGAGTGTTTGGGATGAACAAGTGATGTGTGGAAGAACATATGTGTGAATTTGGAGGTGTGGCAGATCAAGGAAGACACCTAACCCTTTGAAAAAGACCAAAACAAGCCCAAAACTACTTAAAACAAGCATTTCTCGGGTTCTGTACCTGTACGGTCAGACTGAGATTCCTAAATTCAAAAGTTGGAAAGTACTTCCAAAAGGGTATCCTGATCAGAAAATATTTTATGTGCGTATTTGGAGAAATAGGGAGAAAATTCACAAAAATCGGTTAGGTAGGGCTAATTGGGGCGCTAGGGCTAGTAGGCCTAGGAAATAGGAAAAGGAAGGAGCAATGGGGAAAAGAATGAAACCCTCACTCAAAACCAATTGATTGACCTTGAAAAACATCCCAAATACCTACTACAACCTCTTCAAGCACTTGTTAGGAGTTTTAGAGTGTAAGGTTGGAATTACCCTGGTGAATCTCAACCATGCTTGAGCAACAAGTGAGCACACCTGGATTGGGAGCACTTCTAGAGAGCTTAGGTGTCTAAATTGATTAAAAGACAATATGAAAAATGCATGAATCCCATTAGGATAACATTTGACTACCCTTAAACAAGGAATTAGCTCTCTTTGAGTAACCTCCCTATCACTCTACCTCTCTCCTTTCTTGCTCTTTTGTGACCATTCTTCTATGTTTATCCCTATTTTTCTATTTGTTGTCCCTAGTGATGTCTACTTGAGGATGATGCAAAGCATTGAGATCTCTTTTGGTCTCTTTCATGTTGACTCAAAAGACACATGTGTTCTCTTTCTTCCAAGGTGGTTTCCTTTCTTTGAGGAATGAGAACTATTCTATGCATATATATACGTGATATACATAAGTTATCATAGAACATACTGACCTCGAGGAAAGTGAAGCCACCTCGTGCTTTATGTTTTGTGTTCATTATCCTTGGGTTTATTCCTCGACTTGGTCTAAATCCTTGTGATAACATGCTCCCTCTCTTTCTCTCTTTGAGGTGTATCCTGCATCAAAGCAATCGCCCCCAACAAGGCATGTGTGATCTCTTTAATGTGGGGGCATACACTTCGCTCATATTTTCCTTCTTGATACTTAAAGTTACTTAGCGGACTTTAGCTTTGCTTTGTAATTTTTGGTATCCTTTCTTTTCATGACTCATAGTGAGGGGAACTTTACTATTTGGAATTCAGATCTAGCCTTACCCTAAAAAGGTAAGCTTTTCAATTCATTCAATTTCATTACAAGTTCTATTTCAATTTCAATTAAAGGGTTAAGTCCAAACTCAAGGTTTGACCTAGACAAACCCCTATCAACAACACTATTTTCCTTCTTTTTGTGTCTAGGTGACAAATCAATAAGCTACAAATGAATAATATGATAGAGAATATGACGACGATCAAATCCGACTTTTGCAGGAGCAAAAAATAGACGATCGGTCTCCCTAGGCACCTCAGTCATGTGAATTTTGTACAAATTTTGGGAACAGATTCTACGTGGCGTTTTGATTCACCAGGTCACACCAAGCATCTTGGTTGTGTACTTTTAGGCTGAATTTTCTAGCACAGGTGCCTCTTTTTTCCTTCTTCTCAAATCTAGCTCTATGTCTTCATACTGCATCTGAAACTTGTTGTTCATGTTATTTTATGTTAATTTTCTTTCATTTCCCTAAATGTAGCATTTAAATTTAAAAATATACAATCAACCTCAATTTCCAAAAAAGGGTGGTGAATTCTTATCTGCATTTAATCTATCTCATACTTGAAGAGGAGATTGGATCAATCAAACTCATTTCACCCCTGAATGTAATGTTTTATTTGACATAGAGGATTCTTGATTTACATAACTAAATTTTTGAAACCCTATTTTCCACCATGACAATTAGTATTATAGAAATTTAAGATGTAAGACTGCAAACCAACAAGCGTCCTTGTTCCTATCTGAGCAAGGTATTTAGTGTAGCAATGTATTGAGATATAACTCAAGGTGGAGGTTATGAACCATATTTTATGTGTGAGTGAAATTAGGATTTTGATATATTCTAGAGTTTACACTAAAGAAAATATTAATTAATTAGTGGGTATTTTGGGCATATACATATGTAATCTAGGAAAAAATATTGGATTGTAGTGGAAAGGGCATTTAGATATCTATGTTCCATTATAGAGTAGTCTATTTGCTACCAAGAAGGACCTCAGGTGAGTGATACATTAGTTTATTTTGAATACATAAGTAGATTGCATGCTAGTTACTCATTATTCTGAGGAGTTATTATGCATTTAGAGGTTATCTTCATATGATGGCCTATTATAGGAGAGTATGAGGATACAATCTTATAGTGAAAATGCTATCATTATATCTTAGAACCCTATTTTCGACACACAAAAAAGAAACATTATAGTTTAGTGTTATTTTATTTGTGAAATGGTGGAGGAGGATGTTGATTAGAATGTAGACACTTTAATGGATTTTGTAGGTTTACTGATGAATCTAATAAGCATTAACAAGTTGAGTTGGCATATATTGGTTAGGCAATTTTTCACTAGCTATTATAATATTTTATTTATTGTAGCACTTTTATTTTGAAAAATGTAGATAAAAGGCAAGATATTTTTAAGAAAGGATTTATGTACACCTCAAAAATAATGTAATAATAACCTTATGTATTTTTCCATCATGGAATGGGGAGAAGCCCTTGGAGAAATCTTGTAGATTCTTGGTATGAGATATCCTTCCACTTAGATTGTACCTCAAAAGGTGTATAAGAGGGGAATCAATGTTGGGGTCCCAACTAGACTAGGTGAAGAATCTTTGACCAATTAAATATAACCATATATAAGAGAAATATATTAGTATAAGATAAGTTGGAGTTCATAGGCCATCTAGGAAAAATCATTATTTATAGGATTCAATATTCTCAAGTAGAGAGTTCTTAATTTAGTAGATGTATTCTTGAGGTTGGGCACATGGATCTATTTGGACTAATTTGATATTTGAATTAGAGATTGAATTTTTGGTCACATGTTTTTGGAAACCTCTTTTGGTGTCTTAGTTTCCTATTTTCTTTTGTAGTTTAGAGCTTAGATATGCACTTTAGTATTCTTTTGATTAACAATTATGTATTATAATTTATTATTCAAATAATATTTAGAGTGGTGTTGTGTTTTACTAGTTTTTTTGTACATAAACCTTGTGTTATTGTGTAATTTAATTAATATTTGATAAATTATTTCGATTCTGTGACCTATTTTAGTATAGTTATCCTTATTAGATTATTTATATTTCATTTCATGAAAATTACCCCTAGTTCATACATTAGGAGATGATCATATAGAATCACTCATCATTCTCCACTATCATGCATTTAAAAAAATGTAATCAAGGAAAGCCTCTTTTTTCATGTCTTTGTATTGGGTGATCCCACAATACTAGGTTACACTATTTGGTACATCATGATTTTTGTTGAAATCGTACATTTTTTAGAAAATATAATGATTTAAGCTTTAAGAGGTCTCATTTGAAGTAATTAATTAAGGAGAGTTAGATCAAAGGCTCTTAGATCAAAATTTCTTGTATAGAACCTCACTACCAAATCATACCTACAATGGAGTCTCCTTCGCACCTATCAAAATGTTGATAAAAAACTGCTTTTACATTAGCTTGTGGGGGGTCAAATGAATTCATTAAGAAGTTTTGTTTTTTTAAGTATTTATTACTTATTATAAGCTTTCCAAATAGTATAATTTTTAATATATTTATGTTTTATTTCTTATGAATGTAGGTTTTTCATCGAACATTAAGGATTGTGTTTCACACATGTGGAAAATTTTAAAAATGGATTAAAAAAATTGTAAAAAATATATTCTCCCTAGGTATTGATATGCTCATTCCAACACAAAAAGAAGAAGTTAATTCAAATGCATACAAAAAAAGTTATGCATTACGGAATACACCTATGTCCAAATTACAATTACCCTCTTAAAAAATTAACTTTTTTTTTTATCGGTAAAATATTATTGTTTTTATTAAGTAGGAAATTGAAGTACATAGTAAACCACCATACAACCAAACCACCATCTGGAAACAAAACCATCCAGCCAAAATTGTTTTGAGCTTAAGAAAAGATGTCAAAAAACCCTACCCCATGCCACTGTCAAAAAATATTTCAATACATCGTGCCTCAATGGCATAAATAGTTTATTAGAAAAAAAAACATTAAACAAAGACTTTGGCGAAAAAATATATATACCAAGAAGTACCATTGATCAACCATTGTTTAACCATCTGTAGTAGTTCGAGAGCTCGAAGCACCAGCCACCCCACCAGAACCACCAATCTCACCACCATGTTCAACCTATCTTGCCAGCTCCGTCGAGAGCTGTCTAGTGATCGGTCTCCTTCTTCTCGCCTCATGAACCAGCCTCACCTCCACACCCTCCTGTCGAATAATTTCTTCAACCTCCATAATCTGGACATAAACCACCAGGCCTTCTCAACCTCGCCTCGTATCATCTTTGGACCAAGCCTTGAACTCCTCTCGGCTACAAAGAAAAGAAATTCGGGAATGCCTCACCTGCAACTAATCATTATTTTCTAGAATGCCTTCAGAAAGGTTGAATCCCCAACTTGGAACAACCCACTCCAACAAAGACTCCAAATTTAACAGGTAGACATGCAGAATGATCATCATCAATACCTTCCTAACTTCCTCACACTCATATCCCAAGTCCAGTCCCCAAGCCATAATTAGGGAATAAATATTATCTCTACATCGATACATATGACCTATGATCGCCACTTCCTCCCCCAACACCAACTGAACTTATTTCAAGAAAAGTGAGTCATTTGCCAAAAACATTTTCTCTAGCATCCTCATCAAGATGGGACCCCGAAAGGCCAGCATCAACTTTGAAGACATCTGCGTAAAATTGGCTTCCATTATGGGCGTCCACAGGAAAAAGACTACAAAAAAACCATGGAACTCTAAAACAAACATGTAGCCTTCACCACCATCTCATAGACAAGCCTTATTGAATGTGTAGTGATACCAAAAAAACAAATTAAGTAGGCACACTCCACAACCACTGCCATTTCAGAGAGCATTTCACATTAAATGCTCATTAACTTGAACCAAACTACAACCTTGGATAAAAAGTTGGCCGAAGGACGTGCATCCTGAATTTGCAGCAGTACATTCTTGGCAGGGTATCTTAAATCCATTGCACAATGCAATCATGACAATCTCGCCACCTCACCTCCCCTTTAGAAATATCACACGCCACGTTTAAAAGCCCATCAGCAATGACATTCCCACCTCTTTTCACATGGGAAATACAAAAATCTTGAAAGGATTTTAACTTTTCACAAATTATATGTATAAAAAATTTTAGCTTCCACCACGGGGTATCACCTTTGATCAAGGCATTGATCACAACCTAGGAATCCCCTTTCAAGTGGACCTTCGATGCCTTCATGTTCACTGCCAAGTCAGTCGTTAATAAGGCCTCTTGAGCCTCCACCTCATTATTGGTTCCATCTTGTAATATTCTTTCTCTTGTGCAAAGGATCTTCCCCTCATCATCACAGGCCACACACCTTGCATCTGAAGTGCCCACATTCCCTTTTGAGGCCCCATAAAAATTAATTTTCACCCAACTCCTCTCTGACTTTGACAATGTCACAACATTTGCTTCTGAAGTATCGCTCACAGGATTAGCCCTGGGGAACCCATGAACAGGTCTAAGCTTGATGAGGGGCCACCTCACAAGGATGCAGCTATCAACCAAGTTGTACGGGTGTTTCACAAAATTGTGGTTAACTGTCACTAAGGAGACCACTTCAAAGATGGCCCACTCCAACCTGCCACACATTATGACAAGCCCTTCCATTTTGTCCTAAAAAATTCTCATGTTCCTTTCTTTCCATAGTTCCCAGAGAACAATGGAAGGCGAGACCGTCCATACACTCAACAAGACTAATTTACATTTTTCTGAAAACCAGCTTTTAAGAAGATCAAAAAAATTATCTGGGAGAGGAATTGACCATCCTAACTTACCAAGAACAAACCTCCAAATACCTTGAGCCAAATCACAATTTAACAATAGATGATCTAGTGATTCCTCTTTTTCGTTACACATAACACATTGGAAAGGACCATTGAATCCTAAACGCAACATTCGATCTCCCATCAAGATCCTCCTCTTTAGAACCAACTAGGCAAAAACTCCCGCCTTGGGAAGACACTTAGAGCAATCCAGAGGGCCAATCCGGTTGGATGTTTGCATTTTCAATAATATTGTATCCAATTTTGACTGAATAAGCTCCTAATTTTGAGCCACACCATTTTATAACATCATCTTTAAGGCTAAGAACTGGGGAACACTCATCTAATATATTTCTGAAACACCTTTTTTGCTGAGAAGATAGTGGAAGCACATCAACATCTTTCCATTGCCAAACATCAACTCTATTACATCGCTCTAAATATAAGTAGTCCTTGACTTTTGTACCCCAGGTAGCCTTAGATGTCGGTTTAATAAGATCTATATCCTCCCTCAAGGATAAGGCATGTTTTCCATCCCAGGAATCTATCCAAAAATTGGCTTTCTCCCCATTCCCCAATTGCCAAGTGACGTGCTCTATGATCACTTTCCTACAGTACAATAAAAAAATCCACACTGTGGATCCTCTATGAGGCTCATTAATAGTAAGAATCATCTCATCATCTAATGAGTCCAGATATTTGTGTTTCAAGATCTGAACCCATTTGTGGTTGGGTTTTACATACATCTGCCAAATTAGTTTAGCCCCCATAGCTTCATTCAACAAGCACCACTTTATCAACCCGACACCTCCTGCCAGACGAGGTTGACACACATTATCCCAGGCTACCAGTGGAATTTTCTCTTTATCACTCTTGACACTCCAAAATAATTTCCTCATGAACTGGTTAATACTTCTAGTTATCTTGTCTGGAACTTTAAAACGCATCATGGATTAAATCGACATAGCCGATAAAACTAATTTTAGCAGTAACAACCTACCAGCAGAGGTGAGCCATTTGCATTTCCAACCTTTGAACTTGTTAACACAACTGTCAAATAATCTCTACCACAAATTTGTCCTATCAGGGCCCCCAAACAAAGGTGCTCCCAAAAATATCCCTGGGAGAGAGCTAGCTTTGACACCCAGGATCTTAACAATTTGTCTTTGATTTCTAAGATCAGTATTGAAGAAAAAGATGTCTGATTTCTTCCAATTCACCTGCTGCCCAGACACTTCACAAAAGGTATTGAGGGTTCTTTTTATAAGACGGTCTTCCTTTAGAGAGGCATCCCCAAAAATAATTGTGTCATCTGCAAACTATTGGTGAGTGAAAGCATCAACACCATCTGCAACTAGAACACTTTTCCATTTTCCCTCATCTCTCAACAGTTGAATATATCTTCCCAGGACCTCCACCAAAATGATGAAAAGAAAAGACGAGAGAGGATCCCCTGTCTCAGGCCGCGAGAAGCTTGGAAAAATCCTTGTGGTCCTCCATTGACTAATACAGGGATCCATGGCCCATTAATGCATCCTTTCACCTAGTTAATCCAGTGGGCCGAAAACCCAAACTTATCAAGAACATGAAACAAGAAATCTTGGTCCACCATGTTATAAGCTTTCTTGATGTCCAATTTGATTAGCATCCGCTCAACCTTTGCTTTCTTGATAGAGTGAATGGCTTCATGAGCTATAATGATACCTTCGACAATAGATCTGCCTGACACAATGCCACTTTGCTCCTCCGAGATAATTAATTTTATCAAAGGTTTCAATCTATTCATAATGACTTTGGAAATCACCTTGTATAACACATTACACAAAGAGATGGGTCTAAAATCTCCAAAGGATGACGACTTCTCCACTTTGGGGATTAAGGCCATAAAGGTATAGTTTAGTTCTTTTTCAACCTTGAGATTGACTCTCGCCTCTTCCACCACCTGCCAGACCTCATGACCAACCACATCCCAGAACTACTGGTAGAAGAAAGCCAAAAAACCATTTGGTCCTGAAGCCTTATCACCCACCATAGAGAAAATAGCCTACTTCACTTCATCAATTGAAATAGGTTTACAGAGGACTTGATTTTGACTATCTAAAATTACCTTCGGAATATTATTTAAAAGAGTATCTTGATGGAGAGAGATTAAACCCTAGTTCTTAGGAAGTAGCTTTGAGAAAAATTCCATAGCTTCTTTTTTAATATCCTCTAGCTTGTCTAGAAACACATTGGCCATGTTCTTGATGGCCGTCACCTTATTCCAAGATCACCTGACCTTAACTAAATTATGAAAAAACTTTGTGTTCCTGTCACCTTCCTTAAGCTAGCCTTCTCTAGATTTTTGTTTCCAATATACTTCTTCCCTTTCCAAGATTTCATTAAGTCTGGAATTGAGAGCCTTCTCTTTGTTGAAGGCATCCAATGTCATACCTTGGTCCAAAATAGTCGGCTCTAGGTCTTTGAGCTCGGTTTCAACCATACTTCTGTTCGCAAAAATATTCCCAAACTTAACCCTTTTCCATTCCTTAATTTTACCTTTGAGGTACTGCAATTTTTTTTAAAAACTTAAAAGCCCACGATCCAATTCTCAAGGGGGTCTCCCGCCACGTGGAGGAGACCAGTTCCTTCAAAGTGGGGTCACAGAGCCACATCTATTTAAATTTTAAAGGACATATGATTAGAGCTCTATCCAAACATATAAAAATCTCAATAGGAAAATGGTCAGATGCCGCCATCGGTAGGACTCCAACTTCAAACAAAAGAGGTTTAGAAGCCTAGTTATCCCCTAAGAGAAATCTATGTAACTTCTCTGCAATGTGCTCCCTACAAACCCGTCGATTTGACCAAGTGAAGATCCCTTTGTTAGTCTTGACTTCCTGCAAGACATTTTCTGAGACAAAGTTTTGGAAACCCAATTGAGAGGTAGTGAAACCTACCGTACCACCTTTCTTATCTCCAGAATCCAAAATAGCATTGAAATCCCCCCCAAGCACAACCAAATCCTGGGTCAAATTGCTCAAAATCATCAATAATTGTTTTCATACTTCCAATTGTCGATTACCTCTTGTTGGTCCATAAACATTGACCAGGAAGAAGTCACAATTAATACCAAAGGAATGGACCTTGCACAACTGCCATGATTGTGAATTGATAAGTTCCTCTACCCTCATGAGAGCGGGGTTCCAGATTATCCCCATCCCACCTGAAGAGCCCACAACACTCGAGAAAATCCCTACCCAAAACCTCCAGCCACCCAAAAGCTTCCTCCAAACTAAGTTTGGTTTTTTGCAGACAAACCATATTCGGTTTCATCTGATCCAACCCTCAGTTGATCAGATGATGTTTGTCAAGGGCATTATAGCCCCTGACATTCCAACTAAGGAGTTTCATTTTCCTTCAAGAAGGGGACCTCCCTTCCGTATTGACAGTTTAGATTGACCTTTGGCATTCCTTGCCATCTCAATCTAAATTTTGTTGGGTTTACGACCTCTGGATTTCTTTTTCACCAATAGTAGCTTTGTTGGTTTGAGAGTCAAACTGTTGGATAGTCCGACATTCCAAAATCTCCTCTTCATCAAAAGTACCCCAATCCTCCTCCTCCTCCCAAGTTATATCTTCATCACCATCATCAGACCTTTCCCATGTATCATTAACCAAATTATTTCCCTACTCTTGAGTATGTGTCTATTCACCATCTAAAGTTTGAACCTTCTGGGAGCCCTCAATACTCGCATCAATAACATTCATGGCTGCTTCAACCTTGTTAAGCACTTCCTCCACTAGTTGTGTTGCATCCAACTAGTTTGTTAGCATTGTCCCTCTGGACTTATCGACCAATCTTGAATCTTCAGCAGAAGGTCCACCATTCACCATCTCAGGCCCCAAGGAGAGAAAAACCCCAACATCTTGGGAATGTGACTAAATAGCCATCATATGAACCTCAATAAAGTGTTCCACTCTAGCTTCCAGTGAGGCATCAACTAACTTTCCCTTAGAACCAATCAAGCAAACCTCCTTCGAGTGACCATCCTTATTACAAACTGAGCATTTTTCCAAGAGATCCTCAACTTCAATCTATTGCAGCTAGCACCCACATTTGTATTAATCTCAATCCATGCTAGAAGTTGGAAAAGAGGTTTCCAACTAACACAAATCCTCACATTGTTGGCATTTGATGAACCGATATGTTGGCATATGATGATATGATAATAATGTATGTTGTCATTGATGTCAATAAGTTCAGATCAACTGGTATAAATATTGGAGGGAGTTGTTATTGGTTATCAAGTTGGAGAACTGGTATGAAGAGATGTAGTGAACCGATGTCAGGGTTTCACTCAGTGTGACTACCGGTTGGTAGTCTCAGCTCTAGGGTTTCCGGTTTGGCAATATAGCTTGTGCAATGCAACCGATGATATTGTGTGATGAGTTAGCTAAGAAATGAGGATGAGATTGAGATGCCACGTCATTTTTGTGCACGTGAAGGATTACCTTGAGGATCTTGCATGTGAAGATCGGTCGCATTAAATGTCTACCTCAGGAATGAACATTCTTCTTAGCGGTATGAGAAGAAAGCATGATGGGTTACTGATTTCTATGTGCGGTGAAGAATGGACGATGCAAAATGACTTGTGATCTGTTTGAGATTGTTTCATTCTATGAAAAGTGTTTGGACGGTCAGGATTGGACCTCCTGTAATTGTAAACCTAAATGCTTAGGGTTTAGGGTTTATGCTATCAACCTAATTGTTGTCTATAAGGTCGATGATGTTTGTTATTGTAAGTTGTTGGCAAAAGTTGTGTATGTATCTGAATGATGAGATACTTGCCAACCCAGTGAGAGAAAACTGTAGAGTGTGATTGCACAATAGAGGAACTGAAAAGGATTTGCCTTCGCATATAGTGTTGTTATCAAATCAGAGTTTTACCTGTTGTCTTCTAACCATTTCAACAGAAGGAAAATCCCTTTGCCAGGTAGCTTTAACAGGATTACTGTAAATCCTCTAACTAGGTGACTCAAGTTCATTGAGTTCTTTAAATCCTCTAGCAAGGTAACCTTTAACAAGATTTCAACCTTTAACAGGGTATATACCCATCCCTTAACCGGATGATCTTTAACAGGATCGGTTCCTAGCAAAACCTTATTGTAAAAGTCTTTAACCGGACTAGGCTCCTAACAAAGCGAGCTTCAAAAGAGTTCAAAACAAGTTTGTAGGTATTCATCCTGACCATGTTTTTTCCCATTTGGGTTTCCATGTGAAAAATCTGTGTGTCATGAGTTGTGCATTTTCATGTGATGATTAAGTATTCTTTGTTTTGGTGATTATGCATGCAGAGCTAATAGTTATGGTATTATTGATACAACACATGCATATGTTTATGGGTGAAGTAGTTATCAAGTATTGAATGTATTTGAAGTATTCAGTTTACTCATTTAAATGTCTGAAGTCTTAATGTGTTTAATTGATATTTTCATGGTTAAGTCTAGTAATGAAGACAATCGGTAATCATTAAAGTTGTGGTGAAGTTTTTGTATGTACTGATTCACCCCCCCCCCCCCCCCTCTCAATACTAGTTGGGGTATCTATTGTTCATCATTATTCATCAATTGGTATTAGAGAAACTCTAGGTCCTTGATGATATAAGCTTAACCGCTTGAGGAAAAAGATCTTGCCTTAATGATGAAGAGGGAAGGTCCTAAGTTCAATAGAGACAACTTCAAAATATGGAAGGATTGAATGAAGATCTATATCAAGAGTTTGGGTGCTCAACACTGGAGCTATGCTGAGAATACCTATGCAATTCCCACTGGCACTCTAACTAATGATCAGAAAAGATAAATTCAAGAAAATGGGCAAGTTATGGAAGCTCTTATTAGCAGTTTGTCTGATATTAAGTTCATTGATGTACAAGATAAGGACACTCCTAAATATGTATGGGACACACTAGAAACTATCTACGGCGGTGATGAGCATGTAAATCAAGATAAGGAAGAGAGCCTTAGAGGAAAATTTGAAGACATGAGGAGGAGAGACCATTCAGCAATATGGCATAAGGATCAAGACTATGGTTGGAGGTGTTGTCAGATTTGGCAATAATCCACCTTGCTTGGTAAAAGGAAAAGGATCCATCTCACTGAATGGTAAAAGCAATGCGGATGATGTCTACTGGGTAGAAAGCCTTAAGCATAACTTGTTGAGTGTTGCTCAGCTAAATGATAAAGGACTCATTCTGGAGTTCAAAGGTAGAGTCTACAGTATAATTGGAAAGAGTGGTGAACTTATTGCCACCGGTAAGCAGACCAGAGGTAACTTGTTTCAGTTGAATGCCAAGATAAGTCGGTGTCTGATGGTGAAGTTTGATGATAGTTGGATATGGCATAGGAGACTTTGTCATATGAACTTTGATAATATCATAAAAGATAGTAAGATCAAGGTAGTAAGAGGATTGCATTTGCTGAACAAACTGGAGAATGTGTTATGCAAAGAATGTCAACTTGGGAAGATATCTTCCTCAACTTTCAAAGGTAAGTCTTTTTCAGCAGAAAACTTACTTGATCTTGTGCATACTGATTTGTGTGGTCCTATGAAAACTAGAAGTATTCAGGGAGATAGGTATTCCATGATTCTTGTTGATGACTACTCAAGAATGATGTGGGTCACATTCTTGAAAGACAATTCTGAGGCATTTGGAAAGTTCAAAGCCTTTAGAGAATTAGTAGAGAAGGGAAGTGGTCATAAGATAAAATTCCTAAGAACTTATCAAGGAGGTGAATTCACTTCTGATGAATTCAACAAGTACTATGAAGATAGCGGTATCAAGAGGCAGTTGTCTGCTTCAAGGACACCACAACAAAATGGTATAGTAGAAAGGAATAACAGGACTGTAGTTGAAGCGGCCAGAACGATGTTGATCCAAGGAAAGGTTGCTCACACTTTTTGGAGAGAAGCGGTGAGCACTGCAGTCTATACTATGAACCGGGTACTCATCAAGAAAGGTAAAGTTAAAACCCCTTATGAGTATTGGACCGGGAAGACTCCCACTGTGAGTTATTTTAAAGTATTTGGTAGTAAGTGTTACATCAAGAGAGGTGAGCATCTGAGCAAGTTTGATGCTAAATGTGATGAAGGAATATTTCTGGGGTATTCCACTAAGAGTAAAGCTCTCAATTGCTACAACAATAGAACACAGAAAATTGTTGAGAGTATCAATGTCAGGGTTGATGAATCCCCTGAGGAACCTGAGGAAACCTACAGCGAGGAAGTGGAAGATGAACCAAGTGTAGCCTTCTGGGAACCGATTAAGAAAGAAACAAGCAAAGATCTCAATGTTCTTGTACCGGTAGAAGCTACAATAGGTGAAGAAGAAGAAGAAGAAGAAGAAGAAGAAGAAAGTGAAGAAGAAGAGGAAAAGCAAGCAGAACCAGCTAGAACCATTCCTAGATATGTGAAACTACATCATGATCCGAAGCAGATCATAGGAGATAAAGATGCAGGGATACTCACAAGAAAAAAGGTGAAAGAAAACTCTTGCATGATTTCTGAATTGGAACCCAAGACTTCCAGAGAAGCATTTACAGATAAAGACTAGATTAAGGTAATGGAAGAGGAGCTAGACTAGATAGAAAAGAATGCAACATGGTCCTTGGTACCCAGACCAGAACACAAAAATGTCATAGGTACCAAATAGGTCTTTAGGAATAAGCTAAATGAAGAAGGCACAGTTCTAAGGAACAAGGCAAGACTTGTATGCAAGGGATATGCTCAAGAAGAAGGAGAAGACTATGGAGAAACTTTTGCTCTTGTGGCTAGACTGGAAGGTGTTCCAATGCTACTTGCATTTGCAGCATTCAAGGGATTTAAGGTATACCAGATGGATGTAAAGTTTGTGTTCTTGAATGGAATCCTAGAAGAGGAAGTGTATATTGAGCAACCGGATGGGTTTGCCTTATCAAAAGATAGTAACATGGTGTGTAGATTACACAAGGCCCTGTATGGATTGAAACAAGCACCAAGGACATGGTATGAACGTTTACACTCTCATCTTATGAAAATAGGATTTCAGAGAACAAGTGAGGATAGCAACATCTACCTGAAATCCGAAGGTGATCAGATTCTGATCTGTGAAGTATTTGTAGATGACATAATCTTTGGAGGAGATGATGAAATGAGTCATGCATTTGCAGATGAAATGAAGAAAGAGTTTGAGATGTCTCTGATTGGAGAGATAAAGTTCTTCATTGGTCTACATATTCAGCAAATCAAGGAGGGTATCTTTACTACCCAGTCCAGGTATGTCAAAGAGGTATTGAAGACCTTTGGCATGGAGGAGAGAAAACCAGTTGGTACACCAATGGTGACCGATTGTAAACTGACTAAGGAAGATGATTCAACATTAGTGAATGAGAAGGAGTATCGGTCAATGATTGGTAAGCTGCACTATGTGGTGCACATCAAACCAGATATTGCTCATGCAGTGGGCATTGTAGCTCATTTTCAGAAAAGTCCAAGAGAATCCCACTTGGTAGTGGTAAAGAGGATTCTTAGATACTTGAAAGGGATTGTTGACTATGGATTGTGGTATCCATACAATGGTGATTTTAATCTCAAAGTGTTTACCGATGCAGATTGGGCAGGTAATATGGACGATCGGAAAAGCACAACCGGTGGAGCGTTCTTTCTTGGTGGAAGACTAGTCTCATGGATGAGTAAGAAGTAGAGTTGTACTTCTCAGTCTACAGCTGAAGCAGAATATGTGGCAGCATTTATGAACTACAGTCAAGCAATCTGGATGAAACATGTATTAGATGGTTTCAAAGTACCTATATCTAAACTGGTGAGTATATTTTGTGACAATACTAGTGCAATCAATATTTCCAAAAATCCGGTAATACATGCTAGAACTAAGCACGTTGAGCTCAAGTATCATTTCTTTAGAGAGAAGGTTCAAAACATAGAGGTTGTATTACAACATATTTCCAGTAAGGAGCAGCTAGCAGACATATTCACTAAGCCCTTATTGAAGACTACATTTACCTATTTGAGAGGTGAATTAGGGGTTTTGCCCCTTCATGAAGTAAACTAAAGATGTGTGTGCTCCACATCAGTCAGGTATTGCAGTGACAAATCTTTCAAGGTTGATGTGTTGAAGGATGCTACTCCATAGGGGGAGCAGCATAGTGGAGTATGGAAGCTTATGCCTCCACTTTGGCATTGTTGTCAAAGGGGGAGAATATATATGATATGGGAGAAGATATATATTATAGTTGCACTGGTCTATGATGTTTTTAGTTGAAATGCTACACTGAGTATTGCCATCAAGGCCACAGTGGGAGATTGTTGGCATTTGATGAACCAGTATGTTGGCATATGATGATATGATAATAATGTATGTTGTCATTGATGTCAATAAGTTCAAGTCAACCGGTATGAAGACTAGAGGAATTTGTTATTGGTGATCAAGTTGGATAACCGGTATGAAGAGATATAGTGAACCAGTGTCGGGGTTTCACTAAGTGTAACTATCGATTGGTAGTCTCAGCTCTAGGGTTTT
Organism: Cryptomeria japonica; assembly: GCF_030272615.1. Taxonomy (NCBI): domain Eukaryota; kingdom Viridiplantae; phylum Streptophyta; class Pinopsida; order Cupressales; family Cupressaceae; genus Cryptomeria; species Cryptomeria japonica. Next base: position 792,851,141 of record NC_081407.1, read on the forward strand.
CGGTTTGGCAATCTAGCTTGTGCGATGCAACCGATGATATTCTATGATGAGTTAGCTAAGAAATGAGGATGAGATCGAGATGCCACATTATTTTTGTGCATGTGAAGGATTTCCTTAAGGATCTTGCATGTGAAGATCGACTGCATTAAATGTCTACCTCGGGAATAAACATTCTTCTTAGCAGTATGAGAAGAAAGTGTGATGGGTTACTGATTTCTATGTGCGGTGAAGAATGGACGATGCAGAATGACTTGTGATCTATTTGAGATTGTTTCATTCTATGAAAAGTGTTTGGACAGTCAGGATTGGACCGCTTGTAATTGTAAACCTAAATGCTTAGGGTTTAGGGTTTATGCTACCGACCTAATTGTTGTCTATAAGGTCGATGATGTTTGTTATTGTAAGTTGTTGGAAAAAGTTGTGTATGTATCTAAATGATGAGATACTTGCCAGAACAGTGAGAGAAAACTGCAGAGTATGATTGCAGAATAGAGGAACTGAAAAGGATCTGCCTTAGCATATAGTGTTGTTATCAAATCAGAGTTTTACTTGTTGTCTTCTAACCATTTCAATAGAAGGAAAATCCCTTTGCCGAGTAGCTTTAACAGGCTTACTCTAAATCCTCTAACTAGGTGACTCAAGTTCATTGAGTTCTTTAAATCCTCTAGCAAGGTAACCTTTAACAAGGTATATAGCCATCCCTTAACCGGTTGATCTTTAACAGGATCGGTTCCTAGCAGAACCTTATTGTAAAAGTCTTTAACTGGACTAGGCTCCTAACAAAGCGAGCTTCAAAAGAGTTCAAAACAAGCTTGTGGGTATTCATCCCCACCGTGGTTTTTCCCATTTGGGTTTCCATTTGAAAAATATGTGTGTCATGAGTTGTGCATTTTCATGTGATGATTAAGTATTCTTTGTTTTGGTGATTATGCATGCAGAGCTAATAGTTATTGTATTACTGATACAACACATGCATATGTTTATGGGTGAAGTAGTTATCAAGTATTGAATGTATTTGAAGTATTCAGTTTGCTGGTTTAGATTTCTGAAGTCTTACTATGTTTAACCGGTATTTCCATGGTTAAGTCCAGTAATGAAGACAGCCGGTTATCATTATAAGTTGTGGTGAAGTTTTTGTATGTACTGATTCACTCCCCCCCCCCTCTTAGTACTAGTTAGGGTATCTTTTGTTCATCATTATTCATCACACTTATGATCTAAAATCTTCCTTTTCAATAGCTTCATCCAATTTGAGATAAAACACTAATTTGTTCCCAATCATTTGGAAAACTTCCTCATTCTAGTATTCGCTAGGGAGGTTGTAAAGGCGCAGCCAAACCGGGACCTCTTCCATCAAGGCTTTGAGAGGGTTGCAATTTGGTTCCCAGACTCTTATATAAATACCTCTGCCTCCTAAGAAAAAAGACCCATTATTGAGAACCCAGTTCTTATCTTTATTGTTTTCTGTTACGACCAGAAAAAAAAACCATTTGGCATAGTCTTAATCTCTACCTTGAAAGGCCACATCTCCTCACACCATTTCTTAACCTGACATACAACCGGTTAGTCCCCAAATCATTTCAATAAAAAAACCCTATCTCTAAAAAAGGCTACAGAATCACTCCAACTTTTGCAATCTAGGAAGGACAACTTCTATGAGTCAGCAAGTTTAGGTTTTACCTTCTCAGATGGCTCAGATCTCAGAATCTTCTTAGGCCTACACTCTTTGTCATGGACCCTCTACCATTATGTCTTGACATTAGCCATATTGGTGTTGCATTCATTAGGGTTGGAGTGATATTCCCCTCTGGGTCGAGGGAAGTCCTTTCTCCATCGACCATGATTTCTGACATCTGGACCAAACCCTGACGCCTTGTTCTGATCCTCCCAAACCCACTTAGGTTTTTTCCAAGCTCTGAAGCCTAGGTTCGTGAGGAATCTTGTTCTGTGATTCCACCTGAAATCCCTGAACTCTTTGGGTTGCAGCTCCAATCTCTTGCCTGATGTCATCTTGTCTTCAAAAATTAACTATAAAAAATATTTTTAACAAAAAATTGTGAAAAAATATCCATTCACTAGATATTGGTGTGAGAATTCTATATTCAAAAAATTAGAATTTCCTTCTTGCTATAAAAAATGTTGTGCATTGCCAAATAAATGTCACTTTTGAAAAATGATGATTACTGTAAATATTGAGTTATTTAAAGTTACATGTTAATGTGGACAATTAATTTGTAATTATTTTTAAAAATATATATTTAGAATCTATATGAAAAGTCTCACAAATTAGTAGTTTACTTCATCTTCAAATTCTTAATGGTTTAGCTGCTATAGGTTTTAGAAAGTAAAGATCTGATACAAAATGGTGATTTCAGTGTTAAGTTTGGCCAAAAAGTGTAACCCAGTATTATGGGATCACCCCATTAGTCATCACAATCATATCATTTCTTACATCAACAATACCAAACTCAATTATTGCACTCAATCTACTACTTGGGTACTTATTACACTTCATCCATTACATCAAGTCTCAAAAATCGTTATCATTGTATATCACTATTATTGTCTACTTACACATAAATTATATTTAGTACTTGGTGTGCCTTCCAAATCATCACATCATTTAATTGATCGATAAGGCTTGAATACAACAAAGAAATAATAAAGGATTATACTTTTCCATAAGAAGTTCCAATAATGATTTTTGTCACCACCAAGTTTCTATTTGTAGGTACAAACATAAGTGAACAACCTTTGCAGGTACCAAAGCCCAAACTTGTTTGGGGTTAAGGCCACACAAAAAGGTCAAAGCCACCATTTTGGGATCAATGAAACCCTTAAAATTTATAGGTATTCCCATAAATTATTTATCTAAAAATTCGTTATATTCTGGAAATTTCATAGAGTCTCTTTGTCATTATCATTCATTTTCAATTCCAATTTTTGATTGTAAGTGTCTTCATTTTATCATACTTAATTTGATGCCACCCTCTCTAGATCTAAGGTATGCATTTATTTTGATTATTTTATCTTTGTTTTAGTTAAGTACACATATAGACTTATCTCCTAATATAGTCTAATTTTTTATATTTATTAGCTTAGTTAATTCATTAGCTTAGATATTTTATCATAGGGATATGATTTTTACTCTACATTAAATTTATGAACTAATAACTTCCACACATATCCTTTAAGGTAGAAATAATTTATTTTCTTTTCATATTTGATATTCTATTTTTTATTTAGATTGTTTAGGGTTTGAATTCATTCTTGTGTTGGTTCTCAACTATATCTTCAACATGGTTATCTTTTCTTCCCATCTAAGAAAACTCACTTCCTATGCCCCATGATTTGTTATGATATGTAGTTTCTTCTATGTCATATGATATCTACTTAGCTAATAAGTTTGATCCATATATTCATTTTATACATTAATTAATTTATGGTAATTTATGTGACGATTCACCTTCTTATTTTACCTATTGATGATTATGCTTAGATTTATAATGATATAATACATCTTGTTGATAGTGTTTCTTAATGTGATGATATTGTTGATAATTTTAATTATTATTTTTAATATTTTATCCATCACTTCTATTGATTATTATTCAAAGTGATAAATACTAATTCAACTTGTGGTTGTGATAATATAGTTTTAAATTTTTAAGGTATCTCTTCTATGCACTATTGTATATATTTTTCTGAAGAATATTCTATTTTACATCATTATCATGTGAATCCATATAATTGTCATAATATCTAACATGCAAAAATTGCATGAGCATGATATTACATATTATTTTAATTTTATTCATCATGAACATCTTATTCATTCACAAGAAATGAAAAAGAAAGCTACAAGATTGGGAGATCCTCAACATGTGGTATTGGTTTGTTTTTTTTTAATAAAAAATTATCAAATTTCCTCTAATAAAACTCATAGGTGTTTCTAAATATGTTCCTAATGAGTTTAATTCATATTGTATTGGGTACTATCATCAAATAAATGGACATGGTATAGGTATATTTATTACATTCAATCATAAATTATAAGATCTTATTGATAAGCATGTGACAAATATTAAGGAGATATATCTTGAGAACCTTTCTTCTAAGGATAGTGATAAGATAAATAGGCATTATGTAGATAAAATTTTATTTCATCTATAGTATAGAACATGGAATACATTGTGAAAATCAAGACAACACATATATTTAAGTGTTGCAAATGTGATGATTCATGGTGTGCATATGTTTGTCATGGTTGTCATTGATGTCAACATATGGGTTTCTGTGAGGTTTTATGAGTTGGTGATCTAACATATGTTTTCTGATCTATTTGGTGTTCTAGAAGTTGTGCTCCGGATGTTTTTTTAGTGCTAACTGGTAATTGATAGTGTTGTTTGTGGTTCGGATTTCTTCATTCTCCGGATATGATGTTGATCGCTTGGATTCATGGTTATCTTAGTTTCATTCTCATTTTTCTTAGTCGAGAAGTGTTATTTTGGGTTTGGTCCAATCCAGAATTGGAGATTGTGTAACAACATTTTTGTAATGTATGAGTGTTTGTGATGGATGTGTAACATGTTGATCTAACCATGAAGCATGTTATGGTGTGGTTCGATTCTCATTCCTTCCCACCATGGGAATGCTTAGTGCAGATCTATTTCAAATTTTGTTTGGCCAACTTGGAAGGTTATTTAGTCAGGAGGATGGTATAAGTAAAGGATGATCAAAATGAATAATGTGTGTGAAAATAAGTGAGATTGAAAAGCTAAATTCGACTGACGATTGATGTGAGAACTTGTGTGAAGTTGTGTAGTGTGATGTTGGGATTCGGAAGTTGTTTTGGCATTGTTGTTTTATTGTATCACAATGGTGTTTTTTCTTTTCTTTCTTTCTCTTCTGACAGTGAGCCTTTTTGGGTAGTGAGACCTCCTACAGTGAGCATTCTAGCAATGAGCCACCTTTGTAAAATTCACCTTAACCAATGTCACCCTAATAGGTGTTATATATTGAGAAAAAATATTCTCTGTGTTTTTTCTCTTCTAGGGTTTTCCACGTCATATCTATTGTGCATTATGTATGATTTCTTTTAGTATGTTTGTGCTTTCATTTTTACATCTGCTCATGGTAAATAATGATGAATAATGATGAACTACTAAGGTCCTAACCGGTACTGAGAGGGGGGGTTAATCAGTACACACAAAAACTTGCTCAGATACTTTGACAAATCAAACATAGATAACCGGTTGTCATATACCGCTGGACTTAACCATAGCAATACCGGTTAAACAAAAATACTTCAGACAACATTCAACAGATCACAAATCTTGAAGACTATTTCACCGATATAATCGTGCATGAGTTGTATCAATAATACTACAACCATTTAACACTGCATGCATATCTAACTTAATCAGAATCACACAATCATCACATGAAAAACTCACAACCCATAACATACATATTTTTCACGTGGAAACCCAAATGGGAAAAACCATGGTGGGGATGAATACCCACAAGCTTGTTTGTGAACTCTTTTGAAGTTCGCTTTGTTAGGAGCCTAGTCCAGCTAAAGACTTTGCAATAAAGGTTTTGTTAGGAACCAATCTTGTTAGAGATCACCCAGTTAAGGGATGGCTATATACCCTATTAAAGGTTGAAACCCTGTTAAAGGTTACCTCGCTAGAGGATTTAAATAACTCAATGAACTTGAGCCACCTGGTTAGAGGATTTACAACAAAGCCTGTTAAAGCTACCCAGCCAAGGGATTTACCTTCTGTTGAAATGGTTAGAAGACAACAGGTAAAACTTTGATCTGATAATAGCACTACTTGCTAAGGCAGATCATTTTCAGTTCTTCTCTTCTGCAATCACACTCTGCAAATTCCTCACTCTGGTTTGGCAAGTATCAAAACATGTGGACACACACACAACTTTTGCCAACATCTCCAATAACAAAACTCATCGACCTTATAGACAACAATTAGGTTGGTAGCATAAACCCTAAACCCTAAATATTTTAGGTTTACAATTACAAGCGGTCCAATTCTGACCGTTAAGATGCATTTCATCGAATAAAACAATCTGAGAAAGATCTCAAGTCATTTTGCATCGTCCAATCTTCACCGCACCTGGAAGTCAATAACCCATCACGTGTTCTTCACACATCGCTAAGAGAAACGCACATTCCCGAGGTAGACATTTAATGCATTTGCTCTTCACATGCAAGGTCCTCAAAGAGATTCTTCACATGCACAAGCTGACGTGGCATCTCGGTCTCATCCTTATCTCCTAACTAACTCATCACAGAATGTCATCGGTTGCACCGCACAAGTCAGATCGCCAAACTGGAAACCCTCGAGCTGAACTGAGACTACAAACCAGTATTCAAACTGATTCACTCCGACACGGTTTACTCCATCCCGGTTGACTATAGCCACTTCCAGTCTTCATATTGGTTCATATCGGTTCACCTGCTCCAGTACCATATACCTATTCACTTATTGACATCAATGACAACATACATTATCACCTCTTCATCATATGCCAATAAATAATTCATATGGTGGTTATTTTGGATCTATGAAATAAATTAAAAAGAATAATTGACAACCAATTCACCCCCCTCTTAGTTGTCCGGGTATTCAACAATTGGTATCAAATCTTTGGTTCCTTGGAAAAGAGCTTAATCACTTGAGGTAGATCTTATGGCACATAAACTAACTATTCCTATCTTTGAGGGATCCGAATATGGCTTCTAGAAAGTAAAGATGAGAGGTTAACTAATCTCCTTGGGTTACAACACTTAGAAAGAAATAGAAACTAAGTATGTATTGCCTGGAAATGGTCTTACTACTTTGGATGAGATTCAAACTTATAAAGAGAATGAAAAAGAAAGGTATGCAATCTTTAGTGCCTTATCAAAAATTGAATTCATAAAGTTTATTTCATTAAATACTACTTATGAATTTTGGGAAAATTTAAGGTAAATCTATTAAGGAAATGATAGAGTTAAATTATCAAAGAAGGTGATAGCTAAGTGCAGATATGAGAACTTGAGAATGGAAGGAGAGGATATAACAAATTATTTTCAGAGGGTTGACAGTGCAGTAAATGAAATCAGAGAAATTGGTGGCACCTTAAATGATGAAGACATAATGGATAAGATCTTGATGACTCTACCAAAAAGATACATTGATAAGATACCTATTATTGAAGAAGTTTATGATCCAAAGGAGTTCACTAGGGAACAACTATATGGCACTCTGACCACGTTTGATATTAGGAAGTTTCGAAAAGACAAAACTAAATTTGAGATAGCCTTTAAAGTTGTTGAGGAAGATATGGATGATGAAAATTCAAATGAAATGGAAGCAAATTTTGTGAGGAAGCTAAGGAAAGACACCGGTAAATATAAAGGTATGTTACCTCTCAAATATTTTAGATGTGGAAAGATTGGTCACATAGCTACTAGATGTCCAGAAAAAGGATCAAGACAAAAGTTTAGAGAAAGTAAAGGAAAGTTAAATAAGAGAGAATATTATGTTAAAAATTATGCTATTATTTTAAATTATGAATCAAACTATTTAGAAGGTGACTGTTTGTTTCTGGTAGAAAAGGATGTACCTAAGACTGATGTTTCTAACATACTATCCTCTAAGACTATTAAAATTGTTGCTACCGTTTTACATGCTAGAAGAGATAGAAATGAATGGCTAATTGATAGTGGATTTTCAAATCATATGAATAGTGATAAAATTAATTTTGTAAAACTTGAAAAGTATGAAGAAGGTTCTATTAGGTTTAGAGATGATCAAACATCACAAATTGTAGGAATTGGTTCTATTACCTTTGATGGAATGCATAATACTGACAATGTTTACTATGTGAAGGGTTTGCGTCATAATCTCTTAAGTGTTGGAAAAATGTGCAAAAATGGCTATAATGTTGTGTTTTAGGATGGTGGTTGTGAGATCCAGAAGAGATCCAGAAATATTATTGTGGCAAGGAAAAGGACTTGTGAAAATATATATCTGCTAGAAGGAGCTACAAGACATTGTTTGTTATCTCAATTCAATGATAGTTGGCTCTGGCACAGAAGGATGTGTCACAACAACTTTGATGATTTGGTGAAGATTATTTCAACAAGTGTAGTAAGAGATTTATCGAGGTTGACTAAACTAGATAACAATATTTGCAAGGAATGTCAAGAGGGAAAACAGAGAAAAGGAACATTTAAACGAAAGGAACAATCTTCTACCAGACCATTGGACTTGGTGCACATAGACTTATATGGTCCTACTAGAATAAGGAGTATACAAGGTGAGAAATATTTCATGCTTTTAATTGATAATTATTCTAGAATGACATGAGTTGCATTCTTAAGAGATAAATTAGAAGCATTAGAAAGATTCAAGAAATTCAAGGCAAGAGTTTAGAATGAAGTTTATAGAAGAATTCGGTGTTTGAGATCTGACAGAGGAGGAGAATTTACTTCTGATGAGTTTAAGAATTTATGTGAGAAACATAGAATTAGAAGACATTTATCTACCCCAAGTACACCATAGTAGAATGGTGTAGTGGAAATAATGAATAGAACTATACAAGAGGCATCCAGAATGATGATTTTAGAAGCGGGACTACCAGAGGTTTACTAGAGAGAAGCTATACGCACGTCAGTATACAACCTTAATAGAATTTTATTTTGAAAGAGATATGAGAAGACATCATATAAACTATGACATAGAAGGATTCTAACAGTGAAGTGTTTCAAGGTATTTGGAAGAAGATGCTATATCCAGAGATTTGAAGATAATCTTGGAAAATTTGACAACAAAGCAAATGAAGGCATATTCCTAGGATAATGTACAAGGAGCAAGGCTTATGGCTGTTTCAACAAAAGACTATACAAAATTGTTGAAAGTGCAAATGTGAAGGTTGATAAAGATATTTCTAAAGATTCTAATAAATTGGCAGGATATGAATCAGATGAGTCCTTTGACAGAAAAAGGGAAGAAGAAAATAAAGAAGAAGAGAAGAAAAATGAAACTCAGGATGCTTCAATAATTACATCAAAAACCCCTAGGTATGTATAGAGGAATTGTTGGGAAAATGGTGTCTCAACCTTGCATTTACATGAGGTTAATATTTATAGTAAGTTTTTGTTTGAGCACAAAATGGTGCAAAATTCTCCACAAAGCTTTTAGTCGGCTAGATAAGCATGCTGGTAAATTTTTCGTCACAAGATCCAACTAGTTTTGAAGATATTAAAGTTTTTATTTTTGGAGGATGTGATGAAAGGTTTAAAATTAATTTTGAGGACTTTAGACCCTCTAAAAAACATTGAAAATCAGGCTTAAATGACATATTGGTTTACAAGGTGATAGAGAACTTTGCAAGCTTTCTAGTGCTTCAAACAATTCATCAATCGATCACACGGTTCACAAGTTATGGCCTCTGGAAGTTTGGACTCCTGAAATAGGATATATAAAATGCATTAGACACATAAATGAGTTATAAAAGGAAAGGACACATGTTGATGTGTGTTTTGACATGCCATAGGGAATCTAGAATGGAGATAAGGTTGGCTCTACTTTATTGGGTGGTTTTAGCCCATGGTTTTGTAATATCATTTGATGGTTTCTTGTATTGTATCTCCTATATATGAGATGTGTGAGATAGCAGTTGTGTGTGTGTGTCTTATGGCTATTGAGTTACCTCTGAATCTCTGATTAGTGGTACTCCTGTGAAGAAATTTATCTGCAAGTCTATTGTAATTTGTTATTGATTGTTGAATAATATATTGAGTTGCTTTTGGAGAGTGGGGTTTTTCTCTCGAAAGGGTTTTCCCTACGTAAATCACTGTGTTGTGGTATGCATGTTATTATGTTTATTTTTGTTAAGTTTTTGTACTGCTATAACGATCTATAAAAAAAATTGTATTACCCTCCTCTCAAGGTTAGTTTAGGAAGTTATTCCGCTACTTAACTTCCTTATAGGAATCACTCTGAGGATCAAATTATTGGAGACAAGAATAGAGGATTTGTTACAAGAAGTAAGGTGGCTCAAAAAAAAGTTTTGTTATGTTTACATTCTAAAACTAAACTGAAATTAGTAGAGGAATCTTGCAATGATCAAAGTTGGATCAAGGCAATGAGAAAAGAACTAGACTAGATTGAGAAAAATCAGAAATGGGAACTCGTACACAGACTGACAAATAAAAATGTAATTGGAACCAAGTCAGTATTCCGGAACAAGTTGGATGAAGATGGAAAGGTTGTAAGAAATAAAGAAAGGTTGGTTTGCAATGGTTACACTTAGGTTGAATGCATTGACTTTGAGGAAACATTTGCTCCAATTGCTTGGATGGAAGCTATCAGGATGTTCTTAGCTTTTGCAGCTTTCAAGGATTTCAAAGTTTATCATATGGATGTAAAATCAGCATTTTTTAAGAGTGAACTAAAAGAAGAAGTTTATATTGAACAACCAGAAGGATTTAAGTTGAGAGATGATTTGGATATTGTTTGTAGGTTGAAGAAGGCTCTATATGGATTAAAACAAGCCCCTAGAGCTTGGTATGGAAGGCTAGACAAGTATTTGATTAGTCAAGTTTTTCATAAGGGATCTGCTAACAACAATCTTTATTTCAAAGTTGATTTAGGTAAAGTCTTAATTGTTATCGTATATGTTGATGACATAATTTTTGGAGGAAATGATGGTATGTGCAGAAGGTTTTCTAGTGAGATGCAGAAGAAATTTGAGATGTCCATGATCAGTGAGTTGAACTTTTTGGATTGCAAGTGAATCAAAACAGTAAAGGATTTTTTATTTCTCAGTCTAAATATGTCAAAGAATTGATAAAGAAGTTTGGGTCGAAGAATTCCAAACCGATGTGCACACCTATGGCCACTAGATACAAGTTAAAAAAAGATGATAAATCTCCTAAGGTAAATGTAAGTAAGTACATATCAATGATTGGAGGACCGTTATATCTTACTGCAACTAGACCAAATATCATGTATTATGTTTGTTTCACAACTAGATTTTAACAAAAACCAAATTAATCACATGTTGTTGCAGTGAAAAGCATTTTTAGATATTTGAAGGGAAGAGAAGAGTTTGGATTATGGTATCCCAGAGATTTAGAATTCACTTTGATAGCTTATACAGATGCAAATTGGGAAAGAAGTGTTGATGACAAAAAAAAGTACAAGTGGTGGAGCATTTTTCCTTGGCTCTCGGTTAGTTGCTTGGTCAAGTAAGAAGCAAGATTTTGTGTCATTGACCACTGCTAAAGTTGAATATATTGTAGCATCTTCGTGTTGCACGTGGGTACTTTGGATGAAATAGTCTTTGAAGGATATTGGTGTGTTGTTTAATGAACCTATCTCAATTATGTGTGATAACACCAGTGCAATAAACATTTCTAAGAATCTAGTACAATATTTTAGAACAAATCATATATCTATTTAGTATCACTTCTTGAGGGAATAGGTGTTGGATAATTATGTAAAGCTTGAATATGTACCAATGAAAGAGCAAATTGCAGACATTTTCACCTAGGCATTGTGTAAAGATAATTTTGAGTATCTCCGATAGAAGTTAGGGGTATTATCCCCTCCTAACTTGAACAAATGTGCTTTTGGGTTTGCATTGGTCCAGTGACTTGCATGATTATTCTTTTCTAGACTAGTGTTTGAGGGCTTCCTCTTAGGGGGATTAGAGTAAGTTTCATAGGGGGAGATGTGCTCACCTTTGTCCTTGATGTCAAAGGGGGAGTGATGCAAAGATGCAGCTGATGACGATAATGTAGAGAGAGTTGTAGAGTTGCAGAGATACAGTAAGTATGTTTGTTGTCGATGGATGTTGCCATCAATGACAAAGCGGGAGATTGTTCCAGATGTGATAATTGATGGCATTGATATGTTTATCATAGTTGTCATTGATGTCAACATATAGTTTTCTATGAGGTTTTTTGAGTTAGTGATCTGACATATGTTTTTTGATATGTTTGGTGCTTTGGATGTTGTTTAGTGTTGACTGGTAATTGATAGTGTTGTTTGTGGTCCAGATTTCTCCATTCACTAGATATTATGTTGATCGCTTGGATTCATGGTTATCTTAGTATCATTCTTATTTTTCTTAGTCTAGAAGTGATATTTTGGGTCTGGTCTTTTTTAGAATTAGAGATTGCGTAATGGCATTTGTGTATCATATGAGTATTTGTGATGGATGTGAAATGTGTTAATCTAACCAATGAAGCATGTTGTGGTGTGGTCCACTTCTCATTCCTTCCCACCACAGGAATGCTTAGTGTAGACCTATTTCACATTTTGTGTGGCCGACTTGGAAGGTTATGTAGTCAAGAAGATGGTATAAGTAAAGGATGATCAGAATGAATAATGTGTGTGAAGATAAGAAAGATTGAAAAGCTAAATCCAACTGATGATTAATGTGAGAACTTGTGTGAAGTTGTGTAGTGTGTTGTTGGGGTCTAGAAGCTATTCTGACACTTTTGTTTTTTTGTATCACAGTGGTGGTTTTTCTTTTGTTTCTTTCTAGGTAGTGAGCCCTCCTGTAGTGAGCATTCTAGCAGTGAGCCACCTTTGTAAAAATAACCTTAACCGGTGTCACCCGAACAGATGTTATATATTGAGAACTAACATTATTTGTGGTTTTTCCCTTCTATGGTTTTCCATGTCATATCTGGTGTTCATTGTGTATGATTTCTTTTGTATGTGTGTGATTTCATATTTACATCTACTCATGGTAAATAATTCATATGGTGACTATTCAGGATATGTGAAAGAAATTAAAAAAGCTTAATTGACAACTGATTCACCCCCCCTCTCATTTGTTCGAGCATTCAACACTAAGTGATCATGAATAGAACAAAATGTCATTGTGTGATGGTGGATCTTAGTCTTTCACTAGATAGTAGGATAGAAATAAAGACACATAATGAGAATCAAAATAAGATAAATAACACAAACATTCATCTAAGGATACAACTCAAAAGAAAAAGAAAAAGTTCATTTCTCCAAAAACTACATCAACGTTGAAATAATTACAAGACATGTTTATTCATAGAGAGAGATCATTGGATCCAACTTCACATATGCATTGTGAGATAACATAAAAAGTTTTCACTATGGAAAAAAATAAAGTGATATATCATAGCTTCATTTGTCTCTTTTATATCAACAACCAAGTATACAATTATTCTTGTTATTTCTTTCTATCAAATCAAATGATTCTAACTCAAGTTGTTTTCTCAAATAATTTGATTATTATTACTTGATAACATTATTTTTTATTTATTTTAATATAATTAGTGATGCTCTACAAAAAAGGGGTTAATGTTAGACAAAAAAAAACCTGTGGTCGTATAACACACAAAAACACAAGAAACAAAGAAGAGTTAGTGTTAATCAACCAAAAACTAGTCTAAGCAGGCATACCAAGAGAGACACTAAAAACATGATGAAGTATTTAACTATGGAAGCAAACACAACAAGGCATCTCCAAATGCCTTCTACCATGCTCATAGCTCCTTCTCCCTTGTTCCTCTCCTCTCCAAGTTCCAAATTAGTGTAGCTCTTAGCAGCTTTTTGCACTATGGATGCCTTATGGAGATTCAAGATTGAAATGTTTTAGTTATGATATACAAATGTAAAATAAACAATTATATGCTATGAAATGAACTAAGATTTATTTTAGTCCAAAATGACAATATATGTTATTTATGCTAAATGCTCTTTCTCTAAAATTCACTATAATGTAAATGCATACAAGTTTTCAGGATCTGGAGTATGAAGAAATGGGCTCTATTTATAGGAAAAATGGAGCAATGGATGGTTGAGATTGAGTAATCTCAACAAGGGTCGGGATTGAATGATATTCAATCCATGTGAGGGCTTTCAATCCAATCCCAGGATGACAAGTGTCAACATGAGATGGGTTGAGAGGAGGGGAATAAGCATTAAATGCTTGACATGACCTGAGAGTTAACTTGGGAGTTAAGGTTAAGGTTGGGTTGAGTGAATAAATTTATTATCCAAAGAATAATGCTTTTATCCAATGGATAAACTCTTGTGCAAGAGTTAGTGGGGATAACCATGGTCAAAGTAATAAATGCTTGAGAAGACATATGGGTCACATGAGGGTTAAGTTAGGGGTCAAAGTCCCTAACCATGGGTGCAAGTGGATATAACCATTAATGGTCATGTAAGAGCCATAAGTGGTTTGGAAGACTTTAGAGGTTAAATTTTTGAACATACAAAGCATTTAATGCTTTTCAAAGACTTTGAAGTCTTAAGAAGTGACTCCAAGTTGCTTAGGAATGTGACAATATTTAGGGGATGGATTAGGCTACTTAGGAAGGGGTTTAGAAGAATCTAGAATGGGATTACGATTGCAAGTGGGTTTGGTGGGTGAGAGAAAATAGGATTTTAATTGAAATAAAATTCATTTATTTCAACAAATAGGTGCAAGTTGCATTTTTACGAGAATGCAAGTGGGGGGGGGATTTAATGATAAATAAATGTATTTATTTATTTATTTAAAAGAGGAAAAGGGGGTTAAATGAAATAAATAGAATTTATTCATTTAATTGATTGTGAATTTGGTTTAATGAATTAATTAAAATAAATTGAATAATTTATTTAATTAATAGGAGAATGTTTGAAGATGAATTAATTAAATATTAATTTAATTAACTAGTGGCTAGTGGATTTTTAATCAAATAAATAGTAAATATTCATTTAATTAAAATGGACATATTTATGTGACTACAATTAGAATTAGAATAAATTTATAGACTCAAATTTTTGATAGGCAACTCAAAATAGAGATACTAGTCCACACTAGAAGTCAACAAGAAATAACAATCCATGAATAACAACAAACATGTACAATTAACTATAATATGATATTGTAATTGGTGAAAAATGGGAATAGCTAGTTTGGGCATGCAAACTAGGAAATCAAGCCCATTTCATAACAATACATTTAGGTAAATGAAATTCAATAGGCTCGGCCTCAAAACTAGAATAGATTGGATTTGCCTACCTGAATTTAATTGAAAGTGATTTTGATATGATATGAATTGAATTCAAGAACTAGGATTGGTGATGCATAATCTATAATGATCAACGTGCACAAATAAATTTAGAAAAAATATGCAAGCATAAAGTACATATCTATAAATATGAAGTAGATAGGAACCTATGTTTGAAATCTAGGTTCGCAAATGTGGGTCAATGATGTTACGTGGCCTTGACCCAAAAGTGTCAGATGTAAATATTGGAAATTGTTTCATAATAAAGATGTCACTCTGAATATCTCCCTAAAATTTCATCAAAAAAGTGTCGGTCACTGATGCTATGCAACCTTGACCCAGTCTTTCCACTTCTTCGAAATTTGGTCCTATGTGTCTCAGTCTATACTTTCCATATCTATATTTGTTGTCAAGGTGTTGGGTTGATAGGGGTTTTCCTAGCTCAAAGCCTAGGTTTGGAATTAACCCTATGATGAATTGAAATAAAAAGGAAAGTGTGTCTTGATAGGACAAAGGCTAGATTTGAAATTGAAATGTTATACCTTTATTAATCTTCTTTGTCTTTAAGTCTTCATGGAAAGGTTGATGTTTTCATGTATGAATTCATGGATGTCTTCATAAGAAATTGATTGTGCATTGCATCTTGAATGCTAGAAATTTGAATACTTGACCTCTTCTTCACTACTCTAATGATACTTGATTGCTTGCTCACTTGAATTTGAAGTATTGCAATTTGAAACTTGTGGAGAGATGTTTCAAATGAGTGGATAAGACTTTATTTTATGCCTTTCCTAATGAAATGAATTGAAAATTATGAAGAAGATCGCCATGGGAAATAGGTTCTCGTCCAAAATTTATTGA
Organism: Cryptomeria japonica; assembly: GCF_030272615.1. Classification (NCBI taxonomy): domain Eukaryota; kingdom Viridiplantae; phylum Streptophyta; class Pinopsida; order Cupressales; family Cupressaceae; genus Cryptomeria; species Cryptomeria japonica. The sequence goes on from NC_081407.1 coordinate 792,867,069, forward strand.
CCATTAGAGAGTTCAAAAATGGGCCCTTTTGGTCTATACAAGGGTTCTAGGCGTCCCTAACCAAGAGGTCAAGGGTTCTAGGCATCCTTGACTAGTCCATCTAGGTTGAATAAAGGTATAGGAAGCGGGGCAAAATATGAGGATCATAGATTTGGCACTAATGTGAGCAAAATCAAGAAAAATCAAGGCATAGAAGGCAAAAACACCAAAATGAGGTTCAAGTGAGTATGAAATTGTATACAGACACAATTTACAACACTATAAATATATACAAATAGTGGTTGTTGTAAACATCTAAAATTGTCCTGGCTTAGTAAATAAATATTTTATTTATTTAATTAATTTTTATCCTAAGCCTTCTATCAATTAAATAGATTTTTATTTAATTAATTAATCCACTAGGCCTCTTCTAACCTTTCCCCATTTAAATAAATATTTTTATTTATTTAAATTATCCTTTCCGTAGATTAAACAAATATTTTATTTATTTAATTGGCCCATCTTCTTCTATTAATTAAATAAATCTTTATTTATTTAATTAATTCACTAGCTTTTTCCTTCTATGACACTTGTCATTCATCTCTTAATTTACCTTTAACCACCTCTCTAATATTTTCCTATTTTCTATACTTACCATCTAATTTGTGTTGACCATTTATCCCTCCACCACTTAATCCTAGCCTTCCATTTTTAGGGTGCTCTCTATAAAACAAGATCCTTTCCCTATCCCTCAATATCTTCATCATTCAATTAAGCGCCTACATACCGTTGAATTGCATACACAACCAAAATCCATTCTCTAATGAGCTCTTGTGCACGATACAAAATTTGAGAGCAACCATAATAAATATCAAGCAAGAGAAATGGAGATAGGAAATAATAAATAACAAACCCTAATGAGCATGTGAATGGTATAATCTTTCGTATTTGTTATTTTGCATGTTTTTAGGTTCTCCATTGGTGTATGGTAGATTCCATTGTAGAATTAGGTTTATGTGGTTGAATCTTATTAAGTTTTGCAGGATTTGAATTCCCAATTCCATCGTATATAGCTACAATCTATACATAAGAACACACTCATAGCTACATAAAACCAAATCATGGTATAAAAATAAATCCACATTATAATAAAATAAAGCATATTGTTATAAAATACAAAAGTAGATAAAACACACTTTGGAAACCTTTTCTATTTGAGCTAGAGTTAAAAATTTTATTTTTCCCTTCTAATTCATGTTGTGGTAATTGTAAATTATTGGCTTGCTTAGTAGTATATTTTTTGGCCTTAAGATTCTTATTCACCATGGTTGATTAATTCGTTTATAAAGAAAAGTTGGAGTGTGCATACAATTTGAGTTCATCAACCAAAGGAAGAACAAATTGGGAAAATGCATCTAAATGTAAAGAAGTTTATAAATGTGTTCGATAATAACATGGTGGTAATGTTGAAAGGGGGGGTGAATCAGCATATATTAAAACAACCAATTTTAACCATTCATTTGACATTCATTCCAATCAACATATGTGCAGAAGTAAAGAACTAAAAAACAACAAAGCAAACACACATGAACATCAAGATTTTACATGGAAAACACAATGAGGGAAAAAAACACGATGAGAACTATCTCACTATATGAAAATAGATTAACGAGTTTTAGGCTCAAGGCCAAGGAAGCTCACTACTCCTGATTTTAACTTGTGGGACTAAAGTGCACAACCTTAGGGAGATAAAATGGACTTGCAAACATTAGAGATCACTTATCTAGGGAAAGATACAATGGATCTGAATACAATGAATCAATATTATTGAACTGTGGAGAAACGTATCCTCTAAAATATTGATTGAAGTTCATTGTTGTCACACATCTAAAACTGACTTCATCATTACTTGACTACACTTGTAAACCTTTGCATTTACAAGATACACCATGCATAACTTTGCATCTCACTTATGCAACCTATTTGATCCTCCAAATATATTTCTCGTACACAAGGAAACATCAATTAGGTTGGCCTAATTAATTGTAATGTGTAGGATATAAACAGTCAGCTCAAAAACAATGGCATATGTGCAGAGCTTGATGACATGATGATATTGTATGTTGTCATTGATGTCAATATGTTGAAGTATGAACCGGTATGTTGTAGTAAGAAAACTAGCAAGAGAGTCGGTATGATGATGTGAACCGGTATATGTGAAAAAGTGAAGCGGTATGTTTGTTCAAGGTGAACCGGTATGTTGGAATGAGAATTGGTAAATGGGAAGTTTTGTATCAGGGTTTCATTTGGCATGACTACCGGTTGGTAGTCTCAGCTTCATGGTTTTTGGTTGATGCAGTCCAAGCATGTGTGATTCAACCGATGACATCTTGTGATGAGTTAGCATTTTAATGAAGATCAGATCATGTTGCCACGTCAGCCTTGTGCGCGTGAAGGATTTCCTTGAGGATCTTGCATGAAGAAGATTGATCCTATCTACCTCAGGAATGTGCGAAGTCTCTGTAAACAGTGGAGAGAGCATGATGGGTTATCAACTTCCTGAAGCGGCAAAGAATGAACATTAGAGAACATCTTGAGATCTGTTCAAGACTGTTGTATTCAATGCAGTATGATTAATGGTTAGGATTGAACCAACTAAATTGTTAAAACCTAAATGTTTAGGGTTTAGGGTTTAGGGTTTATGCTACCAACCTATTTGTTTCCTATAAGGTCGATGATGTTTTTCATTCTGAAGTTGTTGGCAAATGTTATGTGTGTATCCAAGTGAAGAGATACTTGTTTCTTGCCAGACCGGAGAAGTGTGTTGATACCTGCAGAGTGTGATTGCAGAAGCAAAGGAGCTAAAGAGGATCTGCCTTGGCATTGTGTGATGTTATCAGATCAGTGTATTATCTGTTGACTTCTAACCATTTTAGCAGATTAGAAAATCCCTTAACCCGGTAGCTTTAACAGGATTTTGTGTAAATCCTTTAACAGGGTGACTCAATTCAATGAGTTCTTGAAATCCTCTTGCGAGGTAACCTTTAACAGGGTTCTAACCTTTAACCGAGTATTTAGCCATCCCTTAACCGGGTGATCCCTAGCAGAACCTATTGTAAAAGTCTTTAACCGGCCTAGGCTCCTAATAGAGTGGAATTCAAAAGAGTTCAAAAAACAACTTGTGGGTATTCATCCCCATCGTGGTTTTTCCCAGTTGGGTTTCCATGTGAAAAATCAGTGTGTCATGTGTGATGTCTTTTCATATGATGATTTGTATTTTTTGTTAAGTGTTAATGCATGTTGAACTAGTAGTCTTTATATTTCTGATGTATTACATGTCTATGCACATGAGTAGAGTGGATAGAAAATGTTAGGTGAAGTGAAGATCTAAGTGCTAACCAGTCTATGTCTTTCACAGTCTCACTGTGTCTTACTGATTATGCCCTGACTTAAATCGGTGTTATTGTTTTCCAGTTAAGTACAGTCTTTGCAGACAAACTACTCATCATTATTTACTAATTCACCTCCCCCTCTCAGTTTCGGTTTGGTACTAACTGTTCATCATTATTTATCAATTGGTATTAGAGCATCCTCCAGGTCCTCTGTGTTGTGAGCTTAACCGCTTGAGGAAAAGATCCTACTCTAATGATGAAGAGGGAAGATCCAAAGTTCAATAGAGATAACTTTAAGATATGGAAGGACAGAATGAAGATCTACATTAGAAGCATGGGTGCTCAACACTGGAGTTATGTTGAAAATGCTTATGTTATTCCTATTGGTACTCTCACCGATGATCAAAGAAGAGAGATTCAGGAGAATGGGCAAGTCATGGAAGCCTTAATCAACAGTCTATCTGACATTGAGTTTATTGATGTTCAGGATAAAGACAATCCCAAAGAAGTATGGGATGCTCTGGAGAATATCTATGGCGGTGATGAGCATGTTAAGTAGGCTAAGAAAGAAAGCCTTAGATGAAAGTTTGAAGACATGCGGATGGTTGAAGGAGAGACCATTCAACAATATGGGATAAGAATCAAAACTGTTGTTGGAGACATCAAGAGTGTAGGAGGTAAAATAGATGATTCCACTATTGTTAGCAAAGTCTTGAGATCCTTGTTACCAGTCTATGCAATAAGGGTTGCTGCTATTCAGGAGTTGAGGTCTATAGACAAGACAAAGGTATCCCTAGACTCCATCATTGCTAAGTTGACTGCATATGAGCTAAATAATTATGATGGTAGTATTCAGAAGACTGAATCAACCTTTAAAGCATTTGTTGCACCATCTAGAAAGGGAAAAGAAGTAAGTACCAGTTGTGAACCAAGACAAAGCAGAGAAATGGATGATGAGGAGATCCTGATGGAATTTGAATCTCTTCTTGCCAAGAGACTACCTAAGGGAACTGGTAAATACAGAGGTAAGCTCCCTTTGAAATGCTTTTCTTGTAATAGGATTGGACACATTGTTGCAAACTGTCCTAATGGTGATAATAAGGACAAACCGGAGAAGTTCAAGAAGTTCAAAGAAGGAAACAGGAGAAACTATTTTGTAGCAGTTGATGAAGGTGTCACTGATGAGGAATCAGAAGATGAAGAAAGTGAAGACATTGTGTTTGTAGAAGTTAAGGAAGATGTGTCAAACAAGAAAGCTCTTGTCTCTCATTTTGATAATTCCAATGAGTGGATTATTGACAGTGGTTGTTCGCACCACATGACTGGTGACCGGATTAAGTTTTTGTCTCTGGAAGAGTATGATGGTGGTGTGGTCCGATTTGGTAATGATGCACCATGTATGGTAAAAGGCAGAGGGTCCATCTCTCTAAATGGAAAAAGTAGTGCTGATAATGTGTATTGGGTAGAACGTCTCAGGCACAACCTTTTGAGTGTTGCCCAGTTGAATGATAATGGACTCACTCTGGAATTCAAAGATGGAGTGTGCAAAATAAAAGGAAAGAGTGGTGAACTGATGGCCACCGGTATGCAAACCAGAGGTAACTTATTTCAGCTGAATGCAAATATCAGTACATGTCTAATGGCTAAGTTTTATGATAGTTGGATATGGCATAGGAGACTCTGCCATGTAAACTTTGATAATATTGTGAAGGTAAGTAAGATCAAGGCAGTTAGAGGATTTCCTGTGCTGAGAAAACCGAAGAATCCTTTGTGCAGAGAGTGTCAACTGGGGAAAATGTCTTCCTCAACCTTCAAAGGTAAATCTTTCACTACGGACAATTTACTTGATCTTGTGCATACTGATTTGTGTGGTGCTATGAAACTAGGAGTGTGCAGGGAGATAGGTACTTTATGATTCTCACTGATGACTGCTCGAGAATGATGTGGGTCACATTCTTGAAAGACAAGTCTGAAGCTTTTGGAAAGTTTAAAGATTTCAGAGCACTGGTTGAAAAAGAAAGTGGTAAGAGAATCAAATGCCTTAGAACTAATCAAGGAGGTGAGTTCACTTCTAGTGAGTTTAATAAATACTATGAAGAAAATGGCATCAAGAGGAAACTATCTGCCCCCCGGACTCCACAGCAGAATGGCTTAGCAAAAGCAACAACCAGACCGTAGTTGAAGTAGCTAGAACCATGTTGATTCAAGGAAATGTTGCTCACACTTTTTGGAGAGAAGCGGAGAGCACTGCAGTCTACACAATGAACTAAGTACTCATCAAGAAAGGTAAGGATAAAACACCTTATGAGTATTGGACCGGTAAGACTTCTATAGTAAGCTACTTTAGAGTGTTTGGTAGCAAGTGTTATATCAAGAGGAGTGAACACCAGAGCAAGTTTGATGCAAAATGTGATGAGGGAATATTCCTAGGGTATTCCACCAAGAGCAAAGCTCTCAAGGGTTTCAACAATAGGACTCAGAGAATTATTGAAAGTGTCAATGTTAGAGTTGATGAAATTTCTGAGAAACTTGAGGAAACCGGCAGTGAGCAAGTAGTAGATGAACCGGTAGTAACCTTCTGGGAACCAGTTGCAAAACAGTCGAGTACCAGTAACAGTGCTTCTACACTGGTAGATGCTGATGTTGATGAAGATGAGGATGAAGAAGAAAAGCAAGAGGAATCAACTAAGATCATTCCTAGGTATGTAAAGTTGAATCATGATCCAAAGTAGATCATAGGAGACAAGGATGCAGGAATTCTTACAAGAAGAAAGGTCAGAGAAAACTCTTGCATGAACTCTCAATTTGAACCTAAAACATTTAAAGAGGCACATAAAGATGAATACTGGATCAAGGCAATGGAAGAGGAACTTGACCAGATAGAAAAGAATGGCACGTGGTCTTTGGTACCCAAACCTGAGCATAAAAATGTCATTGGCACCAAATGGGTTTTCAGAAATAAGCTGAATGAAGATGGCACAGTGGTAAGGAAAAAAGCTAGACTGGTGTATAAGGGATATGCTCAAGAAGAAGGAGAAGACCATGGAGAAACCTTTGCTCCAGTAGCTAGATTGGAAGGAGTTTGTATGCTTCTTGCATATGCTACCTTCAAGGGATTCAAAGTATATCAAATGGATGTAAAATCTGCATTCCTGAATGGAATACTTGAAGAGGAGGTGTATATAGAGCAACTAGATGGATTTGCCCTATCAGAAGATAGTGACATGGTGTGCAGGCTACATAAAGCCTTGTATGGATTGAAGTAGGCACCTAGAGCATGGTATGAACTCTTACACTCCCATCTTGTGAAGATTGGATTTGAAAGAACAAGTGAAGATAGCAATATCTATTTGAAGTCAGAAGGAGATCAGATTCTGATCTGTGAAGTATTTGTTGATGACATAATTTTTGGTGGAGATGACAAGATGAGTCATGATTTTGCAAATGAGATGAAGAAGGAATTTGAGATGTCACTTATAGGGGAGATTAAGTTCTTCATTGGACTACAGATTCAACAAATGAAAGATGGTATCTTTATCACTCAGTCCAAGTATGTCAAAGAGGTTTTGAAGACCTTTGGCATGGAAGACAACAAACTGGTTGGTACACTGATGGTAACTAGTTGCAAATTATCAAAAGAAGATGACTCGGCATTGGTGAATGAGAAAGATTACCGATCAATGATTGGTAAGTTGTACTATGTAGTACATAGCAAATCGGACATTGCACATGCAGTGGGAATTGCTGCACGGTTCTAGAAAAGTCCAAGAGAATCCCACTTGGTAGCAGTGAAGTGGATTCTTAGATATCTGAAGGGAACTATTGACTATGGATTGTGGTATCCATACAGTAATGATTTCAACCTCAAAGTGTTTACAGATGTTGATTGGGCTGGTAATGTGGATGACCGAAAGAGAAGAACTAGCGGTGCATTCTTTCTTGGTGGTAGACTAGTCTCATGGATGAGTAAGAAATAGAGTTGTATCTCTCAGTCTACAGTAGAAGCGGAATATGTGCAGCATTTATGAATTGTACTCAAACAATATGTATGAAGCATGTATTGAGTTGTTTTCTTGTATCTGAACCGGTGAGTATATTTTGTGACAACACAAGTGCAATCAATATTTCCAAGAATCCGGTTTTGCATGCTAGAACCAAGCACTTCGAGCTCAAGTATCATTTCTTGAGGGAGAAGGTTCAGAACAAAGAGGTTGTATTGGAACATGTTTCCAGTAAGGAGCAGCTAGCAGATATATTCACCAAGCCTATATTGAAGGCTACATTTACCTATTTAAGAGGTGAATTGGGGGTGCTGCCCCTTCAAGAGGTAAACTAAAGGTGTGTGCTCCACATCAGTCAGGTATTGCATTGATAAATCTTTTTTAGGATTGGTGTGTTGAAGAATACTACTCCTTAAGGGGATCAGCATAGTGGAAAATAGATGTGTGTCCCTCCACTTTGCCATTGTTGTCAAAGGGGGAGAAGATGTGAAGCGGGGAAGATATATGCAGTATTGGGGAGCAGAAGATGTGAAGCAAACATATATCTTTGTATATTCCCATCAATGCCAAAGGGGGAGATTGTTGGCATATGTGCAGAGCTTGATGACATGATGATATTGTATGTTGTCATTGATGTCAATATGCTAAAGTATGAACCGGTATATTGTAGTAAGCAAACTGGCAAGAGAACCGGTATGATGATGTGAACTGGTATATGTGAAAAAGTGAAGCGGTATGTTTGTTCAAGGTGAACCGGTATGTTGGAATGAGAACCAGTATATGGGAAGTTTTGTATCAGGGTTTCATTTGGCATGACTACCGGTTGGTAGTCTTAGCTTCAGGGTTTCTAGTTGATGCAGTCCAAGCCTATGTGATTCAACCGATGAAATCTTGTGATGAGTTAGCATTGTAATGAAGATCAGATCGTGTTGCCAAGTCAGCCTTGTGCACATGAAGGATTTCCTTGAGGATCTTGCATGAAGAAGATTGATCCTACCTACCTCAGGAATGTGCGAAGTCTCTGTAAATGGTGGAGAGAGCGTGATGGGTTATCAGCTTCCTAAAGCGGAAAAGAATGAACGTTGAAGAATGTCTTGAGATCTGTTCAAGACTATTTTATTCAATGCAGTATGATTAACGGTTAGGATTGAATCGACTAAATTGTTAAAACCTAAATGTTTAGGGTTTAGGGTTTATGCTACCAACCTGTTTGTTTCCTATAAGGTCGATGATGTTTTTCATTCTGAAGTTGTTGGCAAATGTTATGTGTGTATCCAAGTGAAGAGATACTTGATTCTTGCCAGACCGGAGAAGTGTGTTGACACCTGCAGAGTGTGATTACAAAAGCAAAGAAGCTAAAGAGGATCTACCTTGGCATTGTGTGTTGTTATCAGATTAGTGTATTACCTGTTGACTTCTAACCATTTCAGTGGATTGGAAAGTCCCTTAACCAGGTAGCTTTAACAGGCTTTTGTGTAAATCCTTTAACAGGGTGACTCAATTCAATGAGTTCTTGAAATCCTCTTGTGAGGTAACCTTTAACAGGGTTCTAACCTTTAACCGGGTATTTAGCCATCCCTTAACCGGGTGATCCCTAGCAGGATCGGTTCCTAGCAGAACCTATTGTAAATGTCTTTAACCGGACTAGGCTCCTAACAATATGGAATTCAGAAGAGTTCAAAGAACTTCTTGTGGGTATTCATCCCCACCGTGGTTTTTCCCAGTTGGGTTTCCACGTGAAAAATCAGTGTGTAATGTGTGATGTCTTTTCATATAATGATTTGTATTTTTTGTTAAGTGTTAATGCATGTTGAACCAGTAGTCTTTATATTTTTGATGTATTACATGTCTATGCACATGAGTGGAGTGGATAGGAGATGTTAGGTGAAGTGAAGATCTAAGTGTTAACCGGTCTATATCTTTCACAGTCTCACTATGTCTTACCGGTTGTGCCCTGACTTAGATTGGTGTTATTGTTTTCCAGTTAAGTACAATCTTTGCAGACAAACTGGTTCAGGGAAAGTTTTTGCCTATACTGATTCACCCCCCCCTCTCAATACCGGTTTGGGACTAACTGTTCATCATTATTCATCAGATTTTACATGGAAAATGCAATGAGGGAAAAAAAACACGATGAGAACTATCTCACTATATGAAAATAGATTAACGAGTTTTAGGCTCAAGGCCAAGGAAGCTCACTACTCCTGATTTTAACTTGTGGGACTAAAGTGCACAACCTTAGGGAGATACAATGGACTTGCAAACATTAAAGATCACTTATCTAGGGAAAGATACACTGGATCTGAATACAATGAATCAATATTATTGAACTGTGGAGAAATGTATCCTCTAAAATATTGATTGAAGTTCATTGTTGTCACACATCTAAAACTGACTTCATCACTACTTGACTACACTTGTAAACCTTTGCATTTACAAGATACACCATGCATAACTTTGCATCTCACTTATGCAACCTATTTGATCCTCCAAATATATTTCTTGTACCCAAGGAAACATCAATTAGGTTGGCTTAATTAATTGTAATGTGTAGGATATAAACAGTCAAATCAAAAACAATCTCTTAAGTAATACAGAAGGAAAAATGAAATGTGTGAAGTATCAAACCATCTTGGCACACCTTCCAATCCATCCCAAATCAATGCCTACAACTCTGCACACTACCACATGGATTAAAACTTCATAAATCAACTCCAAATGATAGAATCATTAAAGCACACCAACCAAACTTACTCAAAATATGAAGTGGACCACCAAAACTCTTGAGGATGCACAACATAGCATTACCTGACACCAACATAGCTAAATCATTAAGTCGCACCACCAAAATTACTAAAGGCGAAGGAATGAAATGCTTTTTGAAAATTGTCATACTGTCGCTATACAAGTCGATACTCAGACATCAGAAATTCAATTGTAGATAAAATGAGAACATACAAATTGGGATATATCAAACCCTCCACCTCTTAATCCTAGCCCTCCATTTTTAGGGTGCTCTCTATAAAATATAATCCTTTCCCTATCCCTCGATATCTTGATGTGGGTTCCATTTTAGAACTAGGTTCATTAGGTTGAATCTTATTAAGTTTTACAATATTTGAATTCCTAATTCCATTGTATACATTTTGGCACACCCACTGGGACCCTAGTCCCTATTTTATCATTTTAGTGTTGTTTTAGTGTTTGCATATTTGTAAATCTAAAATTTGCGATGATTTTAGTTTCTGGCACGTTTGCAGATTTGCAAATCCAAAATTTGTGACAATTTTAGTTTTTGGCATGTCTGCGTTCTTTTCTATTGCGTTTGTGCTTTATGTCAAAGTCATCAACTTTATAACACATTTTTGTAGGTTCATATCATGTCTATGGTTTAATGTCATGTTTTTGTTATTGCAGGTTTTAGGGTTTGTGCGGGTTCTAATTCAGACCCATTCCTGGTCATCTTTAGTGCCTCTTGTAATATTAAGTTTCTAAGCATCTAGCATGATTAAATCTTATTGCCTCTTATAATGTGAAAAAATATTTTCCTAGTGTTTCCACCCAAGGAATGGAGACTGATAGATTTTTTTCACTTAGGGACATTAAATTCAAAAGAGAAAAAGGAATTCATTAGATCTAGTCATAAATTGGATGAAGCCTGAATGTTGAGTGAATTATAGGGGTTTCCTCTTTTGTGAGTTGAAATGCTGAAATTAGGTAGTGTTGAAAAATGGAGGTAAAAATCATGAAAACCATGAGCTACGGATGCAGGATTTTCACACACAACTGGATTTGAGTAATGTAAGTTGAATCAGACATGCTCCCCAAAATTTCCCAAAAAGTTCCAATACCATGGTGCATCACATCAGCCCTCCAAAAATTTTGTACGCCAAAGGGGGATGATTCATCTCTATGAATAAAGCTTAATATGAAGAGTACAACTTTGTACTTGTTTCTTGCACACAAAAATAAAGGGAAAAAGGTTGGAAATAGGGGTTTGCCTAAGTCAAACCCTAGTTTGGAATCAACCTTGAATTAAATATTGCAAATACTTGAAATAAATGATGGAAAGGTATACCTCAGATCTGCAATGACTAATAATGATGATTTGCTTCTTGAATGTAATCACATATGTTGTATGAAATGGCATGAACATGGCAAAACCCTAACACACACACATGCTTGCAAATGAATGATGTAAAGTTGCTCCACAATGATTGAATGAAATTGTTGATGTAGACTTGATGAATGCTTGAGAAGACTTCACATAATTTGCACTTTCACTTCACAAGATGCTCCTTCATTTGCTTATTTATGGATGTTGGATTGTTGGATTGGATCCTTCAAATGAGGAAAGGAAAGGCTATATGTATGAAACCCTAACATTATTTTTTATCATAGGCCAACCTAGAAATGATATATTTTCACACCAAATCAGGTTTGAACATTATAATACCACTAAATCATGATCTCAAAATTTGGGGAGAAAAAGTAGGGACCGATGTGATTCACATCAATCCAACCAACTTTTTTCCAATTTTTTAGGTATGCAATGTATTGTCATTATAAGGTGACTCCCAAGTCGGTGTGATGATTAAATATGTTTCAATATGTGAATTCAATCCTTGAAGATCAAAATAGGACATAATTAGGGCTTTGGATGAATTAATTAATTGAGGGAATAAAAAGGGGCACACTTAGGGTAAAGGGCGCAATTTTGTGATGTGTGGAATGATAAAAGAATACTTTAGATGATTAAAGGGAATTTAAAATGATTCTCCCAATTATCCACTTATGCCTCTTGTACCCAAGTAGGAGAGGAAGACCTCCTTATGCACTTGTCCGTCGTCAATTATGTTAATTTTCCGACATAGGCCGACATGGGGAAAGGTTTCCTGCCCAAATTTTGGATAGGGCTAAGGGTTCAAAATGGGCCCTAATTAGGGAGAACCATGGCATGGCATCATGTTCTTGGTGAGGACCAAGGCGCCACTCCCTGGTCCTACCCCAGAATTGGGCCAAGGTTAAGGGGTCCAACAAGATAAAATGACCATTATTGCGTGGTGGGGGCATAAATAGGTCTATGTCAAGCACTAAGGTGAGAGCCCTAAACATGGTCCTGTTAGCATTTTCACATAGGGAGATTGTTGGCATTTCAGTAAGTTTGTTGGTATGAGGATATTAAGAAGGTTGTTGGAGATTGTTGATATAACTGTGAAAGGATGATTACTGTCCTAATAATATTATTTTGTCATTGATGTCAAGCAATTGATTTTCTGATTCAATGTGATGTTGCCATATCTTAATGAGTATGTTTTGATAAGTATAAAGATGTCGGTAAGTGACACCGAATAACAATGAAGGGGAGTAATAAGTTATTCAATGGGCAACTATTACCGAGTTAGACAGTGATGAGATCTTATTATTTTCATTGTTTTGATATCCTATTTATGAGTATTCGAAGACTGAACAAGAAGGAGGAAAGATTTCAAGCCATAGAATTAGTTAAGGTTTGATATTGTTCTATGTTACCGAGCAAGATGCTAGTCGATAAACCCTAAGGTTATCGTTATCGGTTAAAGAAGGCAGAATATCTACTGAGTGAAGTTTAGTATTTACCAAGTAACAACCGAGTAATAATAGAATGCATTGGATGGATAAATACATCATTAAATACAAAATGCCAATGAGCTGGAGTTGTATAGATGATTGGTATGTCATGCGAGAAGTTTGTTGAGGATCTACGACAATGAAAACACAAGAGATAGATCTACAGCGCAGATTGAACGGTCATAACCTAGCACAAGTTCCAAGGAAGGGATACAAGTTCCAAGGCGAGATAAAATGTTTTTAGATCGAAGGATACAATGAACCTAGTCATGTTTGAAGATCTGATGGCTAAGATTGATCATGGGAAATGTGATCAAGGAGATTAAGTGGTTAGGAACTGTTTATAAATAAGAAATTGTTGATGAACAATGGATGTGGGCTAAAAGAAGAATAGTGATACTACAGTAGTGATCACCGAGCACTGAAGATTGAAGATCTGATTGAAGAATAGATTGAGAAGCCCAGCAAGGAGCAAGATAAGTCTTATGACAAGATTATTTTGAGCACATAGAATCTGCTTTAGCATTTCAAATGTGAAGTTGCAGATATATTTTATATTGTTATTTATTTTAAGTGACAGGAAATCTCTTAACCGAGTGGACCTAACAGTCTTATTTGTAAATCCTCTAGCAAGGTAACATTCTGAATGAGTGTTTGAAATCCTTTGACAAGGTCACTTCTAACAAAGTGCAAGACTCTAATAAGTCTGAGGGAAACCCCTTAACTGGGTCACATCTAGCAATGTGTTTATGTAATTGTAACTGGATTAGCTTTTAACCGAGCATACTCTAGAAGGGTATATTTTTTAGTGGGTCTGAAATCCCACAACGGTTTTTCCCTATTTGGGTTTCCACGTTAAATCTGGTGTTAAATGTGTTATGATGTCTTAAGTGTATCTGTTTATGAGTCTGAATGATTTACAATCATAATTGCATATCAGTAAAGGCTACCGAGGTTGAATCTGATAAATATATTGCATTGTGAGTTTTTATGATTCACCCCCCCCTCTCTCATCTTAATTAACAATTGGTATCAGAGCTTTGGACTCCGAAAGAAAATTTTAAAGGTACTTGAGGCAAAGATTCGAAGATGTATAAAAAGGATGCACCAAAGCTGAACAAGTCAAGTTTCTCCACATGGCAAAAAAGGATGAAGCTACACTTATCAGGGATTGGAGAATATGCAACATATTATCTGGAGAATGATTACATTGCACCCATCACCTACCCAATGACAATGGAAGAGATAAAAGCAAAGCAAGAACATATTCAAGCAATGATTGAAATAACATCAGCATTAACCAACTCAGAGTTTAATGATCTAGAAGGCTGCAATGATGCCAAAGCAATGTGGAGCAAGCTTATATCTGTGTATGGCGGTGACGAACCTGTTCAGAGAGAAAAAGTAGATAGTCTAAGAGGTCAACTTGAATCCATGAGAATGAATGAAGGTGAGAACATAACCCAATACAATACAAGGTTAAAGGATACTGTCAATCAAATCAAAAGAGCAGGAGCAACTATTGAAGAAAAGGATGTAACAAGTAAGTTGCTTAGAACACTTCTACCTGCTTATGCCATTCGAGTCTTTGCAATCAATGAATTAAGGTATGTACCAAACATGCCAACATCTTTGGATGCTACTATCGGTAAGCTACATGCATTTGAGTTAAGTAATTTTGATAACAGTGGGTCTTCGGTAAATAAAGTTGAATCTGCATTTAGTTCTTTTCATATTGGTGAATCTAATGATTACAATGATAGAATGTAAGTATACTGAAGGAAATCACAGTGGAGCAAGTGAAAGATTTTACAAAAACATGGAAGAGGTACACAAACTATATGAGGAAATCAGAAAGCAAGAAGAGTTTGAAGCACTATTAGCCAGAAGGTTACCAAGAGGCAAAGGTAAATATAAAGGAAAGTTACCTTTAAAATGTTTTAACTGTGATAGAATAGGACATATGGCTTCTAACTATCCTGACAAGGAATCTAGTGAAAAGAGAGAATACCGAGATGATAGACAGAAAGACAACCAATACAGAGGACACTGAGACTTCAGAAGGAAAGATAGAAAGACATGCTTAGTAGCTGATGAGGAATCCAACGATGATAAATCTGATGGGACTGAGATAGAAGAAGTTGTTTATGTGGCTATCAAAGATGGATCAGATGAAGAAAGGTATGAGGAAAAAGCCCTAATATCTCACATAAATAAAAATGATTCTTGGATCATAGATAGTGGTTGCTCACATCACATGATAGGTGATAAACACAAGTTTGTTAAATTAGAATATTATGATGGAGGTTATGTAAGATTCGGTAATGATGCACCATGTCTAGTGAGAGGTAAAGGATCCATAACACTTCTTGACAATGTTGAATGTGATGATGCATACTGGGTTGAAGGTTAGAAATACAATTTGTTGAGTGTAGCACAGCTAAACAATGCAGGATACCGAATAGAATTTCAGAAAGGAAGTGTCAAAGTTCATGACAAACATGGAAAGCTGGCTACTACCGGGACACAAACAAAAGGTAATACATTTCATCTTGACTCAACTCAGAACAATTGTCTATATGCTAAAATAGAAGATACCTGGTTATGGCATAAAAGGTTTTGTCATGTAAATTTTGATAACCTAATCAAAATACACAAGAAGCACCGAGTAAGAGGTCTACCGAGCTTGGAAAAACCTGAGAATGCAATATGCTGAGGATTCCAGATGGGCAAGATGAAAAAGTCAAGCTTTACAAGTAAGTCCTACACTTCTAAAGGAATTTTAGATCTTGTGTACATTGATCTTTGTGATCCTATGAAAGTTCAAAGTTATTATGGAGATAAATACTTCATATTATTTGTGGATGATTACTCAAGAATGATGTCAGTTATGTTTTTATAAGAGAAATCAGAAGCCTTTCAAATGTTCAAATGGTATAAGGCTAGAGTTGAAAAAGAAAGAGGAAGATAGTTGAAATGTCTAAGATCTGATAGAGGAGGAGAATTCATTTCTGATGAATTTAACCTATTTTGCAATGATCATGGTATAAAGAGACAAGGGTCTGCACCGAGAACACCTCAGCAAAATGGGATAGCTAAAAGAAGAAACATATCAATTGTAGATTGTGCCAGAACCCTGATGATAGAAAAGAGGGTACCTCAAACATTTTGGAGAGAAGCAATCAGCACTGAAGTTTACACCCTGAACCGAGTACAACTAAAGAAAGGAACTTTGAAGACACCGTATGAAATCTGGTATGACAAGAAACCTAATGTAAGTTATTTTAAAATATTTGGAAGTAGATGTTATGTTCACGCAGATGACAGAAATGGAAAGTTTGATCAGAAAAGCGAGGAAGGAACATTTCTTGGTTATTCTTCTAGAAGCAAAGCATTTAAATGTCTGATCAGATCATCTAACAAAATAGTGGAAAGTGCAAATGTGAAAATTGATGAATTTTCAGAAAGAAATGATGAAGGAAATTCCAAAGAACCAGAAGATTATGAAGAGTTTGTATATGTTCAACCGAGAAGTCCTACCGAGAAAGTTGATGAAGAAAATACTCAGTTACCGAGTGATGAAGAAGATCATACAGAGCCTACTGAGCCTATATTAGCCAAGTATGTCAGAAGAAATCATGCATCAAGTCAAATTATAGGAGATAAGGATGATCCAGTGATGACAAGGAACAAACTGAGACACAACACATGTCTGATATCTGAATTTGAATCGAAGATAGTAAAAGAGGCATTTAGTAATGAATATTGGATAAATGCTATGACAGAAGAGATTGAACAAATCAAGAAGAATGAAACATGGACACTGGTCCCAAGACCAAAAGAGAAAAATGTAATCGGTACAAAGTGGATTTTCAGAAACAAGCTAAATGAAAAAGGAGAGGTCATTCAGAATAAAGCAAGACTAGTTTGCAAAGGTTATGCTCAAGAAGAAGGAACTATTTATGGTGAGACTTTTGCACCTATGGCAAGACTTGAAGGAGTGAGAATATTGTTGGCATATGTTGCTTACAAAAATTTCAAGGTATATCAAATGGATGTTAAATCTGCATTTTTAAATGGTATACTAGAAGAAGAAGTTTATATTGAACAACCTGAAGGATTTATTGAAGACAAGTATAAAGATCAGGTATGTAAGTTGAACAAAGCATTATATGGTCTAAAGCAAGCACCTAGAGCATGGTATGAAAGACTGCACTCTTACTTAATCAAGATTGGATTTATAAGGACAAGTGAAAACAGCATGTATATGAAGAATGATGAGAATAATGGAATACTGCTTTCAGCCATATTTGTTGATGATATTTTTTTTTGTGGAAATGATTCTTTATGCAAGAACTTTGGAAATGAAATGTGCAAAGAATTTGAGATGTCATTAATTGGTGAAATAAAGTATTTTATAGGTTTACAGATACTGCAAATGAAAAATGAGATTTTCATTACTCAATTCAAGTATATAAAGGAAATCTTGAAGAAATTTGGAATGGAGGATTCTAAACTGGTAAGTACTCCTATGACTACCAATTGTAAACTATCAAAGAGTGATGAATCTACATCTGTTGATGAGACACTTTACCGATCTATGATTGGAAAGTTGCAATATGTGGTTCACAGTAGGCTGGTTATAGCACATGCAGTAGGTATAGTTGCAAGATTTTCAGATCTCAAAGAAACCCATATGATAGCAATCAAGAGAATTTTCAAATACCTGAGAGACACTGAAGATTATGGCTTACTATATCAAAAAAGGAATGTTTTTTACTTAAAAGTCTATACTGATGCTTACTGGGCAAGAAACATTAATGATAGAAAAAGCACAAGCGGTGGAGCTTTCTTTTTGCGAGACAGACTAGTAAGTTGGCTTAGCAAGAAACAAGGATGCATTTCACAGTCAATAGCTGAAGCTGAATATGTCACAGCAGCATTGAATTGTACCAATATAGCATGGATCAAACAACTGTTGGAAGGTATGAATGAGAAAGTTACCGAGCCAGTAACTATATTATGTGATAATACTAGTGCCATTAACATTTCAAAAAATTTGATAATGCACTCTGAGACAAAGCATATCTCTATAAAGTATCATTACCTCAGAGAAGAAGTTCAAGAGAAGAAAGTTGTGCTAGAATATATCAGTTCAAAGGAACAAATAGAAGACATCTTCACAAAGCCACTTCCAAGGGACACTTTTGAGTATCTCAGAAGTAAGTTAGGGGTCCTACCCCTATCTAGTACTCACTGATAGAGTTTGGTGAAAGCATCAATTCTATGACTCAATAGGATAACTATTTATGAGTTGATGTTGCTTTACACACTTTAGGAGGTTACCTAAAGTTTTGCAGGAAATAGTGATTGAAGACAAAGATACTCTGACAGAGAATGAGACTGCAAGGAAATTACTTCATAGAGGAAGAAATCATGAATTAGTTTTACTTTTTGGCATTGTTGTCAAAGGGGGAGAAGACTAATTTGCAAGGGTCTAATAGGAGAACATGGGAGAAGACTAATGACTAGGGGTGGGAAGATATAGTTGGTGGGTGGGAGGAAGATGGGGCCGAGAAAGGTGACTAGTTCAATAGTCGAGCAATGCCCTATCCCTATCCCTATGGTGAAAGCTTCGTTCAATTCTTCCCATTTTCGATTCTTCTAGGTTCGGTTCGATTCTCCCTGAAAAAATCGGCCCTCCCATATTGAAGCGAAATAAGAAGGGCGGGTTGGGGACATAAATCTTTTGTGGCGAGTGTAGCCTCGAGGTGGTAGGTGAGTGATCACCCCACTATCTCCTATGGCGAGTTCAGGAGGTCAAGAAAGTGTCGATTTCTTTGGAGCTCGATTGAAACTTATTCTTTAAAGGATCTTTGAGCGGATCGTTTTGCCCCTACTAAATTAAGAGATCGATAAATTATTAAGATCGATTTAATTAACCCATCACTTTATCTAGGAAGATATAGAGGATATATAATTTATAAATTAATAAACCCTAATGTTTGAAATTAGGATGCGTAAATTAATAAATCTGTGGGCTAGAATCAAGCTAGAATAAGGGTGGGTGTTCACCCTATATCCACCCACCCCTATAGAATAGTAGGGATCCCGCCCAATTAGATCTCCCATCCCAACCCAAGGAGGGCCCCTACTATTCGACAAGGTAGGTGAGGCCCCTCAAATTATATGGGTCGTTGCCCTACTATTCTAAGGATTGCTAAAATCTGACCAATCTAACTACAAATCCAAACACTGAATCCTTCCACTCCCCGGGCGGCAACATCCCCATCTAGATATATAGGGCAACCACCCAATCCTTCTAACTTGTTCTCAATCTTTATGCAGAGGCACATGAAGAAAGTAGCTTCTTTAGACCAATAATAATAGTAGGGGAGGGCGGGATCTTTCTAAACATAATACAAATGTCGACCGACAATGATGGGGAAGCTAGAAAATTTCAGGAGATGTTTTAACAGCAATCCAAATCCGAATCAATTGAAATAAATCATGTTGGTATTGCCATTAATGTTGGTTTTGCCATCAATGCCAAAGGGGGAGATTGTTAGCATTTTCACAGAGGAAGATTGTTGGCATTTCAGTAAGTTTGTTGGTATGAGGATATTGAGAAGGTTGTTGGAGATTGTTGATATAACTGTGAAAGGATGATTATTGTCCTAATAATATTATTTTGTCATTGATGTCAAGCAATTGATTTTCTAATTCAGTATGATGTTGCCATATCTTAATGAGTATGTTTTGATAAGTATAAAGATGTCGGTAAGTGACACTAAATAACAATGAAGGGGAGTAATAAGTTATTCAATGGGCAACTATTACCGAGTTAGACAGTGATGAGATCTTATTGTTTTCATTGTTTTGATATCCTATTTATGAGTATTCGAAGACTGAACAAGAAGGAGGAAAGATTTCAAGCCATAGAATTAGTTAAGGTTTGATATTGTTCTATGTTACCGAGCAAGATGCTAGTTGGTAAACCCTAAGGTTATCACTATCGGTTAAAGAAGGTAGAATATCTACCGAGTGAAGTTCAGTATTTACCGAGTAACAACCGAGTAATAACATAATGCATTGGATGGATAAATACATCATTAAATACAAAATGCCAATGAGATGGATTTGTGTAGATGATTGGTATGTCATGCGATAAGTTTGTTGAGGATCTACGACAACGAAAACACAGGAGATAGATCTACAGCGCAGATTGAACGGTCATAACCTAGCACAAGTTCCAAGGAAGGGATACAAGTTCCAAGGTGAGATAAAACATTTTCAGATCAAAGGATACAATGAACCTAGTCACGTTTGAAGATCTGATGGCTAAGATTGATCATGGGAAATGTGATCAAGGAGATTAAGCGGTTAGGAACTATTTATAAATAAGAAATTGTTGATGAACAATGGATGTGGGCTAAAAGAAGAACAGTGATACTACAGTAGTGAACACTGAGCACTGAAGATTGAAGATCTAATTGAAGAACAGATTGAGAAGCCCAGCAAGGAGCAAGATAAGTCTTATGACAAGATTATTTTGAGCACATAGAATCTGCTTTAGCATTTCAGATGTGAAGTTGCAAATATATTTTATACTGTTATTTATTTTAACTGATAGGAAATCTCTTAACCAAGTGGACCTAACAGTCTTATTTGTAAATCCTCTAGCAAGGTAATATTCTGAATGAGTGTTTGAAATCCTTTAACAAGGTCACTTCTAACAAAGTGCAAGACTCTAACAAGTCTGAGGGAAACCCCTTAACTGGGTCACATCTAGCAATGTGTTTATGTAATCTGTAACTGGATTAGCTTTTAACCGAGCATACTCTAGAAGGGTATATTTGTTAGTGGGTCCAAAATCCCACAGTGGTTTTTCCCTATTTGGGTTTCCATGTTAAATATGGTGTTAAATGTGTTATGATGTCTTAAGTGTATCTATTTATGAGTCTAAATGATTTGCAGTCATAATTGCATATCAGTAAAGGCTAACGAAGTTGAATCTGATAAATATATTGCATTGTGAGTTTTTATGATTCACCCCCCCCCCCTCTATCATCTTAATTAACAGGTCCAAATTGTAAGGGAGTACAATTTGGGATGCTACATTTAGCCCCCACTTTAGTGGGAGTATGAGCTTACACAAATACTCATGGTAAAGTAGAAGAAAGAGAGATGGAGAGAAGGAATGTGGAGCAAAATCACGAGTATAAGACATCACTAATTTTGAAGAACCAAGCCCCCAATATTAGGATCTTAACTCACACCAACATATGTAAGGGCATACAAAAACAAGACTAAAAACAAAAATAAAAACAAAGACAAAAAGGAAAAATAAGGCAAAAAACACAAAAAGACACACAACAAAAGTTAAGAACAAAAAACAAGACTTCAAGTCAACTAGCCGAAGAGACCTCGATATTAAAATGTCTCAAAAACTAATATCATTCTTTAAAAATACCATCTCATGAACACAATCAATCACATAAAAGAGAAAAGTGAACATTATCCATGAACTACAAGTAGCTAAGATATGAGTTCATGAGAAGAAGAGAGAGGGCATGAATACACTCTAGATATGTTTATCTAGGTGATCCATGAGAAGCATAATGAGAGAACATAGATACCTTTCCCCTAGATGTTTACGTCTAGGTGATCCATGTTGGGGAGGAGAGTAGGAATAGTCTAGCGCTATTCCGCTAGTTCCACTCATCCTCGTGTGTGTGTGCAAGTGATGTCTGGTTTCAAGTGTATAACACCTCGTATAAGAGTTTGTTTCCTCTAGTTTCGAGTGTGCTTCAACCTATTTAAGACATGTAATGTAAATGAAAATTCCAAGGGGAAATTCTGTGTGAAAATGTGTGTGCTAATGCCAATGGGTGAATGTGTGCAAATTCAAGAACATCTCGTTTAAGAGTTTTGCTCTTGTTTAGAGAATGTGTAACCCCGATTGAAACAAATGCATGTCTTGTTTTGAGGACATCTCGTGTAATAATTTTGCTCTATTTTAAGTGATGTTTAACCCCTATCTAAGACATATATTAAATGTTGCGTCTGGTTTCAGGCATGAAGCATCTCATGTAAGAGTTTTGCTTTGGTTTCGAGAATGAACACCATGTTTAAGACATGCAAAAATATAGTACAATATGGTACAAAGGGAGCGTTATGGGTGCCCCCCCCACCCTTAAGATGTCAATATGGTCCTATGTTAATGTCTTAAGGAAGCTTAAAAACAAGGATACCTAACCTTCAACACCAAAGAGATATCCTTTAGGCAATAATGTCATAAATCCAAGCTAGAGAGGGAATACTCTTCAAGTAAGGGTAAGATAGTTGAAAAAGAGATATCTTGCCACAAGTGTAAAGAGGATCCTTGGAGGAGAAGAGATCTTTGCTCAAAATAAATCTATGCTCCAAGTGGAGTTTCTTTGAAAAATATAACATTTTCTACAAAAAGGAAGGAAGGAGAACAAGAATGCACACCTTCCTCCTATTGCTAGGTGAAAGAGATTCTTGATGAAGGATGACATACTTTTGAATCAATGTGAGGGGGTAATTTTATGATAGTTATACATTGCCTAGTGAATAAGAGGTTGTAGCCAAGGACTTACACCTCTTTTATAAGAGATAATCCTTGAGTAAACAACAACTTTACACAAGGAATGATACCAAATTATAAGCAAACACCACTCAACAAATGAAAAGTACATCCTTAGAGAGGGTAAGAGAGAGAAATCATTTTCCCCCAAGTGAAAATACAATGAGAAGAATTAAATAACTTCCAGAGAAAGAATATTTATAAGAGACATACCATCTCAAACAAAGAATAGGTCCTAACCAAGGAACAAGCATGTGCTCACATGAAGGATAATCCCATGTAAGACGGTACATCAAGTTATGAATAATGGAAGTTTAAAGGAACGGATAATCTTAAAAGAGGGAGAGTGAGAAAAAGAATGATACACCATTCTAAGAAGAGATTAGACATGAACAAATGCACAATATACTCACATAGATAAATATCCAATGTAAGAAAAGATATTAATATATGTTAAATATGTCTACATAGAAGATAAAATATTTAAAGAGATAAAGGGGAAGAGAAAGCTTACATATTCCACTTAAGGGGAGATTAGTCATAAAGATGTACCATGTCATGTGAGAAAGGATATCAAAGCATGAGAAATTCAACCCCTAAAGGGAATAATAAAACTTTAGAGATGAAGGGAGAAAGGGGGAAGCCATTCTTGGCCCCTAAGCAAAAAGACAAGGATAGATTAGGGGGAAGGATCACACATTTCCTTAGGAGAGATTATCTGCAAGAGATGTGCCATTTAAAACCAAGAATAAATCCTATGCAAGAAAGGACATCAAATTATGAATAATGCAATCCATAAAGGAAATAGTGAAACCTTAAAGATAAGAGATAGGATAGATGTGAAAGCGAATCGTGTTGCTACCCCCAAAATGTTTGAAATTGAAAAAGAACCACATCTAATGACAAATATCCCCCAATTAAGTTAAATACTTGTGGCATAGGGTGAGGAGCAACATGAGGGTGAAAGGAGTGCTAAGGTACTACCTTTTCACCTAGAAAGAGAGAAAGATTTGTTCAAAGACATATACGAGCATGGTTGTATTGTTCTTGAACAAATTCCTCAAATGATTTACACTTTCCAATAGAATGAGAACCACCATGATGTAAAAGACAATATTTTCTTCCTTCTTTATGTTTAGTGCTAAACTTCACAAAAGGAAAAACAACCTTCTTATCATACTTCAATTTCCAAAAGATTCTAGTTGCCAATTTTTCTTGATCATCAATAGGTGTAGGTTTATTTTTTTAGATTGAGGAAAAGTGATATTATTAGAAGAAGAAGGATTTTTGTCAATGATTTTAAATTTGCCACTATCAATAATTTCTTTTATTGAATTTTGAAAATCAGGACAATCATGAGCATGATGATCGTGAGTTTGATGAAATGAACAAAATGGTGTTTTTGAAGAAGAATCTCTTTTAGCCTCTTGATGCCTCCTTTGTCTTGCAAGATGGTTTTTAAAGTCTTGAATCCTAAGGAGGTCATCCATAGGAGATTTATAAACACGTCCTAGGCCTTCTTTACTAATTTGTGTAGGAGGGTTTATAGGGACTCTAATTCCTTGTTCAAATTTCCCAAGTCCTCGTCCTCTAAAACATTGTTTTGAAATTATGTTAAAGCCACTCCTGTAATAATTTCTTAATTGAGAACGTGAGGAAACATTGTGATAAATTTATTTGAAGTTTGTAGTGTAAGGTTGTTTAAAAGGAATTAAAGGATTAGTAGATGAAGAGGGAATATCTTGTAAAGGAATTAAGGGAGAGAGATCATGAATGAAATGCATAACATCATCTTCTCTACAAACTTTTTGATGATTACGATAGGCTCTAGGAGAATAAGGAGGATCTAGAGAGATGGAAACACAATATTTTGATCTTGCCCCCCTTGCACAAGGGTATGTGTATAAAAATAAGATGGAGCAATGTTACTCACAATGGTTGCTCTCCATTAAAGAGATCGTTGATAGGAGAATTAACTCTTTCTTCATTCACATTAGATACCCTAGGAGAGGTACAAGTGTTAGATTTTCCATTAACATCTCTAGGGTTGGGATCCACAAAAAATTTAAATGATTTACATATGAAATGCATTGTTTTAAAAAAATCACCATAAAGCGACATATATAATAAATAAAAGCTTTGAGATCTAGTTTAAGAAAAGGGAGCAACTTGGAAATACCAAAAACACAATATGTCAAAGTGCTATGAATAAAAAGAACATGAAGTGTTAGAAGCCATTATCTGACACATGATTATATTAAATGTAAGTAAAAAGCAATGTAATCATATGTGAAATATAAAATAAATCAAATCCATTGATTGCCAGGATGAATAAATAAATTGAGATTTTAAAAATAAAATCTCTTAATTTATATAAATTGATAACCCTCAAATTGAAAAATTAGAGAATAATTGTGAAAAATTATGCAATCTATTAGGAAATGTAAATTTAAAATTAGGGTCTTGTGAAAGGAACCTATTAATTTAAAATCTAAAATTAAAATTTGATCTAAGGTTGAAATTTTGAAAATTGAAGTAATTAATGCAAATTTGAGAAATGCACAAGATTAATTGAAACTTAGAAATTAGGGTTCTTTTAGTTAACTACTTAATTTTAAAATTTAAATTTGAAATTAGATCCAAGATTGCAATTTTGAATTTGAAGCAAATTTGAAATGGGAAATCCAAAATTTAAACAACCCACAAGCTTAATTTTTAATAATTTAAAAATTAGGGTTTTTGAAATAAACCACTTAAATTTAAAATTTAAATGTGAAATTTGACTTGCAAGCGAAAATTTGAATTTTTGAAATTGAAAAACACTCAAATCTGAAACAATTAATCCAAATTATGCAATTCACAGGCTCAATTTTGAAATTTAAAATTAGGGTCTTAATGAATTTAACCTTTATTTTTTAAAAATTTGCATGGAAATCAAACTTGTAAATGAAAATTTGAATTTTGAGTTGCCTAAACACTCAAACCTGATAACAAAAATCAAAATTAAAGGTGTAAGGAGTCGTGTAATGTGGAAAAATATTTCCCTAGGGTTTCCACCCAAGGAATGGAGACTACTAGATTTTTTTTCACTTAGGGACATGACATTCAAAAGAGGAAAGGGAATTCACTAGATGTAATCATTAATTAGATGAAGACTGAATGCTCAGTGAATTTGGGTTGATAGGGGTTTCCGCTTTTGTGAGTTTAAATGCTGAAATTAGGTAAAGTGTTGAAAAATGGAGGTAAAAATAATGAAAACCGTGAGCTACAAATGTGGGGTTTTCGCACGCACCTGGATTTGAGTAATGTAAGTTGAATCGGGTCTGCTCCTTGAAATTTCCCAAATAGTGCCAAGACCATGGCACATCACATCGGTCCTCTGAACTTTTTGTATGCCAAAGGGGGATGATTTGTCTCTGTGAATAAAGCTTAATCTGAAGAGTATAGCTTTGTACCTATTTCCTGCACACATAAAGAAAGGGAAAAAGGTTGGAAATAGGGGTTTACCTAAGTCAAACCCTGGTTTGGAATCAAATTTGAATGAAATATTATAAATAATTGAAATAAATGATGGAAAGGTATACCTCAGATTTTCAATGACTGATAATGATGCTTTGCTTCTTGAATGTAATCACATATGTTGTATGAAAGGGCATGAACATGACAAAACCCTAATACACACACATGCTTGCAAATGAATGAGGTAAAGTTTATCCACAATGATTAAATTAAAATGGTTGATGTAGACTTGATGAATGCTTGAGAAATCTTCACATAATATGCACTTTCACTTCGCAAGAGGCTCCTTCAGTTGCTTGTTTATGGATGTTGGATTGTTGGATCGGATCCTTCAAATGAGGAAAGGAAAGGATACGCCTGTGAAAACCTAACATTGTTTTTGATCATAGGTCGACCTAAAAATTATATATTTTCACACCAAGTCAGTTTTGAACATTCTAATACTACTAAATCATGATCTCAAAATTCGGGGAGAAAAATTAGGGACTGATTTGATTCACATCAGTCCGACCAACTTTTTTCTAAATTTTTAGGGATTCAAGGTATTGTGATTATAAGATGATTCCCAAGTGTGGGCAAACATTAAAGTTTTTTAGATATGCAAAGTCAAGCCTTGAAGATCAAACTAGGACATAATTAGGGCTTTGGATGAATTAAGTAATTGAAGGAATAAAAAGGGGCACACTTAGGGTAAAGAGCCCAATTTTATGATGTGTGGAATGATAAAAGAAGACTTTAGATTCTTAAAGGGAATTTAAAATGATGCTCCCAAATATCCACTTATGCCTCTTGTACCCAAATGACAGAGGAGGACCTCCTTATACACTTTCCCATCATCAATTATATTAATTTTCTGACATAGGCCGACACGGGGAAAGGTTTCCTGCCCAAATATTGGATAGGACAAAGTGTTCAAAATGGGTCCCAATTAGGGAGTACCATGGCATGGCGCCATGGTCTTGGTGAGAACCAAGATGCCATGCCATGGTCCTACCCCAGAATTGGAACAGGGTTAAGGGGTCCAGCAAGATAAAATGACCATTATTGTATGGTGGGGGGCATAAATAGGTCTCTGTCAAGTGCGGAGATGTAGGCGCTAAGGTGAGAGCCCTAAACATGTTCCAAATTGTAAGGGAGTACAATTTAGGACACTACACATTTGTGGCTTTTCCTACCACATTTTTTGGTTAATCTTATTGCGTCTACGATCAATCTTATGATATTTTTTGTTATGATATTTTTCTGGTTTTGCAAGTTTCTAGTGCATTTTTGTCAATTTCTATAGTGGCTATGGCTTGTGTTGTTGCATCTAGGATTTAGATATTATCATGTTTCTTATTAACTCTTAATGTGTTTGTGCTCTATTCTACCATGTCTATGTCTTGCAGGTTGGCCAAAGATTGAAGCTTCTAAAATCATTTCTAGAAGGCCCCTTTGATTTCATTTGTGATCTAATCTTTTTGGTTGCAGGTTGGGGTGATTTTCAAAACTAGTAATATATTTGTGCTTGTAGGGGTAATTCTAAGAGCGTGCTTGTTTTTATTAGATTAGAAAACACTTCCATCGGTGCACTAAAAATAACAATTATTTGAAGTGTTTGAGGCGCTTGCCCAATCTATTGTAGAACCCTAGGTGTTCAATGAAAGTATCCTCTCCCCTCGTGAGCATCTCTTTTTTAATAAGTTCTACCTCCTATTGTGAGAGGGAATGACCTAAGTGGTACTTTCCTTTGGTCCGCTATATAAAAAAGGGTGCGACAAAAGTCATAGCCCAACTAGTATTAGCTTATGTCATACTCTTCAATCTAAAAGGGGTTTCATACTCCATGTAAGGTTGATTTGGGTGCACGCAGGGTGTCGACGACCCCAGATTGTGACTAGAAACTTTAGTAGTGGCCCACCCTATCTTAATAGCTTCAGTGTAAGGGCATAGCTAGTTTTACCCCCAAGATACTCACCATAAGGCTCCCTTGAGATGAGATAGAAACCCCCGTCTTAGCATAAGCTAATTGTATCTTTTTGATGAGAGGGTGATTAGGTCATCCTTCCAGTCCTAGAGGCCCCTACCTTTTCTCTCTCGAAAAGACAAAAAAGTGTGCATGCCCATTTAGGTATGACAACACTTGAGTCAACTGAGATCTTAGGATGTGAGTTGGAGTTATCACCATGAGACCTTGACCTTAGGGCTAAGCAGTGTTTGAAGTGTATTCATTTGTGTTAAAGGCCTATGGAAATTGGGTTGTTTTGGCCTATAGAACATAAATATTATGCTCATCTTTGGACAAAAACACTTTCAAACATTATGTCTTCTTGTTTGTTGTGTCTTCTTGCCACAAAAAGATCAACATTAAGATATGGTCACACTTTTACAACTTCAAATTTTGGGATAGATTTGAGAAAACAGAAAAAAAAAAATTACCAAAAATGCATCTATGGCATCTCTCAGCGCATATACGATCATTTTGGTCAAATCTGTGTTCATTTCTAGCATGTTTTTTGACAATTTTCTTGCGTCTATGCAACTTTTTGGTGCATCTACAAATATAACTAAAAAAAACATTATAGACTAAGGAAACATATTTTTGAGACAAAGTGGCACATTTCTGAGACATTATATTGCATATTAGGACAAAATTGAGATTTGCACTATAACTGTGAAACAATGTTTTTGGATTCTGAAACAATGTATCTGAGACATTTTGACACGTATGTGGATTCATACTATGTATTTGGTTCTGAGATTCAAAGAGCTTCTAAGGATGATTCCATAGGATTCCATTTAGTCAACCATTATCTTTTCACGGCTTTCCATCTACTTTTGGACATTTTCAGACATCTCTTTCAAACTTCTATTTACACTTTTCCAACTAGAGAGAAAAGGTTGTTTAGTAGTCCTCATCTTATCTTGCAAAACACATCATACACCTATCTAAGTGGTTCTTATATCATATATATCATCTTGGGTACCATTTTGAAATCTCAAGTTAAGATCAACTTTGCTATAGGAATTTGTCATCTCCTAGGAAGGGACACCTTGATTAGATCATCTTATCAACTTTGGAACAACATTTTGGAACATTGCAAGACAACCATAGATTATTTATCCATTTCCACAACTACCTTATCTTTCATAATCTCCATCTTTCAATTTCATTCTTCCACATCTCCATTTTAGCCAAGGTCTTTCATGGTTGAAACTCAATCCCAAAGATCTCGAAGACAAGCTAAAGAAGCTCAAAGATCTCTAAACATGGATACATATGAGTTTGATGAGGAAGAATTTTACAATTCACAATCCTTTGAAAATCACAGTAATGCACAAGAATTTGACAATGAGTCTTTTACAACCGTAGAAATTCAAGATCACATGTCCGACACAAGATTCAATAAATTGCTTGAGACAATTTTGAGAAGAGACTGTCAGATATTTTTCCACATGTTGATTCAAGATGGTGGAAGCTTTCCCCATGATTTTGACATGACACAAATCTTGGAAGAAGAATTAAAATAAGGTAATGATAAAAAATGGTGGAAATAGACATTATTTTATTGTTCTTGAGTCACCCTCACCCCTCTTTCAAAAACCCGAAGTAACCAATGCTCATACTCGTACCAATTATGCTAGACAAACTTATGTACAACCCCATACATGTGCTTTTCAAGGCCAAAGGAATACCAATGCCTATACCCAACAACAACAAGATACTCAAGATCATGATAATGCTTATAAGAATAAACCATGTGTCCAATTTGGTGACCATGTCCAAGATCACGCTTACAATGCCAATTATACACATGGTCATGACACATACAATAGCGTAAGGCCTAGTGCACCTCATCATAATAACATACCAGGTGGTTAATATAGCAACTACATTCCCCCACCACCTAAACACATACATTACCAATATTATCCTTACATGCAATATGTCCCTCCTCCTACCGGTGTCTCGGGCATAGGGATAGCTCAAAGAGACAAAGCACCACCTCTTAATGATTTGCAACAACAAATGGCAAGTATGTGAGCGCCTATAAAGAATTATATGATTGAGGATATTTGTCCTTATCCTTATGACAAAAGCATACTTATGCCACCCTTTCCTTCTCATTTTTTGGTACCTAAATTTGACAGGTATAAAGGAAAAGGAGATCCAAAGGCACATATCAGAGAATTTTTCATGGCTTGCATAGAAGTTGCTAGAGAGGATTATTATTTGATGATACTTTTTCCACAAAGTTTAGGTGGACAAGAAATGGAATGGTTTTCACACTTACCACCTGGAATCAATTCATGGGGTGAATTGGTAGAGGAATTTATACAATATTTTTCTTACAACATTGAGTGGGAAGTTTCAGTGACAACATTGTGCAATATTAAGCAACAAAATGGTGAATATTCCTTGTTATTCTTACAAACATTGGAGAGGCTTGGCTATTCGATTCCCTTGTCACATTCTGCAAAGGCAAATGGTTGAGATGTTTACCTAAAATATAGATATATACATTTGATTTGACCTTAGTAAAGCATGTTTGTCTATATTTCAAGAAGTTATTGAAAAAGGTCACTATATTGATAAGGTCCTCATTGAGAAAGGTACTATCAAGATATCTAAAGAGAATGTAAAGATGAAGGAAGTGGGAAATAAAAACCCATATTTTAGAACAAGAACAAGAATACCATCAATGATGGGGTTGTCGATGCTAATATGGTCAAACCAATGATAAGTTTTTATGGTGCTAGTTCATCTAATAATCAAGTAAATACCCAAAGAGTACCAAGACCTCCAAGGAAGTACAAACCTTGGGAGAACCAATTGAAAGTGCATTGGAAATTTGTTTTCCAATAATCTCATTACAATACCAAACAATAGACCATTTGAACCAAGGGTAAAACCTTCATCATGGAATGACGATGAATTTTGCAAATATCACAAGAGAAAGAGCTATAAGACTAGCAATTGTCATGAATAGAAGAATCTCATTCAAGATCTTATTGACAATTGCACAATCGAAGTTGAGGGTCACTCTTCCAATGAAGAACATGTAATGTTTAAGTGTCCATTCCAAAACATGATAAAGGAAAGTCCCCTAAGACAAATAATAATACCAATTACACTAATGTAGACTATGACTACACTGTGAACCACATTACTAAAATGGGCAATCATGTGTGGACCATAACCATAAAAGGAAACTCCCCTAAATGCAATGCCACTACTCAATAGGATAAATTTGTGTTACAAGGTGCTACATCCAAAACTACTCCATCATCCAATAATCAATATGACCTTGCAGACCAATTGAGAAAGACATGTGCACTTATTTCAATCCTTCAACTTTAGTGTATTTCACCTTTGCACAAAGAAATTTGGACAAGATCTTGCAAGAAACATCTATCCCTACCGATTTAAACATGGACCAGTTCCAAGACATGGTGGGACACATTTCTACTCCTCATTGCCTTACATCCAATGAAGCAAACAATGCATCTCCACCACACAATGCACCACTTCACATTGAATCTTTCCTCCATAAACACCACGTAAAATGAGTCTTGATAAATGAAGGAACGGGTCTCAATATGGGCACTTTGAAAGTTCTTAGCATTGGGATTCTCTGAAAACATTGTGGATTTTAGAAAGAGGATCACCATAAAGGCATATGATAATGATGAGCTCTCTTCTAAAGGGATAGTCACCTTGACATTAAGACTTGGGCCAATAACAAGAGATGTAGTTAGTCGAGTTCTTGATCTTCATCTCACGTACAATATACTTTTGGGATGACCATGGATACATGCAATGAAATCAATGCCTTCAATTTATGATCAATGTATTAAATCTCTACACAGTGGACTAGAGGTTACAATTCTTATTGATCTAAATCCTTATATTTATTGCAATAATGTTCATCCTAAACCACAAGCTATAGTACCTATCAACTGAGAAGAAAGTTCATCTTCATCTTATGTTTATATGAATCACTAAAAGCTTATACTTCCATGCAAAATGAGCTCAAGGCCAAGAGCAAGGTTAAAGACATGGGATGTAGTGAGTATATCTTTCATGTTGATCAACTCCCACTATCTCCTAAGACATTTGGTCGACAAGATCGAGGCACTGTGGATAAAAATGTCATAGAGGAAGATATCGAGTATGAGAATGGTGAGCACAAGTCCAAGTTACAGATTATGGGCCATCAAGGAACAAATCTTGGTGTACATGAGAAAGGAATTCTAAATATCCTATAGCCTACAAATAATTTGCAATGTCAAGGAATTGGGTATGAACCACATAGAGTTGTGGCTACTAAGTCTAAATGCAAATCTCCTATAGTGGTGCAAGAAGCTCTTGATATTAATAGTCCTAAGAGTGGTTCCAATAAAGAATCTATTGAATATATCGTCAGCCCTTTTGAGAACTTGTATATCCTTACCATTTCATCTACTTCTTCCATTTCCACTCCTCTCCTAGACTTGGACAAACAAGAATCACAAAAGCCCTTACTCATTGGGGATCAAAAATCAAGCTTTGACAAGAAAAATCTAAAAGTCAAATATAAAGAGAAGTCCTTTAATCTAAATCAAAATTAGAAGCTATTGGAATCTACCAAAATCAAATTCAAAGCTGAAAAATCTTATGAAGGAAAAAGAACAAGAGTTTATCTCTCCTAATACCAGATTAATTGGGGTAATAAATTCCAAAAGTTATAAGTCAAAAGGCATACTTTTTGATCCTAAGTATCCATCAAGTCATCCTAATTTCACTTCTTCCCACACTTATAAGCCTTCACCTCACAAGAATTCATTACATACATCCATCTCCCTTGGTGGTATATCACATTGATGGACCTTTGATGGAACTTCCTTGAGGGGCTTTGTTGTTAAGGATGCCCAAGCTTCTTTAGGTGACACAAATGTGGGCCAACATAGTTCACACATTAGTAATTCTACCTTAGTTCCTTCATCAAGGAAGACAATAAAAGGAACTACACATCATTCAGTCAAGAAACAGGTCTTTGTGCACGATCTTATCAGCAATGAGGATTGCAAAGTCTCTTGATTATAGGATTTGGAATTTCTAGATAAGCACAAACAAAATGAATTCAATCACCTTAAAGCATATCAGAAACACATGATCCGCAATTACAATCATAAGGTGAAATCTCACACATTTGAGGTATGTGACTTGGTCCTAAGAGAAAACCCCAAAAATCAGTAGGACGGAGAGAAAAGGGGCAAGTTTGAACCAAATTGGCTTGGACTTTTCATCATCATAGAAATCTATGGCTTAGGTGCATATTAGTTATCTATGCCTAAATGAGAACCATTGGATGATCCTATCAACAACATGCACCTTTGTAGGTTCTAGACATAGTGTTTCAAGGAATCTTATTTAAAAAAAAAAAAATTGTCATTTTGATGAAAACCTGGCAAACAAGCACCTTGTGACACAAAAAAAATGAAAAATTAAAAAAAATAAATAGAATTAAATTCATCCAATGGTGAGATGGTGTCATGGAAAAGTACCATGGTGAAAATCAAGTTAGTATTACCATGTGTATGGACTTTTGCTCCTCCCTTCTTCAAGACTCTGTATTATTACCTTCACTTTACACACACTCACATCCAATCACTCCATAATAAACTTGTCCATCCCCATCATGGCTTGTTATTTATCTACCTAGGATCAATTCACTATTCATAATAATCTTTTTCACCTTTTTCCGTCACCCATAATAAATCAAGTCTTATCTATAACTGGGGGCATATCCTAAACCTAGTGATGGAAGTGGATCCTTGGCACTGCATTTTGTGAGGAGCATCATCTTTTTATTCCTTCCTAATTTCTACACATAATCCACAATAAAGTTGTAATGGTGAAAATTAAGATTTCCACCATTAGATATAGTAAAACCACTAATTTTGCTTAAGGACCAATTACATTAGGGAAAGATAGGAATTAGAAAGATCCAAACCTGATAGATCTAGATTCTGATCTAATTCCAAGTGTCTTAAATGTGTCTCTTCTTTCCCTTTATTTATATTGAATTGTTGAAGATGTTAAAATTAGGGTAAATATGTTGAAATTGATGTAAAAACACATGAATAGTGAGCTACAATAATCAGATCAAGCCACGAACCTGGATCTGAGGAATATAAGTGTATTCGGACCTGTTCCCAGAAGGAGCTCTTGATTTGTCGAGATCGGGATGGTGGTCGCTCTAGTCCTCTACACGTTTCACACTCCAAAGGGGAGCCTATTCATCTGTATAAATAAAGTCAATTCTGAAGATCGCAACTCTGTACTTGCTCCTGCGCACACTATAGAAGGGGAATAGGTTGGGAATAGGGGTTTGCCTAAGTCAAACCCCAGTTTAGGAATTAACCTTGAATGAAAT
Organism: Cryptomeria japonica; assembly: GCF_030272615.1. Taxonomy (NCBI): domain Eukaryota; kingdom Viridiplantae; phylum Streptophyta; class Pinopsida; order Cupressales; family Cupressaceae; genus Cryptomeria; species Cryptomeria japonica. Next base: position 792,901,579 of record NC_081407.1, read on the forward strand.
ATTGTAAATACTAAAATAAACAATGGAAAGATATACCTCAGTTTTGCAATTGTTGATAATGATGTTTTATTTCTTGAATGCAATCACATATGTTGTATGAAATGGCATGAACATGACAAAGAACAAATGACTTACACATGCTTGCATATGAATGATGTAATTTTCTCCACAATGAATGAATGAATAATATGCAATCTTGAAGACCTCTAAAAATGCTTGGTGATGAATGCTTCGATGCTTTTTGATTGAATACATATGATGAATGGACTCTTAGATGAAAATGAGTTTAGAATAATGTCTTGTATATGGATTCCATAATTGAAATCACCTTTAGGCTGACTTAAAATTAATATATTTTCACACGGAGATAAATTTGAATAGGATAAAACCTCCCAACCATCCTCCCAAAACTCAAGGAAAAAAGTGCGGTACCAAAGCGACCGACGCTCTAGTCCCAACAACTTTTTTCCATTTTTTTAGGGATGCGAGCTATCGTGATTCTAATGCTAAATCTAACTCAATGGCTCAACTCAAGATGTGTAGATATGCGAAATATTCTTTTAGAGTTGAAATTAGGGCAATATTTAGGAAAAATCAAGATAAAATGATAAAGGGCACGCCTAGAATTAAGGGCCCAAATAAGACTGTGATGATGTAATTAAGTGGAATATTGAATTAAATATTAATTAATTACAATATAGGTCCTATAATGCATAGAGGAAAGGGAAATACTAAAATAGGTGTTAGGAGAGTGTGAAATTGGAAACACTAATAAAGGGTATACAATTTATGGTGCTACCAAAATATCACTTGCATTGCCATTCTGCAATAAAGTTTTCATTTTTCTCTATAATAAATATTAGTTTCATGGAGTAAGTCAGTTTCAAATGAAACACAAGTGCAATTTCGGGCCTTCAACAAATCAATATTTTTGGTAGAATTTGACTACAATAGGTTCTTCAGTCCTATATGTCCTTTATCGAGATGACAACGTTGTGACCAAAACAAACATGTTAACATATGTGGAAAGATACACTTATGACTTGAATATTTTATTTTTTGTTGGTGTCGAGTCTTTTATTTTCTTTTAATTTGATCTTTTGTGGTATCATGTTTTCTATGCTTCTCAAGGATGTCTATGGACTAGAGTGATTGGGTTGGGGCATGAGATCGCCTAGTTTGTTTCTTGTGGATTATCTTAGTTAAACTATGGCTCATCCAAGGATATGAGGACACTATGGGTGAACAGGGGCATTATTTATCTGTGACTGTTTTGATCTCCATGCAAATGGTACAATGACTATCTAGGTCAAACCAATATTTGGATGGTCCCAACACATTTTTCATAATAAGCTCAATGATGATAAACACACAAGAAGCTCATTTCACCTCCATATATTCTACCTTTCATCACCATATCCTTTCATCTCCCTTTGTCCCATGTAGCCACACATCATCTAATTGAGTATAATGACACACCAAAAATAAATCATGCATACATCCTGCATCACCACATAGTTAGTCTTTTATATCATCATAATCTCATTATCATACAAATACATATTGCATCCATTGGGTTAGTACATGATAAACATTGTAAATGCATCTATCCATCACATAATAACATCATGGCATCATATTATAGGACATGCATCATAATCATTCCAGGGGCATATAAATCATCATGTCATTAATAAGTGCATAGCATAAATATCATCACATAGGTCATAATGGAATCATGCATCTATAAGAATACATTATAGTTGCATCATAGAAATCATCTCATAATAGAAAATGCATAAAACATGATCATATGGAGCATATAAGATATCACATAGCATAAATGCATCACTATGATAGAACATCACAAGAATCATATAGAATCATAAACATATATAACATAAGCATCATAAGTACATATCATAATCATCATGCATTATCACATAAACATAAAATCACCAAGAATAGGTCTCATCTCATATATATCAAAAAAATAATGTCATAATACATTGATGTCAATATCTCAAAAATGGCTACAATATCACCCGTAGCTATCTACATCATCGTACAAAAATGAAGTACTAGTACAAAAATGGATCAAAATGGACCTATGATGAACTCCTACCCTCTGACCCTAATGGTTTGTGAGGACCCTAAGCTCATGAAGGACCTACCCCTGTTGAACTTGTCAATGTTCTTACTCTAGGAGGCCCCATAGCCCTTGCACTATCTTACCTTTATCATCATCCTCAACTCCTCACCTCAAAAATCTTAGAAAAACTATATACTCTTTGGTTGGCAAGCATGACAAACCCATATAGGTTTCACTAGTATGTTCTCTCCTATGTGGCCCTATAGACATAATCCATCCCTAAGGAAACATTACCTCGACTCATGGCCTGAGCACTCTCTATGGTAGCCTCTACACTGTTGTATCTCTTGATCATTGCATCCCTCTCATCTATCACTATCTTTATTTTCTCTTTGAGTGATGCAATCTACCTTGCTTCGACCTGTACTTGGTCCTCCAAAATCCATAATTGATCTCTCATGGCCCCAAAATTGGTTGGCTTATCTATCCCCATCCATCTCCTCCCCCTTGAGCTACTCATAACAGCCCTCCCAATCCCATCTTTGACCTGCAACTTGTCCTCCTTATCCTGTATCATGTCCCCCCTCTCCTTCAACCTAGAGAGGTGCATCTTGTACCTATGTAGCTATTACTTGTCCATGTCCCTATCCCTATCTCTATAAGTGTACAGATGTCACCTATACATCTAGGACCTATATATATCCTCCTCTCCCCTGTGGTGGCCTAAGTGGTCGTTGACCCCTCCCTCCATCTCCCTCTCCTCCTTTGTCGATGGGACGGTCTCTCACCATATGTGCCATCCTCTAGTCGGGGCATCAACTCTTCAATACTTGCCAGTTGTGGAAAAGGATGTGCTCTAAAATACACCTCATAATCAAGCATCATCCCTACATCTATAATATCAAGCCTTAGATCCCATGGCATAGGAGACAAATCCTGGAACTTTGCAATGACACCCTCATATGATAAGAATGGTTCCCATCCAGGTATCTCCTGTATAGTCTGTGCAAACTTTGTCAACCCCAAGAGTTCTCCCTATATCTAATCGAACTATCTGGACACCCTGTCGGGGAGGTGTCTCTCTATGATATATGGTATCCTCTTAATCAAACACATGGTTTTAAAGCAATATGGGAGCTCATCATTGTCCTTATCTCAAGGATTACAATCTAAATATGGCCTCCAAATGATTGTATCAATGTCATTTATCACTCGCCTCTAATACTCCATCTTCCCAAGCCAAGGCTGGGAAATGATCATATTGTACATATGCACATAGGGTTGTCCATCGACACATCCTCTATAGCACACTAGCCTCATGACTAAAATGTGCTCAAATGCCCATTTCTAAAGTAGTGTCACTTACAGATATCCCATAGTCGTCAAGGTAGACAAACTGATGTAGATCATGGTATAAGTGAGCCAACATGCATGGCCCCCAAGCAAATTGGGTCTCGTGTGAGAGCATCATATCCATGGCTCGAACCCAACCAATGGACATCTTGTGTGTCATGAAGTACAGACAGATGTAGCCACTCATGACCCCACCAATGGTTGTTACTCGAGCCAATCTGACCAATCCCACCTCCTACATCTCATCCCAACTAATATGGTTGTCGCAGACCTCTAAACCCTAGCAATCAAACACGCAGCACAGAGCATCAATGTCCCCACCCTCTCAGTCATACACCACCATCTCTCTATGGATGGGGATGCACAGTATCCAATAGACATCCTCTAGAGTGACAAACATCTCCCTAGTATGTAGATGGAAGGTGTAATGTTTATTATACCACTGCTCGGCTAATGCAGATAGCAACTTGAGTTTCCTTGAAATATCAAGCATGAAAGTGGCATGCCATAATCCCAAAACTCCTAGTGTAACGTGATCACTCTTAGTTAGTTGCAGTCTCAACCTCTGCATCTACAGGAATCTCTCACGCAAATCCAAAGGAGCTAAATCAGCTTGCAATCTCATTAGCGTCCAAATCTTGCCAGCTTTACCCGAGCTTTATCAGCTCTACCTTGTGACTTCATCAACTTTATCAACTTCATCAATCACTTTGAAACCTATCATGTTAGGGCACTTGTCAGATTTCATCAATCTGATGGCTTATCACTATTGGTTGTTCTTTTTTATCACAAGGACAACTTGTTTTGTCTTTATTGGGACCATAAACGCGCTTACGTTTATCGTATATGCACTAAGAATCTAAATACTCATTTTTACAATGCAAAAACACACTTCTACCCTATACGCACTTATGTTTATCACAAACATGCTAAGAAACAATAGATGCATTTATCGGTGCCACATACGCACTTTAACCATATACGTGTTATTGTTTATCATAGATGTGCCAACATGGATCGTAAACACATTTTCACCATAAACACAGTTTTCTAGATCATAGACATAGTTTCTTAGATCCTATACACTCTAACAACATAGACACACTAAGAATGAACATAGACGCTATTTCGGCATTTTCGTAATTGTTGCATTATTGGAAAAATTCAATCTATCCCTATTTATGATGCATTAAATGCATGAAATCAAAGGTACGATAAGGTACATACCAGCTCTTCATACTCCTCAATTTGCTTGTGTCATCGAACATGCTTGAATCTATGGAATCTCTCAATCATGGCTACACTACTATGCTCTTAGCCTCTCCTTCGCTCTACGCTATAAACAATGGAAGTGATGGATGCAAGTGAGGTGGTCCCTCTTCCAAGCTCCTATTTATAGGGATGCTAACCCTAGGTGCTTGTGGTGACTCTTTGTAGTCATCGTGATTCTCCAAGACCTTGTTTTTGCCTATCTTTAGTCTTTTTCACCTATCTTTTCCTCCTACTTAGCTACCTAGCTAGTTTCTTTTCAAAAGATTGTTTGAATTTTTCAAAAACAAATCACCAAGTCTCTCAAGGGGGCATTTCGTATTCCTTACCAAGGGAAACGTATCGTACTAATGCTTTATCTTCTTTGAATTAATGAGATAAACTGCATTGTCTCAAAGAGGGGCAAAATGTAAACACCTAAAATTGTCCTAGCTTAATTAAATAAATATTTTATTTATTTAATTAATTTTTATCTTAAGCCTTCTATTATTTAAATTTTTTTTTTTCTAATTAACTCCCCAAGCCTCTTCTAGCCTTTCCCCATTTAAATAAATATTTTTTATTTCTTTAAATTATCATTTCCTAAATTAAATAATTTTTTTTTTTATTTAATTTGCCCCATTTCTTCTATTAATTAAATAAATCTTTATTCATTTAATTAATTCGTTAGCTTTTTCCTTCCATGACACTTTACATTCATCCCTTAATTTACCTTTGACCACCTCTCTAATATTTTCCTATTTTTATATACTTACCCTCTAATCTAAGCCAACCATTTATCCCTCCACCTATTAATCCTAGCCCTCAATTTTTAGTTTCTTCTCTATAAAAGAGGATCATTTCCCTATCCCTCTATACCTTGATCATTCAATCAAGTGCCTACATACCATCGAATTGCATACACAACCACAATTTGTTCTTTATTGATCTCTTGTGCACAATACAAAATCTGAGAGAAAATTTGTAATCAATATCAAGCAAGATCAATGGAGATAGGAAACAATGGAGATCAAACCCTAATGAGCATGTGAATGGTATAATCTTTCATATTTGTTGTTTTGTATGTTTTTTAGGTTCTTCATTATTGTGTGGTGGATTCCATTGTAGAACTAGGTTTATGTGGTTGAATCTTATTAAGTTTTACAATATTTGAATTCCCAATTCCATCATATGCAGCTACAATCTATACATAATAACACACCCATAGCTATATAAAACTAAATCATAGTATAAAAATAAATCCACAATACAATAAAATAAAGCATATTGTTATAAAATACAAAAGTACAACATCATAACGCTGCATTTTTTGGGATTCTGGATCGGACATTTCTTGAGGCATCCGGCTTTATAAAGATAATGTTCCATAAAATGAGACTGCCTGTATTATTTGAGCTATGAAAATGGCACACTTTGGGGACATTAGTTGTGTCAACTGTGAGAAACTGATGGGCGAGCAAATTCGGAACCTATTTATAGCAGAGGAGTATGTGTATGAGGCAATTCAAGGACTGATGGGGATTACTTTGAATTTTGGCATGCACTGGTGCGATGCCCTCATCTTCGAAGCGATGGTTCTTCCCTTAGTGGACATCATTGACTCAAGGGAGTGATTGATTGAGTTGATGAGCGACTTTGTGAAGCCGTATGTTGGCAATATGGTTGCCAATGATATTCTTGGCCTGGAGGAAGATGTAAAGACTAGCATTTTAAAAAACATACTTACAACCCGAGTATTATTTGCCTTTTGATTCCAGTGATGCAAATAATTCAGAGGAGGATGAGAGCTCAGATTCTAAGAATAGTGATAAGCGCAATGCTAACCAACGTAGATTGGAAAAGGATGAGGAAAGGGAGCGCATGCAGACCTTTATGGAAAATGCCTGGGAGGTCTTTAGATGCGCGGTTTTGAACGGAAATATGGATCCCTTCAGGTGGGTAACCAACTCAAAGGAGTGGTGGTTCCCTGATGCCTCCATAGTGAATATCATCAGCCTCAAGGAGTACGTTGCTCTTATTCTTCAAGCTCTTAGAGGTGATGAATAATAGCCTTGCACTTGGACACGGCTCTAATCATACTGGCTATCTTTGTTATATTTAGGATATTAGTACTGCACTATGTGGTTGTCCTTCTTCTTTTGTGTCATTTAGATATGTGGATATTGTGACTATGTAGGGTCGAAGCACTGGATATGTGGATATTGTGACTCACCCAATTTTGAAGTGATGTGGGTGATGTATCTATTTGTAATATTTTATAAAATTAATAAAGGGCGCTATCCCCACACTTGATAATACTTACTATAAAAAAAAAATTAAAACAAATACAAAAGTAGATAAAACACACTTTGGAAACCTTTGCTATTTGAGCTAAAGTTGAAATTGTTATTTTTCCCTTCTAATTCATGTTGTGGTGATTGTAAATTATTGGCTTGCTTAGTAGTATATTTGTTGGCAGGTTAAGATGCTCTTTATTTACCATGGTTAAGTTAGTCATTTATAAAGAAAAGTTGGAGTGTGCATAGAATTTGATTTCAACATCCAAAGGAAGAAAAAATTGGGAAAATGTATCTAAGTGGAAAGAAGTTTATAAATGTGTTTGATAATAACATGGTGGCAATGTTGAACCCTTTCAAATGTTGAGAGTGTAAGGAAACCTCCAGCCAGGTTTATGATAATTTCCACATAACCCATTTGATATTTCAATTAAATAATCACATGGAATCCACATGCAAAGAATAGACTATGTACCCATCAAATATGACACAAGATATACCCTAGGAAAACCCTCATGAGGAAAAAAATCTAGCCTCCAAAAGCATCCATCGTCCATGTATTATTCAGCAATGCAGCATTACAATACACATGAAATCTTTTGAAACCTAGTCATCAACAAGCAAACCATGTGAACAAGAATGTAACCACACATCCCATGCCATGCTTCTAGCCTCCACAAATGCTAAACGTCGCTAACTAGCTCACCCAAACAACTACCCTTGTGGTTGATTTTATAGACACAAGCTCTCACAAAACCACCATATGGTATTATATCAAAACCATGTACTAGAAAACTTTATGCAAATACCATGGGCTAACTACCCCATTGACCCCACATCTAATATTGGGTACTTTATTAAATTGTGTTCCCTAATATTAAATAAATACTATATAATAATCCCAATGTTACAATACAACTCATCAAGTGGGCCCAAGAATATTCCCAAGGAATCTCTACATGTTACATGTCCATGTGGAACATCAAATAAATAAATATTGCATTACATGTCCATGGGAAACTCACATAAAAAATAAATATTATAATTGTAAACATTATTATGGAAGGTGTACAACACCTATTTTCCCAACATTCTCCCACTTGTTGTATACATTGCATAAGGGTTAATAAGTAACCACATCATGAAAAAGGTAACAAACCCTCTAGCACATATACCATCAAGTAATCCAAGTGCTCTATGTGCTCCATCAAGATACCTGCAATAAGAAACAAAGTGACCACCATCTCATACATGAATGTTCTCACTCTCCACCATACCACTACTACTGGACATAGAAAATTTTAGTTTTAGGATTAGAAATGAAATAAGCAAAAGAACTGAAATAATAAACACTTGGACACAACAAATACCCTAGGAAAACCCTCCTTCTTGAGGGAGAAAAACCCAGCCAATAGTATCTCTTATATTATTGAATAATACAAAGATTGGTCTGGCCAATCTCAAGGTCAATACAATGGTGAAGTAAAGGCACCTCACTCAGCATGAATTTACAATAGAAATAACATCTCCTTAATAGGTATTGATTTGAAGCAATATTCCAATATGCTAAATATATCAAAATCCTTCCTCAAGCGCTAGTTTGTCTGATCTGCTGCAAATGGAATGGAAAACTTCTGCTAGAGGTAAGAATGGCATGATGGAATTGATGAATGAAATGAAGGATCACCACCTTACATATATACCAATCTAGGTGACCTTTCATCTAGGTCGGCTCCCTTAGAAAAAATAAAATAAGAATTGCAATATGTAAGCCAACCTGCTTTTACATAGGAGAAAACATCTCCTGAAGCTACCAAACACTAATAGAAAAGGCCATCGAAAGAGAAAGCCACACAATCTTTCGCAATGAAATATAATTCATGTCTCAACTGATATCCAAACACAAACACTCAATCCAAATGTATCAAATGAAAAGGTAGCTATCAAGAACCAATAACCATAGCTGAATTAGCACCCAGAGCTAGTGCTAACACATCTAACTATCCATACCTCCAAGGTATACATAACAAGTGAATCTCATATCATCAACATATATAATCTGTAACATGCAATCATAAGCTCCAAGTGAAATACCTATCACATACACACCTAGAAACTATCACTGCATAGGTAATGTCAAATCTTAAATCAATCCACTAATAGCATCACATAGAAAGTGTAACCATAACCATGTAGTATTGAGGAACATCCACAACAATATGAATAACCCATAAACCAAAAACCTACAAATACAACTCTCACCACAAGTCTCCATAACTCGCCCATGCTCCCCACAACCAACAAAAGAAAAGAGATAAAGTAACCTGCATGTCATCTCACACATGAGAACACATGAACATAAACTAGTGAACACATAGTTCCAAAAAAGCTCAAATCCAATGTAATGTGAAACTAAACATCCAAGAAGATATCCAAGACCAAAGAGAGAAACATTGCAAATCAAAACCTGTACCATTTCCTTCTACACACACATTTAAATGCCAACTATGTCAAGTGTGATCTCCTCCATAAAACCCCAAATGAAAATCCATAACAACACCCAAATCTATTCAATCCCTTAGACCAAACAAACATATATATCATGTAATCAATCGTGGATGTAAGCCTCTCATAGCCAATAAGTTCAAACTAATGTCATTCCCAATCCCAAGGGAATATGCCTAATAAACCATCTCCCAAACTCAATATCAATAAATTCCATCATAAGAATCAACTTAAATGCACAAGGAGATAACCGATTCCAAACATCTCTCAAACTGGGTCCTCCAGAACTAACTATCTATCCATATCTCAAGATACATATCTATGAAAGATAAGTATAAACATAATGCACCTAAAAGGAACAATGGGCAATACCTCTGAAGTAGTAAACTGTCGAGTAGACCAAGAGTGGGGAATGAGAATGTTCATCAATCTATCCAAGTCATCATGACTCACACAAAGAACAATCTCCTCTCAAGTCCACACCAAGTGAATGCTCCCCGAACTTTCTGTTGAAACCATCTCAACGTGTTTCTCTAATCACAAGAGAATATTAGCATCACCTATGTCTCCATGTATCCATGAATGCCTATAACCGATCAATCCATGCCAAACTCCAAATGCAACATAGCACCATCATGAAGTAATCAAGAAAATGGTCACGTATGCAATACAAAGAGAACCACCAAGATTAATGTCAAAGCTCCAACCCTAGAATTAGGAACATGAACATGACAACATGATCTAATAATCTCCTCCAAAGAGATAACATGCTCCATGTGAACATATCAAATAACCATATCATACCAATACTCTAAATGCACATCAAGAGTATACCATGACATAATAATAACCATCCTATTAATCAAGGATAGCATGTCAAATGAAAGCATAAAATCACACCTCAACTAAGGACTTCTTGAGCCCTCAAATATGTCCACATCCTCAAATATCATGAAGATCACCATCTGCTACAAGTATATGTGCAAATGTGAAAGACCCTTCTGCAGCAACAAGATCTAAGGCATCCTCCAAATATCTGCACGCTAAGAAGATCATCCACCATCCAATGGTGAATAAACACCACTGCCATAAGCTCCCACTGAATTGTGATATTGAGCTCTTCATACAATCATGATGACCATCTCCTAAATGAATATCATCCAGGTCTACACACATACAACTAAAATGTCAATAGCATCAAGTAAACCATGAACTCCAACCCAAGAAGATACAAAACCACCAACAAACAACCGGGTTCAACCGATCCTACATCGCCATGTCATCATTGTCAAAAGCTCCCACTGAAAGTGTAAACAATATATCCATGATATCATGATAAAACCATCCTATAACATAAGAATCAACCAAATCCATCTAACAATCAAAGAACTCAAGGTGCACATGATGAGCTCCCAAAAATCAAAGTAGTTGACTCTTAATTTTACCTTAAACGTGACCAGCCTTATGGGAAATTCAGTGATGGGGGACCTGTTGTGCGAAACTCACTAAATAACCTCCGGGTTTAAGAAGTCAACTCTTCATACAATTGGGGGAGATAAGGGAAAGGAGAAAACTTAAAGCAAAATGGTCTACACTATTTAGGCGATATGCCAGAGCATTTTGGAAAAGCATTAACAACATATAAAACCTAGAAATGTATGGTTTTAAAGCTCATTCAACAATCTACATGCTTAGAACCATTCAAGAGAATAATTCAACACAACACTCATTCAACATAAAATGATATTAACTATTCATCCAACAGATAACAAGTCTCAAAGCATAGTTTAATCCGCGGAGTCTCACGACAAAATCATAGAAGTTATTGAACTTGAAAACACCACAGAAGTCAATATATTAAGCTTGAAATAAAACCATCACAAAGTCCATAGGCACAATCTGATATGTCTATCATTCACCAAATTAAATCAACATAAAGGCTTCTTCAAATGAGCCAAAGTCTAAAATCTCTCTGAAAGTCTAAACCCCTCTAAGCAAGGAAAAGAAAGCATAAATAGAGCCCACGGCTCCTAACTAACAGCTTGTGGCATCAACAACATCCTAGCAACCGCTCCTGACAAGAAAATCTGGCGTGGCATACTGTGAAACACTAGTCACAAAAGCAACCTTCAAAGTTGTTATCTTCACTGCATCGTGGCGATCCCTGCATCTACCCAACAAGAAAACCATGATGCAAACCCCATCCTGGCTCACGAACTACCATGGAAGACATGCGACAGCTCGAGGGACACCCAAAGATGAGCGCAGAAAGAGAACCAAATCGGGCAGCGTGGAGACACCAAGTGTCTTTTCCTTCACACAATGGATGGTGGGGCCGAGAAGCGTACCATGCTATAAAAACCAAGCCACGCGGTAGCCCCACTTTCTCTCAACTTTGAATGAAAAAAGCAAGCGCCTAGACGCAACACTGACACGCCACCTAGTGCACATGCTGACAAATGGGAAAAATGGCCGAAGATAAAAAGAAATGATGCAACTTAATCAAAATATCGTCTGCAAGCAATCCCGAAATAATATTAACATTTCTTGGTGACTAAATGGGGAATTTTGCCTGTGAAATGCTAGAACCCAAAATTGTTGGTTTGGAGACCAGACTTCATGCTAGAACGGGGTGAAGAAGATTGAAGACCTACTACAATGGAAACCATTCATCCTCGGAGGGCAACACCTGTGCTTCCAGATTCTGGTAGTGTTGATCTAAACAAATTACTTCGTCAAACAAAAAAGTTCACTAGTTCATCATGGACTAGTTTTAGGAGTGCGTAGAGTTGGGCCAGGGGATGTAGGAGACGCTCTACCTCCTCCGCCAAGATACAATTATTTAGGTGCTATAGGAAGGTCCTATCTTGTTGTAATTGCTCTATCTAGCTTAACACTTGTTCAATCTCTAACACAGAACCGTCTGCAGGAAAGGGAGAAGGCAGACCCAAGGAAACAAACTTCTCTATGCATTGTTTGATATCTGGAACTAAAATCTGCAGAGGCTCAAGCATTGCTGATACATGCATGATCACCCTGTGCTGGTCAATGAAGATATTAGTTTTCCTGATTAATTGCTTGTGTTCTATAATCCCTTTTTCTCTCAACTCTCCATCTTGAGCAGCATATAGCACCTGGATTAAACCTTGGGCTACCGGGAGCTTAGGACCAATAAAAAGCATAGAGCTATTAATGAGAGCACCCGCTTCAGCACAGAGGGACTGCGCTTCTCTTAGAAATATTAGCACAGGTTGCAGTGAATGGCAATATTGCTTAATTATTTCCCAATGCGAAACCTACAACTCCACAAAAAATGGAGAAAAAACATGATGAACCTCCACGAGGGGAGGAACAATTGGCAACCGTGAGATTTCTTTGTCCTTTGTTGTTATTTCATGTTGCAGCTCCCTGTACTTGTCTTGTTGAAGGGCCACTTGACTTTCGAGAGTGAGGATTCTAGCGCTTCCATCTTGCACAGCTTGTTGAAGTCGCGACACGAGATCTCATTCTTGCTGCAATAAACCTTCCATATCCAAGAATTTCTTCTCCACTTGCTCCAGGCTACTCCCTTTTTCTCTCAACTATGTTTCAAACCTTGCCTTCTCTTCCAAAAGCAAGACCTATGCATCACTTAGTTGTCGAGCGTACTCTTATTTTAGGCAGATCTCTTCACGCAACTGTGTATGCATTTGGGTGGCATCTCTGGAAGTTGCCTTTAGCTGTTGTATTTCTTACTCCTTCTCCTGCAATTATTTCAAGGCCACATTCCTAGTTGCCTCCTACCCTTTCAACTGAGAACTCACATTATTTAGGGTGGACTGCAACTTTCCTTTTTTAGAGTTAGCTTGTGTTAGCAATTCCTGCAAGCGATTGATTTCAGCGTTCCTAGCTTTGTCTTCTTTTCTCTGTTGGTCCAAAGATTCTCGGAGATTCATATTCTTCGCTTGCATTTTCTCCAGGCGACGACTCTTCTTGATGAAATTTGAAGACACAACCTTTAAAGTTTCTTCCATCATCTCAACTTTATTAGATGTCATAGCATTCAGAAGGTTGACCCCGACAGCATGCAAAGTGTAATCGTTGGGTCTCATTTGGGCCTTCGGCTTATCGATCTTGGGGAGCATGGTCGCAAACAAAAGACTATCATTTTTCTCATTGAAATGTGTCTGTACATGCGGACGGGCTGGCCTAGCACCATCCTTCTCCTTTCTTTTATCGGTTTTGCCAATACATGCAGTCTTGGAATAGGTAACCTATTGTTGATAAGCATCCAGGTTGCAATAGCTTGGCCTGCAAACACTGCACCAGGAGAGATTGCAAAGGGAAATTGGGAAATAGGGCTAGCAAAAGAGGTCTAAATGGGATGTGCAAGCGTGGATGGAGAAAACAACGGGATGAAGGAGAGGCTTCTGAGGAAAATGGATCACTGGGCATTGCCCCAATATTTGGGGGAGGACTGGACTCTCCAAAACCAAGCCTGCACAAGACAGCGGCTGCATCAGGCATCTGTGAGGAAAACATTGCAGGGATCAAATCAGGGGCGAGGAGCGAAACAGAGACCTATGAAAATGCAACTTGAGGGTTGGTCGAAGTCCCAGCGGGCGCTAATGTGAGAGCTGTGGGAATTTGGGCAGGCATAGATGCGAGATGGGGAGCAATAGATATAGCTTGAACAAAGAAAAAGGGCAAAGAAGGGTGTACCTAAATCATGGAAATCATCGATGGAAGTCATCGATCGTTGTGAGACTGAGGGAACCTCTAGGACCTGAGAAGAAGAGCCTTTCTTTGCATAACCCATATATTGCTTCTTACTGGAAGGGGATTCAGGCGCCTGCTTCTCAGCCGATCTCTTGGTAATTTGGGAATGGGGTCTTTGGACTGAACCAATGAGAGGAAGAAGAATATTAGAGTCGGTCTCTTGCTCTTCTATACTTATAACCTCTACTTCTTGTTGTTGGGCCACCTTGGGAGATGAGTCACCACGTGGGGACCCATCGCCTGTCTCTTCATCTAACTTGTTGTGCTGACACCATTCAATCTCAAAATGCTCATCAAAAGGAGTGTTTCCATTATTATCCCTAGGCTGATTCACTTCCTAACTAGTAGATCCAAAAATCTTCTCTCTTTTTCCTAGGCCATGAATCCAATGTCATTGCTTCAAGCATAATCCGAGGAATGGGATTCGCTGGATTGTACTTTTGCACGATAGAGTAAAACCTCAACCACAAGGGTCATTTTAAAATAGGCAAATCATTGATCCCCACATAGAGATTTAGGTCATCCACTTGCGGGTTAGTGCGCTCTTCCCACAAGCTCAGTGGTTCATGCCTAACTGCATTCTTCCTCTTAGACATGCACCCATATGGGTCATAACTCCACATATCATTAATCACTACTAAGCCAAGTTGCACTAGCTTGGATGTCAGGATATTTTCGGCGATGCTCCTCTTGATGAGAGTAATGGGGCCAATGGCTTTATGGTCCTCTGTAATTGATGTATCATGCTTTCCTGCCCCTATAGCTCTGTCAATCGGCACCAATTGTCATGAAATTTCAAGGGTGAGGATTCTTTCTGTTACATAAGTAGGTAGGCGGAAAGGCTCTTTAGAGAAGCCATGCACTCGGACAAAGGAAAAGTCGCTATCTATAAACTAGTCACAAGGAGGGTGCTCATTATACTTCCAATTCATCTATATCTGAGAAAAGAAGGCAAGAGGCTCCTTGGGGATTAAACCAAGATCTCTAAGGACATGAGTCAAAAAACAATCCAAAAACTGGTAGGCATCGAAAGAAGCCAGCAAGAGAGGTGTCCATGTTGATACAGGCATTTTGTTCTCTGACTCGTCATAAGGAGCCAATCACATGAATTGGCTGAAAAAAACTTCGTTTTGGTGCAAGAAAAGGTGAGCTAGGACTGAGGTGAACTTCAACTGCCGAAAATGTTGGAATTCAGCTAGCTGCTTTACCATCTCTATCTATAAAGACAAAGAAGTCAAAATGAAATGGCCCTTTCTGTTTTTGGCATTTGAACAGGAAGCCCATCATAAGAGCAGTGATCTCCTGGTCATTGTCGCTATCGCATAACCATGCAAGAGCTGTGGAAATATCCTTGAGGTCATCATGCCTCAAGTTATTGTAAGACAGAGGGAGTCTTGGAGGTCCGGCAGATGGACTTCGATTTAGTGAGTCGTGACAGAAAGAGACAATATCTCTTCTAGTGCTCCAATATTCCTCCATGACATTTTCTGATAACACCTCTATCCCATCAAAAATGGGACAACACATCATGTCCCTCATAGCCTCTGGGGTTATAACTACTTTCAAAAAGGAGCCCTTAATTGAAAAAGAAGCGGGTTCAAACCTGTTAGCGCACGCGGCCACAAACTCTGGACAATGCGGAACCATGGGCACCACAAGTTGGGGAGCGTCACTATTCCAGAAATTAACTGTTGTAGATTGCAGCTTCATTCTGTGGTTTATAATTCTATTGCAAGCGGCCTCTCTGAGGTTCTTGGGCTACTTGTGAAGTTTTGACTCAATAACATTTTCCAGAGAATCTACCACGGCAGTTGGGTTGTGGGTGGACGTTTTCGATTTAGCTTTAGTCCTTTGGTACTCCAACTTTGGCGGAATGGTGTGAGAAGAATATGAGAGCTCCCCAAATACATCCACCCACAATCTTTCTTGGATGAAACTTGAAGGGGTTGCTTCCGTCTCCATCTTCCGCAGGAGAAATTCTCTTTCTAATACTTCCAAAGCTTTTCGGCGCTCTAAGTTGTAAAATGAACAATATGATAGGCACTTGGTGACCTCCTTCCTTAAATGTGTCACATGCCTAGATCTTCGTGAAAGAAGGCATTTGATGATGAGTGCTCATTTGCACGTATTCCAGCACATTTTTCAACTGCAATTAATTCTAAAAAAGAGGAGTGTCACCATCTGTGATTCCCAAGAGAATACCTATTTAGCCCATCGTTAATCAGAGCCACTTGAGACGATTTGCTTGTCTGGACAAATCTCCCCATTAAGGAGAGAATCAGCAGCCAGCAGTGCTCACACAAGTTATAGCAGATCTGTGAGCGTTATGGCTTAACCATGATGTACCAATACATATGTGTGGCATCTAAGGACATCGTTGCCTCTTTCGAGGCATAGGGTAGGACGTTAGCCATCTTCGAACTAGATTTTGCCTACTTGTGTGAATTGATGAGGGAAGACAGATGTGTCCAAAATTGGGAGCACTGGTTTTTACTTCAATTATCATCTAAAGCTGAAAATCCACTATAAATATATCTTTTCAAACATTCCTTCTGCACAGTATCCAGCTTCAACGACGGAGTTTCTTGAAGAAATGGATACTCCCGTCAGGCTCACCAGTAGTAAGGCGCGGGTCACTTTCTTAGGTAACATTTTGGACTGGAGGCTAAAAAGGATGACACGACGCAAAAATCCCTTGATCATTGCTGCCATCAAAAGGGTGCTTGGCGAGGATCTTATTGATGACATGGACAAATACCATGTGAACACGGATATCTACTCACGTTTTGTAGCTTTGTTACTAGATATCGGGATGAGTGGATACCTGACCTCGGAGCTAACCAAAGTGCTCTTCTCCCTGGATTATCTGGGTGGCTTGGAAGATGTTGTGGCATATTATGTCCCTTTCAGAGGTTTGCCTCTGGCCTCAGATTTACGGTGTTTCATCACCTCTAGAGAGGAAGTGACATGGCACCTGCTTATTAGCGGTCTGAAGACTATGTCATTGTCAGCTTATTGCTTACGAGTAGAGCTTACTGCGGAGTTCCTTCTCTGGGTCCATCTGATAATGCTCATCCTGGCTGGCACTAAATGGTACATTGAGTTCTGGGACTACATATTTTCATGGATCTTGACGCTGCATGTCCAACCCAATTCGGTGCTTATATCAATAACTCAGGAGCCTGGCGACAATTTTGACCATAAATGGTCAGAGGGAGAAGATGTTGAAGACGAAGCTGATGACTCAGATTTCTAGATGGATGAGGATGAAGATGAATAAGATGCATGAAAAAGAACCACCCTGTCTTCAGAGAACTTTGTCTTTTTCTTCTTCTTGAAAACTAGGTCGTACGCCTCATGTATATATTGTAACAAGATACCTATAATATAATAATTTCTTTTTGTTTAATCAAGGAGTATCTTGTGATTCATTTTTGCTTCAAGGATGCATGCAGAAACATAATTAGATAAATAAGGCACACAAAAGCACTATTTACATTATGTACATTAGAGAAAAGTTGCTAGTGAAAAGGTTTAAGGTGGAACCCATTGACCAGGATCCTAAGAGAATCTCCTTGCATATCTTCAAGATCAAAAGAATTGAAACCTTTGTAATTTATAATGTGGAAGGGTCCCTCCCATAACCCATCAAATTTGGCATGTTGACCGGGCTTGGCCATCCTTTCATTTTATTTCAAAACAAGGTCACCTTGTTTGAATCCCAGGTTAGAACTTTTCTTATTGTCAAACCACTTCTTGATGGTTTGCTGATGGTTTTGAAGAGATGCAAATGTGGCTTCCCTTGCCTCCTCTAGTTCCATAATTTCTGCCAATCTCACCTCCATGGGACCATTCTTTGCTACCTCAATAGACTTGAGTAATTGTAAGGCAGGGATTTCTAGAGACATAGGGAATAACACGTCTTTGCCATAGACCAGCTTGTATGGAGAATTATTTAAGACTTGTTTGGGTGTTATCCGGTCTACCCATAATGCACTCCTCAAGTGGTGATGCCAACTTTTTGTATTTAGAGCCCATCCTTTTAATGAGCCTTATGAGATTCTTATTAGTGGACTCGGTTAGGCCATTTCCTTGTGGATAGTAATTTGAAGAGGTCTTTAGGTAGATACCTCTACTGAGAGCGAACTGGGTGATTTGTGAGCCTATGAATGCTCCCGCGATATCTGATATTATGGTCTTTGGCGGACCATATCGGTGTTGAATAATCATGAACAGTTAGTACCAGACTGGTACTGAGAGGGGGGGGTGAATCTATACAGTCAAAAACACTTTCCTAAAACTGGTTAGACAGCAGACACTGCAAATGACTGGCACATAGTAACACTGGTTTGAAACAGAGTACAACCGATAAAGCTAAGAATGACTGTGACAAGCATTAACCGATTAATCACTTAGCTTTCCACTCAACTTAATACTACACTTCCATTTCATCCTTATGCATGAACAGGTAATCTATCATCAGAAATACAATAACAGCTAATTCAGCATGATTTACCTTCAGACACAAATCACTTAAACCGTCACATGAAAAACACCACACATGACACAGATTTTTCACATGGAAACCCAACTGGGAAAAACCATGGTGGGGATGAATACCCACAAGCTGTTTTGAACTCTTTAGAAATCTGCTCTGTTAGGAGCCTAGTCCGGTTAAAGACTTATTACAACAGGTTCCGTTAGGAACCGATCCTGCTAGGGATCACCCGGTTAAGGGATGGCTAAATACCCGGTTAAGAGTTAAACCCTGTTAGAGCTTACCTTGTTAGAGGATTTCAAGAACTCAATGAATTTGAGTCACCCTATTAAAGGATTTATAGCAAGTTGGTTAAAGCTACGTTGTCAAGGGATTTTCAAACTGTTGAGGTGGTTAGAGATCAACAGGTATTACAATGATCTGGTAAAAGCACTCAATGCCAATGCAAATCCGCTTTAGTTCCTCTTCTCCTTCTGCACTCACACTCTGTAGGTATCAATCCTCTTATCCGGTCTGGCAAGATTCACGTATCTCTGCACTTAGATACACACACAACATTTGCCAACAATGTCAGAAAGAAACACAACATCGACCTTATAGGAAATAGATAGGTCAGTAGCAAAAACCCTAAACCCTAAACATTTAGGTTAAACAATTCAAACGGTTCAATCCTGACCGTTGAGCATATTGCATTAAATGCAATAGTCTTGAACCGATCTCAAGACATTCTCCATCATTCGTTCTCCACCGCTTTCATGGCGGCTGATAACCCATCACGCATTTTCACTATTTACAGACTTCACACATTCCTGAGGTAGATAGGAGCAATCTCCTTCATGCAAGATCCTTCATGCGCACAAGGCTGACGTGGCAACATGAAATGTTCTTTGTTACAATGCTAACTCATCACACAATGTCATCGGTTGAGTCATATAGGCTTGGAACACTTCAACCAGGAACCCCGAGACAGAGACTACCAACCGGTAGTCATGCCATATGAACCTTTGAAACAAAACATTTTGAATACCGGTTCTCATTCCAAAATACCAGTTCCAGTTCTCACTTCGACATACCGGTTCACATTCGCAGTTGCTTAACTTTAATAGACCGGTTCTCTTTAGCATATTACTGGTTCACTCTTGAGCATTATTGACATCAATGATAACATACAATGTCACCATGTTATCATACTCTGCACTTATGTCAACAATCTCCCCTTTGGCATTGATGGCAATATACAAGGATATCTCTTTGCTTCACATCTTCTCCCCCTAAGTTGTAGATAATTGTTCTCCATCACATCTTCTCCCCCTTTGACAACAATGCCAAAGTGGAGACACAAGCTGCCTTGTTCCATTATGTTGCTCCCCCTGAGGAGTAGCATCCTTCAACACATCAATTCGAAAAGGATATATCAATGTAGGACCTGACTGATGTGGAGCACATATCTTTAATTTACCTCTTGAAGGGGCAGAACCCCTAATTCACCTCTCAAGTAGGTAAACGTAGCCTTCGGTAGAGGCTTGGTGAATATGTCTGCTAACTGCTCCTTGTTGGAGACATGTTCTAATACCACTTCTTTGTTCTGAACCTTTTCCCTCAAGAAATGATACTTGAGTTCAAAGTGCTTGGTTCTAGCATGTAAGACCGGATTCTTGGAAATGTTAATTGCACTTGTTTGTCAAAAAATATACTTACCAGTTCAGATACAGGAACTTTGAAGCCATTCAATACATGCTTCATCCAAATAGTCTGGGTGCAGTTCATAAAGGCTGCAACATATTCTGCTTCTACTGTAGACTGAGAGATGCAACTTTGTTTCTTTCTCATCCATGAGACTAATCTTCCACCGAGAAAGAATGCACCACTAGTTGTGCTCTTCCGGTCATCCACATTACCTGCCCAATCAGCATCTGTAAACACTTTCAAATTGAAATCATTACTATATGGATACCACAACCCATGATTAGTAGTTCCCTTCAGATATCTGAGAATTTGCTTGACTGCTACCAAGTGAGATTCTCTTGGGATTTTCTAGAACCTTGCAGTAATGCCAACTGCATGTGCAATATCCAGTCTGTTGTGCACTACATAATGCAACTTACCAATCATTGATCAGTATTCCTTCTCATCAACCAAGGCTGAGTCATCCTCTTTGGATAATTTACAACCGGTCACCATCAGTGTACCAACCGGTTTGTTGTCTTCCATGCCAAAGGTCTTCAACACCTCTTTGATATACTTGGACTAAGTGATAAAGATTCCATCTTTCATCTGTTGAATCTGCAGTCCAATGAAGAACTTAATTTCCCCTATGAGTGACATCTCAAATTCTTTCTTCATCTCATCAGCGAACTCATGACTCATTTTATCATCTCCACCAAAGATTATGTCATCAACGAATACTTCATAGATCAGAATCTGATCTCCTTCTGATTTCAAGTAGATATTGCTATCTTCACTTATTCTCTCAAATCCAATCTTCACAAGATGGGAGTGGAGGCATTCATACAATGCTCTAGGTGCCTGCTTTAGATCATACAAGGCTTTATGTAGCCTACACATCATGTCATTGTCTTCAGATAGAGCAAACCCATCTGGTTGCTCTATATACACCTCCTCTTCAAGTACTCCATTTAGGAATGCAGATTTTACATCCATTTGGTATACTTTGAATCCTTTAAAAGCTGCATATACAAGAAGCATACGAACTCCTTCCAGTCTAGCTACTGGAGAAAAAGTTTCTCCATAGTCTGCTCCTTCTTCTTGGGCATATCCTTTACATACTAGTCTGGCTTTGTTCCTTACAACTGTGCCATCCTCATTCAGCTTATTTCTGAATACCCATTTGGTTCCAATGACATTTTTATGCTCTGGTCTGGGTACCAAAGACCATGTACCATTCCTTTCTATCTGATCAAGTTCTTCCTCCATAGCCTTGATCCAGACTTCATCTTTATGTGCCTCTTTGAATGATTTAGGCTCAAATTCAGAGATCATACATGATTTTTCTTTGACCTTTCTTCTTGTAAGAATTTTTGCATCTTTGTCTCCTATGATCTGCTTTGGATCATGATTGAGTTTGACATACTTAGGTATGTTCTTAACAGATTCTTCTTGCTTTTCTTCTTCATCCTCATCTTCATCAACATCAGCATCCACCGGTGTAGGAACACAATTATTGGTACTAGGCTGATTTGCAACCGGTTCATAGAAGGTTACTACTGGTTCATCTCCTACTTGCTCACTGTCGGTTTCCTCAGGTTTCCCAGAGTTTTCATCAACCCTAACATTGATGATTTCAACAATTCTCTGAGTCCTATTGTTGAAACATTTGAGAGCTTTAATTTTTGTAGAATATCCTAGAAATATTCCTTCATCACATTTTGCATCAAACTTTCTCTGATGTTCACTCCTCTAGATATAACATTTGCTACCAAACACTCTAAAGTAGCTTAACACAAGTGTCTTACTGGTCTAGTACTCATAAGGAGTCTTATCCTTTCCTTTCTTGATGAGTACCCGGTTCATTGTGTAGACTGCAGTGCTCACCGCTTCTCTCCAAAAGGTGTGAGCGACCTTCCCTTGAATCAACATAGTTCTAGCTGCCTCAACCACAGTCTGGTTGTTCCTCTCTGCTAGGCCATTCTGCTACGGAGTCCGGGGGGCAGACAGTTGTCTCTTGAGCCATTCTCTTCATAGTATTTGTTGAATTCACTGGAAGTGAATTCCCCTCCTTGATTAGTTCTAAGGCATTTGATTCTTCTACCACTTTCCTTTTCTACCAGTGCTCTCAAGGCTTTGAACTTTCCAAAGGCTTCAGACTTATCCTTCAAGAATGTGACACACATCATTCTTGAGCAATCATCTATAAGAATCATAAAATACATATCTCCATGCACACTCCTAGTTTTCATAGGACCACACAAATTAGTATGCACAAGATCAAGTAAATTGTCTGCAGTGAAAGATTTACCTTTAAAAGTTGAGGAAGACATTTTCCCCAATTGACACTCTCTGCACAAAGGATTTTCTGGTTTGCTCAGCACCAGCAATCCTCTGACTGCCTTAATCTTATTGGCCTTCACAATGTTATCAAAGTTAACATGGCAAAGTCTCTTATGCCATATCCAGCTATCATCAAACTTAGCCATAAGACATGTACTGACGTTTGCATTTAGCTGAAATAGGTTGTCTTTGGTCTGCATACCGGTGGCCATCAAATCACCATTCTTTCCTTTGATTTTGCACACTCCATTTTTGAATTCCAGAGTTAGTCCATTGTGATTCAGCTAGGCAACACTCAATAGATTGTGTCTAAGACCTTCCACCCAATACACATTGTCAATACTGCTCTTTCCATTTAGAGAGATGGACCCTCTTCCTCTGACCATACATGGTGCATCAGTACCAAAGTGAACCACACCACCATCATATTCTTCCAAAGATAGAAACTTGCTCCGGTCACTAGACATATGATGAGAACAACCACTGTCAATAATCCACTCATTGGAATTATCAAGGCGAGAGACAAGAGCCTTCTTGTCTAACACATCTTCCTTTACTGCAACAAACACAATATCTTCATTCTCTTCATCTTTTGATTCCTCATCTGTGACACCTTCATCAACTACAACAAAACAGTTTCTCCGGTTTCCTCCTTTGAATTTCTTGAACCTCTCTGGTTTGTCCTTGTTGTCACCATTAGGACAGTTTATAGCAATATGTCCTATCCGGTTACAAGAAAAACATATCAAAGGGAGCTTACCTCTGTATTTACCAATTCCTTTAGGAATTTTCCTGGCAAGAAGAGCTTCAAATTCCATCAGAATCTCCTCATCATCCATTTCTTTGCTTTGTCTTGGTTCACCACTGGTGCTTGCTTCTTTTCCTTTTCTAGATGGTACAGCAGAAGCTCTAAAAGCTGATTCAGTCTTTTGAACACTGCCATCAAAACTATTTAGCTCATAGGCTGTCAACTTTGCAATGATGGAGTCTAGGGATACCTTAGTCTTATCTATTGATCTCAACTCCTGAATAGCAGCAACCCTTATTGCATAGACTGATAATAAGGATCTCAAAACTTTGCTTACCACAATGGAATCTTCCATTTTACCACCTACACTCTTGATATCTCCAACAACAGTTTTGATTCGTATTCCATACTATTGAATGGTCTCACCTTCAACCATCTGCATGTCTTCAAACTTCCCTCTAAGGCTTTCTTCCTTAGCTTGTTTCACATGCTCATCGCCGCCATAGATATTCTCAAGGGTATCCCATACTTCTTTGGGATTATCTTTATCCTGGACATCAATAAACTCAATGTCAGATAAGCTGTTGATTAGGGCTTCCATGACTTGCCCATTCTCCTGTATCTCTCTCTTTTGATCATCGGTGAGAGTACCGGTAGGAATAACAAAAGCATTCTCAACATAGCTCCAGTGTTGAGCACCCATGCTTCTGATGTATATCTTCATTCTGTCCTTCCATTATTTGAAATTATCTCTATTGAAATTTGGACATTCCCTCTTCATCATTCCAATAGGATCTTTCCCTCAAGCGGTTAAGCTTACAACACAGAGGACCTAGAGGATGCTCTGATACCAATTGTTGAATAATGATGAACAGTTAGTACCAGACCGGTACTGAGAGGGGGCGGTGAATCGGTACAGTCAAAAACACTTTCCTAAAATTGGTTAGACAACAGACACTACAAATGACTGGCACACAGTAACACCTGTCTGAAACAGAGTACAACCTATAAAGCTAAGAATGATTGTGACAAGCATTAACTGGGTAATCACTTAGCTTTCCACTCAACTTAATACTACACTTCCATTTCACCCTTATGCATGAACAGGTAATCTATCATCAGAAATATAATAACAGCTAATTCAGCGTGATTTATCTTCAAACACAATTCACTTAAACCATCACATGAAAAACACCACACATGACACAGATTTTTCACGTGGAAACCCAACTGGGAAAAACCATGATGGGGATGAATACCCACAAGCTGTTTTGAACTCTTTAGAAGTCCGCTCTGTTAGGAGCCTAGTACGGTTAAAGACTTATTACAATAGGTTCTGTTGGGAACCAATCCTGCTAGGGATCACCCGGTTAAGGGATGGCTAAATACCCGGTTAAGGGTTAAACCCTGTTAGAAGTTACCTTGTTAGAGGATTTCAAGAACTCAATGAATTTGAGTCACCCTAATAAAGGATTTATAGCAAGCTGGTTAAAGCTACCATGTCAAGGGATTTTCAAACTGTTGAGGCGGTTAGAGATCAACAAGTATTACAATGATCTGGTAACAGCACTCAATGCCAATGCAGATCCGCTTTAGTTCCTCTTCTCCTTCTGCACTCACACTCTGCAGGTATCAATCCTCTTATCCGGTCTGGCAATATTCACGTATCTCTGCACTTAGATACACACACAACATCGACCTTATAGGAAACAGACAGGTCGGTAGCAAAAACCCTAAACCCTAAACATTTAGGTTAAACAATTCAAACGGTTCAATCCTGACCGTTGAACACATTGCATTAAATGCAATAGTCTTGAACCGATCTCAAGATGTTCTCCATCGTTAGTTCTCCACCGCTTTCATGGCGGCTGATAACCCATCACGTGTTTTCACTGTTTACAAACTTCGCACATTCCCAAGGTAGATAAGAGCAATCTCCTTCATGCAAGATCCTTCATGCGCACAAGGCTGACGTGGCAACATGATTTGTTCTTCGTTACAATGCTAACTCATCCCACAATGTCATCGGTTGAGTCATATAGGCTTGGAACACTTCAACCGGGAACCCCGAGACAGAGACTACCAACTGGTAGTCATGCCATATGAACCTTTGAAACAAAACATTTTGAATACCGGTTCTCGTTCCGACATACCAGTTTCAGTTCTCACTTCGACATACCGATTCACATTGGTAGTTGCTTAACTTTAATAGACCGGTTCTCTTCAGCATATTACCAGTTCACTCTTGAGCATTATTAACATTAATGACAACATACAATGTCACCATGTTCACCATGTTATCATACTCTACACTTATGCCAACAATCGACACACTAAGTCTTATAGAAAAGTTAATATCTTGGTCTCTAATGATTTCCTCAGGGGAATAGCCTTAGACCATCTAGTGAAGTAGTCAGTCATAGTTAAGATCCATTTGTGTCCAGGTGAGCTTGGAGGGTTGATCATCCCTATGAATTTGAAACCCACTGAGCAAAGGGTTCCTCCACCATGATGGGCCTGAGCGGCATTGCCACCTTTCTACACCTGCCACTGTAGTACTGCCATTCTTTCCACTCTCTTACCAGGGTGTGCGCATCTTTAAACAGAGGGCCAAAAATACCCAGCGCGAGTGATCTTGATGATGGTAGTTTGTGCCGAAAAGTGGCCTCCCGATGAACCATAATGAAATTCATGAAGAATCTTACTAGCTTGGCCTTGGCTCACGCAACGGAGAAAGATTCTGTCAAAATTTCACTTAAAAAGTACTCCATCCACCAAGCGGAAGCCGTTGTTCTGTAGTCTATAAAATCTCCTCTTTTCGGAAGGGAGGCCTTCACGAAAAATCCCAATCTTCATAAAATGTTTTCAAGTCTCCATCGAACATGCTTCTATTGGTTTGGAGGTGATCATTACAACTTCCCTTGTAGCTACCTTGACTTCTTGGGGTTCAGACTCCTGGGCTATGTATTCACACAAACCTTTGTCAGGGATTACCTTGGTGGGTTTGACATCAATGTCATATTCCAAGATTTTGGTAATCCAGTTCGCCCTCTTCTCTGTAATGTCGCCTTCCATGATATATTCTCTGACTGAAGGATGAGAGACATACACAGTGGTTTTATTACAGGCGATAAAATGCCTAAACTTTTTAAGGCCTTTGACAACGGCCAAAGCTTGCTTTTCAACAAAATTGTACTTAGCCTCATATTCCTTCAAAGTCTTGGAATGGAAAGCTATGGGGTGCTCACCCCTTTTGTTTGCATCTTTCTGGGTTAGAACCACAACAATGCTATAATGATTAGAGAAAACATACATTATAAAATCCTTAGACATATCGAGATTGGATAGCACGGGGGTTAAAGAGATAGCATCTTTGATCTTCTCAAAAGTCTCTTTAGCTTCAGGGGTCCATTTAAAATGTGTTTTCTTTGTATTAGAGTGATAGGCCTCACCATCCCAACAAAGTTTGAGATAAACTAGCTAATGAAGTTTACCTTACCTAGGAAGGACTAGACACCCTTTTTGTTGACAGGAAGAGGAAGCTCCTTTATTGCCTTCACTCAATTAGGATCGATGGAGACTCCTTCCTTTGACACTACGTGCCCTAGAAATTTTCCTTGCGGGACCCCAAAGATACATTTATTTGGGTTCAAAGAGATGCCAAACTCCAGACACTTCTAGAACACTAGCTCAAGATGATCGAAGTGATCTTCTTTGTGTTTTGAAAACATGATCAAATCATCCAAATATATGAGGATGATTTTTTTAATGAGCTCATTGAAAGCTAGATCCATAGCTCTTTGAAAAGTTGCACAGGCATTTGACAACCCAAACAGTATTTTCTGATAAATGAATGTTCCCCATTTGGTCGTGAAGGTTGTCTTATATTGATCTTCTAGCTTCACCAATACTTGGTTGTAACCTCAGAAACCATCTAACATTGAGAACATCTCTGACCCTTCTACGGTACTTAACAACTATTCCTTTGGTGGCAAAGGATAATGGTCTTTTAGAGATGTTTGGTTTAGGTCCCGAAAATCCACACAAAGTCAAATATCTCCATTCTTTTTCCTGACTCGCACCAAATTAGATACCCATGTACTATGGTTGATCGAGTAGATGATCTTTGATTCTATCAATTTCTTCAATTCCTGAGCCATAAGGAACTCAATTTTTGGGTTGACAGGTCTCTGCTTCTGCCAAACCAGCTTGGCACCATTAGTGAGCTCAATGGTATGCTGAATGATACTAGGATTATACCCTTTCAAATCTTCATATGACCATGCTAGCATGCCTACATACTCATCACAATATCAAACCAGTCTCTCTTGGTCTTCCGAAGGAACTTCCTTTCTGACCTTGAGTATTCGCCCATCCCCTACTGACATTTCGGTGTAGTCGCCCTTATCAGCCATAAGTTTTCGCTTGTCATTTTTGGCATCATCATGGTCAAACAAATTTTCTAGGGTGATCAATCCATTTGGGAGCTTGTTGGATTTCAGTTGAATGGTCTGATTCCCATAAGCTTCCTTTACCTTAGATTGTAGTTGATCAACAAACTCTCCTGAGTTTTGAATGAACAAAGCGATTTGCTCGTCACTTTCAAAAACTTGCCACTGGGTGTCATTGTCAGGAATAGTTGGTCAAACGATCACACAGACCACCTGAGGATTGGTGAGCGGGTCTACAACAGGATCAAATTATGATCCAATAGTAGTCATTTGATCAATGGAAGCATTTGTTTTTTAGGGAATTCTCTAGATGTTGAAAGCACCAAAGATTTCGATCAGATCCCATGTCCTATGGCAATAGGATCTCATACAGACGTGTTTGGTGCTAGAGATTCCTTGAACCTGGTACATGATCAGCTCAGAATTGCCCAGAACTTTCAATTGCTTTATACCCATCCTTTCTGCCAAGCTCAAGCCTTGGATCAGTCCTTCATATTTTGCTTCATTGTTGGAGCAAGCAAACTGTAGACGAAAAGACTTCAAAATATATTCACCCAATAGTGAAGTAAGGAAAATCCCAGCTCCTAAACCTACTTTGCATCTTGTCCCATCAAAGTGTAAGGTCAGAGCGCAGAAGACAACTCTTCTTTGGTCAACGGTCCTTTAGTAAATTTTGGGATGACTTGATCTTCATCAAAAATGTAGTAAGTACCAAGACCTGTGGCATGATAGTTGGACTATGGATCAGAATTTATGAATTCATTAAGAAAAACCTCCTGATCTAGTGGAATATCCATGGTCACTTCCTCATCCTCTAGAAGTTCTACAGTTTTCCTCTCTTCATTGGAGATAGAGGTATGGTTGGCTCAAAATTGATCATAGCTTGATCTGCTATATGCTCGGTGTGAAGGGGTTATGAAAGAATTTTGATTTTAGCACCATGGTGGGTTTGAAGGATGAGGTGGGACCAGTCTAAAGATAGGTAACCTCCTATTTTGGCGGTGAAGTCTCGAGAAAGGCAGAGGCCAAAAATAGGGGGGATGCCAATAACTACCACTTCTTGAGGCACGGTGACACTAGGACACGCGAACAACGTCACAGAAGGATTTTGATAAGACCCACAGTCTGGACCTTATTCCCATCTAATTGCATAACACCCCTATTTAAAGGCTCATATTTGATATTCAAAACCTCAGCAATTTGCTTAGGCATGACGGTGGTGCTGGCACCAGAATCTATCATAGAATTGTGCAAAAGCTTATCTCCAACTATGAGGGTCAAATAGAAAGGATTTGGTCTAGGCTTACCTTCTATTTGGGTTTTAGGATGTATAGCCTCATTCGTTAACATGGTTGGTGAGCGTGATCTATCCGTGAAACACTGAAATCTTTCTTCGTTGATCTGCGGAGACTTAGCAGCATTTCTGCCTGGAGTTTTCCCCACGTCAGATAGGGCTTCTTTCAACCAATTCTTTTTCTCTAGAATACTAAGGAGATCCCATAAAGAGACGTTGGTCGGGGCTTCCTTTAGCTACTCCACCACGTCCAATACTGACGATACTGACGCCTTTGTCTCTCTTGGCTTATAAGGGATAAACTCCTTCCTCAGGTATGTGGTAGAAACTGCGAGCTATTCAGGAGCTTTAGTTGTGGTAAATCTCCCATGTGTGCTTATATTCTCTCCCGTGAAGCGCCTTTTTGATCGGAGGTTGTAATCTGATTGCACTTGAGGAGCCCTCGGACCTGAAGTGGCCGCGCTATTTGTGAGAACAAGATCTTCGTCCTCCATCCAAGAGAATAGTGTGTGGTCTGGAACTATCTCTGCTTCTTGTTCCATTAACATACCTTCCATCTGGGCAATGACAGATGCACTATCCATGCCAGGGGATGCGTAAACTGAATCCTCTGGAACCACGCCTAGGTTTCATTGATCTATAATTTTTTGTTGCAAATTGCCTCTTGGACAATTTATTGGGTCGTGGGCGTTGTTATAGGGAAAACACCAAGAATTGGTATCATGCGCTAGATTATTTTATCCCACTATCAACTCTTTACCAGTGTTAGGGTAGACAGTCTGCAAAGGATTGCATACCGGAACTATCTGGCCATTTGGCTGACTTGGGGAAGTTCAGTTGTTTGCATACTGGTTTTGCTGATACACAGGTCTATTCCCTTGGAAATTTTGCTGGAAAGGGGGTCTAGCAGGTGGGATTTGAGACCTTTTCAGATTGACGATTTCATTCTAGAAAGCTCTCAACAAATTTTTCATATCGTTGACCTTTGCGGCCAAAGACGAGGGTGGAGGTGGATGTGCTTGCTAGGGTCCGGGGTATATGTACATAGATTGAGGAGCAGATGTGTTGGGCACGGCCGGTTAAGGGACTTGACTTGATAGCTCGAGAAAGACCAGCATGAGTGGTCGTGGCGCAAGCTTCCCGACATCGATTAGATTATTTTATTTTTGGACTGCCAATTCAAACACTTGTGGGAGGGTATTTCCTCCTAGAGATTGAATCATCACTGATATATTAGAGTTAAAGGCCTTCAGATAAAAGATGAACGCCATATCCGTAGGAGGGAAGGTGGATAGCGGTATTCTTTGCCAGGTCCTCTGAAACCTTAAATTGAATTATTTCACTGCTTCCTGAGGGGCTCTCTTTATTGTAATCAATTGCTACATCAAGGATGACCTATCAGCCTTGTCGGAGAATCTCTGAAAGAAGCGGTCACCCAGTTGATCCCAATCGGTTATAGTATTTGGACCCAGGGATCTGTACCAATCTAGAGCTCTCCCTTTGAAAGATGTCACGAGCAATCTCAAAGATATATTTTGCTTGGTGATGTTATGGATGGTACAGACATTGGCTATATCTTGTAGGTGCTCCCCGGGGGTATTGTTACTGTATATGGTGAAAATGGATAGCAATAAACAACAATATTGAAAGACTAAATGAATTCAACCACCAAACCCTAGCCTAACAATGAACAAAAATCCACCATAACATATGAAGATAACCTAAGACAATGCAAAATAACTCAAAAATCACAAAGATTATACCATCACATGTCCACTAGGGTTTTGATCTCCATTCTTCCTATCTCCATTGATCTTGTTTGATATGCTTGCTCTCAGATTTTTGTATGCACAAGAGCTCAACAAAGAACGGAATGTGGTTGCAAGTGGAATTGTAGTGTAGCCAAGTACTCCAAAATCAGTCATTAGGGTTTGACAATGAACAAAGCATCTCCTTAAATAGAAGACACAATAGGAAATGGAGGGTTAAGATTGAGAGGTGTAAAAAGAGAGGTCGGCTAGGATTAGAGGGTAGGTATAAGAAATACCAAAATAACGAAAGAGGTAGGTAGTGTAGGAAATAAGAGATGAATGACATGTGTCATGTGTAGAAAAAGATAATGAATTAATTAAATAAATAAAGATTTATTTAATTAATAGAAGAAGTAGGACAATTAAATAAATAAAATATTTATTTAATTTAGGAAAGGGATAATTTAAATAAATAAATGTATTTATTTAAATGAGAAATAAGGCTAGAAGAGGATAAATGAATTAATTAAATAAATAAAAATTTATTTAATTAATAGAAGAATTAGGCTTAGATAATTAAATAAATAAAATATTTATTTAATTAGACATGACAATTTTGGGTGTCTACATTTTGCCCCTCTTTGAGACAATGCGGCTTGTCGCGTTGTTTCAAAGAAAATAAGATGAACTGATACAGAGTTGCCCCAGAATAAGGAATTATATGCCCCCTCGAGAGATTGGATGAAAATGTCTGAAAAAATTGCAGACAATCTCTCGATAAGAAAGACGAGATAGAATGGACTGATTGGATAAAGTGACAAAGTCACGGGATGAGGAAGACTGACTCAGGAAATGAGGGCGAGGGCTAGGGTAGGCTATAAGATAGACCACGGGCAAAAGACATCCTCATTGTCAT
This sequence comes from Cryptomeria japonica, assembly GCF_030272615.1. Lineage (NCBI taxonomy): Eukaryota > Viridiplantae > Streptophyta > Pinopsida > Cupressales > Cupressaceae > Cryptomeria > Cryptomeria japonica. The sequence continues at coordinate 792,933,498 of NC_081407.1, forward strand.
CCACACCCTTAGAAGATCACAGTGCAGAGCGAGAAAAGAGCAGCAGCAGTCAGCAGCGATGGCATTCGTTCATAGATTTGATCGTGTCCGCCGATTCCAGCGACCAGCCGATGCAGGAGAGCCGGTAAGTACCCGAAAACCTCCTCGTACTTTCACGCATTTCGAGTTTTGTCATTAATGCATGTTTAGGAGCAATAAATGCGCTAGAAATAGGATGGTTTAAAAGTGCAAAAACGCGCAACCGCGTCTGTGTCAGCGCCAGGCGCGTCTATGTCCAACAGGCGCGTCTGTGTCGGGTCCAGGCGCATCTGTGCGTGGAACTGCGTTTGTGTTGATTGCGGACGCGTTTGTGAAATTCAGCAGCGTCTGTGATTTTTAGTAGCGTTTATGTCATGCAGGGACGTCTGTGTTCCCTGGTCGCGTTTGTGTCTGGCATAGGCACGTTTGTGTTCAGAAAGCGTGTCTGTGTTGCAGAAGCGCGTTTGTGCAGTCCATAAGCGCGTTTATGAGTTAAAAGCGCGTTTGTGTTGAAAAAGTGCGTTTGTGTGTTTAAATGCATGGTTTTAGTCCTGTAGGTCAAATCGGCAGTTCTGTGATGAACATACGCTGTCGATTGGATAAGCTGCTGAGAGGATACACTCAAGCAGGTCCTCTAGGAAGATTAGGATAGATCAAGGCACTTTGTGATGAACAGGGAGCACCAGGATAGGCAGCACTTTGTGATGAACAGGGAGTGCGAATGTGAGTGACACTTTGTGATGAACAGGGAGCACCAGGATAGGCAGCACTTTGTGATGAACAGGGAGTGCGAATGTGAGTGACACTTTGTGATGAACAGGGAGTGTCACACACGTAGTACTTTGTGATGAACAGGGAGCACTACTAGGATAAATAGCAACGCTTTGTGATGAACAGTGAGTGTCACTAGGGTAGATAACCATGTGCATTTAGGTAGCAAGTAGCATTTTGTGATAAACAGTGAATGCCACGATAACTGACAAGATTGATTGTGCTTGACTGCAGGAGTATTTGCCGATGTTGGAGTCACGGGAGAGATTCCCATCGACTCAGAGACTGCGACCAGAGTTGTCGATTCAGGACATGATTTCCATTGAGGAGATGGGTCTCACACATATGCTCTATGTGCCCGAGTTTCGGGCAAACATGGGGTTGCTGACTGCGTTGGCCGAGAGATGGCACTCAGAGACATGCACGTTTCACCTGCCGATGGGTGAGATGACAGTGACACTGGAGGATGTATACAGGATATTACATGTTCCCATTGATGGAGAGTTGATCCCCTACGACCGTGACGGTGACAGGGAGGCCTTGAGACGGGTTTTTCAGGATCCTGAGTTGGAGATGAGAGCAGGGCATGTAGCCTGGGACATCATGACTGCCACAGGATTAGCATTGCCGGCAGTTGTTGGGGGAGTCATCAGTGGATATTTGTGTCCAGACAGGGCCACACGAGGATTGGCAGTGGGCTGGGGAGGGGCCTTGGAGACGCTGATGGCAGAGCACACTAGGTATGCATGGGGGCCATGTGTCCTAGCACATTTGTATTATGAGCTGCATCAGTTTGTATACCATGGATCAGTGGGGTTGGGCTGCGGTGTGACTCTCTTGCAGGTGTGGGCCTATGAGCACCTTCCCATCACACGGCCGATTCACTTCAGAGGCAGAGGACAGGGACAGAGTTTTGTTCATTTGTATGCCATGATTACATCCCAGCCTCGGATTGGGAGATTGGAGCACTGGAGGAGAGTCATTGATGACATTGACATGGTGATCTGGAGGCCGTACCTGGGGTGCGAGGAGTGGGAGGACGATGCACTGGAGCTGCCCTACACCTTCCGAAGCAGGTACCTGATTGGGCGGACGCCCTATATATTAGAGAGACAGCTGGTGGACCGGGTATGCAGGCAGTATGGCAGGATTCAGAGGATGCCCCGAGGCTCGGGCATGTATGCCCGTACGGTCAGAGATCAGGTGCAGTTTGGCCCACTGCTATCATATGATCAGGCAGTGATGCAGCTAGCGGAGATGACGCGGATGCCATGGGACATGTGGCCAGAGGTAGATGATGCAGGGATGGACGCAGAGTACTCTGCGTACTGGGCAGAGCATCCATTTCCTAGGTTGACAGATCCAGCAGAGCCAGTGGATGGAGAGGGTGGAGGAGAGGATGATGAGGGAGGAGGGGATGGAGGTAGGGGCCGGCGGAGGCGGAGGGGAGTGGTGGGAGAGAGACGGGTAGCACCTCGGAGGGAGGGAGGACAGGAGAGAGCAGCTCCAGTGGTGAGAGGACGGGGTGGACTGCCCCTACAGGTGCCAGCAGCACAAGGTCCCAGAGAGGGACAGAGACAGGTGCAGCCAGAGGGACAGAGACAGGTACAGCCACAGGTACCTATACAGGCACAGGGACAGGTGCAGGCAGAGGCGCAGGGACAGGCACCTGTAGAGGAGGAGCCACAGGCAGGGACGGAGAGCGGAGACTCTGAGGAGGATGAGGTTCTTAGGCTGCGGGAGATCTGCCAGGGCCAGGCAGATGAGATTGAGGATTTGGTTCGAGAGAGGAACCACCTCAGGATCAGGGTCCGAGATACAGAGCGGGAGAGGGATCAGGCCATCCAGCGATACACAGAGGCCGAGACAGCTCTGAGGGCAGGTAGGCGGGCAGCAGAGGATGCAGGGGCAGGCTACGCCTATGTTTTGCGAGCCGGAGAGGAGATCGCCTACTGGAGGGATCTATATTATGCAGCCGTGCCAGCAGAGCAGCGGGCTAGGAGCTTCCAGAGATCGTCGCGCACAGCGACGGCTACGGGAGGGAGCCGCAGGAGACAGGCATCCAGCGGTGGGGTTATGGGGCCTCCACCACCACCAGAGGGACAGGGGGATCCTGGGGCGGGTCTAGCTCAGACTCCGTCGAGGCGAGGCGGCTCCGAGGGAGGGAGTTCCTCATAGCTATAGTGGGCTCCCATTGTATCAGTAGATGTATCATTGTTGTATTGTAGACACCTGCGGGTGATTCTTTTGTAGCCATATGATTCTTTTGACATCATTGTATTATGACACATTTGATTATATATATGAGATGATTCATTTTTTGCGGCAGCTATATGCATGTGTACCTTATGTGATGAAATGTTCTTATGTGATGCATGTTTTATGATATGGATGCTTATATGATGCATGTTTTATGATATGGATGCTTATATGATGCAATGTAATATATTTTTGGTCTTTTATGTTGTATATGTGATGCATGATGCAAATGAAAATGTATGTAATGCAAATGAATATGATAATGCAAATGATTATTTACATAATGAAAATGTGAGATGTGCTAACATGTGTTGTATGCAGGATGTGATGCAATTATGATATCTATATGTATGTATGAAATGCTTATATGTGGTGATGCAGGTGCAACTATATGAAATGCAAATGTTTTTGGTGTGTCATTATACTCAGTCATGTGATAGCGGGCTACGCGGACTCGAGAAGGACGATGGAAGTCAATCAAGAAAGGGGGATGGAAGACAGAAGATATGAACGTGAAAGAGCTTCTTGTGCGTTATCATCATTGAGCTTTATTATGGCAGAATAGGTTATGACAATCGAGGCATTTGTTCGGCCCAGAAAGTTATTGTACCTGTTTGCATGGAGATAAGACAGTCACAAACAAGGAATGCCCCAGTTCATACTAGACTCACAGTGTCCTCATATCCTTGGACAAGTCATAGCATTACTAAAAGACAATCCACAGACAGCAAATGCAAATAGGTGACGATACCCCATCCTCGCCTTTCTAGTCAAAGACATCCTGGAGATAGAATCTCTAGTCAAAGACATCCTGGAAAAGCTAAAAGACATGTCACCATAAAGATAAAATCAAAAGAAAACCAAGACTCGACACCAACATCCACTGTAGTCCTCAAGTTTGTGTCTCTTGTCACTTGTTTAAGTCTTATTCGATTGTGGTCACAATGTTCACTTTCACCAAAAAGGATAGATAGCACTGAACCATATGTTGTCTGAGTCTGTTGAAAGATTTGATTTTGTTGAAGCCCATTGTTGCTGCTGTGTCTCCTTGGAAACTGACTGAATCCATGAAACTGATACTTTATTGTGGAGAAGATGGAACTTTATTGCGGATTTGCGATGCAAAATGTTGCTTTATTGCGAATTGTGCGCGGATAGACTTGAAGGACGCTAGAAGAAACTGTACTCCTCGAAACATGTGATGTTCTCAGTTCCACACCCATTACTAGACGTAGGAATTGGCCGTAGTCACAGATAGGATCTGATTTATTATGGATGGAAAAGGAGTGAAAGGGGAGGGTTATGGATGGCTAACCAATCTTGGGTAGATCAATAACAAGCCATGATGGGAATGGGTACGTTTATTGTGAGTGAATTGATCGTGAGTGTGTGCGAAGTGAAAAGATGAAAGAGAATCCTGAAAGAGGGAGGAGCAAAGTCTCTACGCATGGCGCTGGTGACCCAGTTTTCACCACGGTACTTGCCCAGGGCGCCACCGAAGTGGTTTTCACCGTTGGACGAAATTATTTCTCTTTACTTTTTTGGATTTTTCAATTTTTTTGTTGTCACAAGGCGCCTGTTTGCCAGGTTTTCACCAAGTAACGATTTTTTTTGTTTTATAATTTTTTTTTTGTATTTTTGCATTAGGATACTCAAAAAGAGCTTATGTGTAGAACCTGCGAAGGTGCATGCTGTTGATAGGATCCTCCAAGGATTCACCTTCTGTAGTAGAGAGCTGATATGCCCCAGATCCATATGCTGCTGTGATGATGTAAGGACCCAGCCAGTTGGGTTCAAATTTGCCCTTCTTTTCTCTGTCTTGTTGATTCTTGGGGTTCTCTCTGAGGACTAAGTCACCTACCTCAAAGGTGCGAGGCTTGACCTTGTGATTGTAACTGCGACTCATTCGTTGTTGGTAAGCCTTGAGATGATTAAAAGCAGTGTGTCGTCGTTCCTCTAGCAGTTCTAGTTCTTGTAAGCGAGAGACCCTGTAGTTTTCATCGTTGATTATGTTTCTCAAGGAGACCCGTAAAGAAGGTAACTCGACCTCAATAGGCAAGATGGCTTCAGCACCGTAGACAAGTGAGTAAGGTGTAGCTCCTGTAGGTGTGCGGACACTGGTACGATAGGCCCAAAGTGCGGGATTGAGTTGGACATGCCAGTTACGGCCAGCGTCGTCGACTGTCTTTTTAAGGATTTTGAGAATTGTTTTGTTAGACGCCTCAGCTTGGCCATTACCTTGGGGGTAATATGGTGTGGAGAAACGATGAGAGATATGGAAGCGCTCACAGAGTTCACGAACATCCTGGTTCTTGAAAGGACGCCCGTTATCGGTAATAATGGAAGTAGGGATCCCGTATCGGCAAATGATGTAGTTCAGGATGAAAGTAGCGATTTGTTTCCCAGTAACTTGTGTGAGAGGCACGGCTTCAATCCACTTTGTGAAATACTCTGTGGCTGTGATAATGAATTTATGTCCGTTGGAAGAAGGAGGGTGAATCTTGCCTATGAGATCGAGTCCCCATTGACAAAAGGGCCAAGGAGATGCAAGTGGCTGTAGTTCTTGTGCTGGTGCGTGTATGAGGTCTCCATGAATTTGACACTGCTTACACTTCTTGACAAACTGATATGCATCTTTTTCCATAGTAGGCCAGTAGTATCCAGTCCTGATGAGTTTCTTGGCCAAGGTAGGACCACTAGTATGCGGACCACATATCCCTTCGTGCACTTCTCGTAACGCCATCTGAGCTTCGTCACTCTCTAAACATCTAAGGAGGGTGCCATCTAGACCTCGTCGGTATAGGATATCAGCTAGGATAACGTATCGGGAGGATTGGCGAATGAAAGTGCGGCGTTGGTTGTTCGATAGATCGGGAGGTAAGATGTTGTCGCGAAGGTATGTGAATATGGAACCATATAACTGGGATTCAGGACCAACAACACATATCATTTCCGTAGGAGTGATCTCATATGACGGAATCAGCAGGTTGTCCACCAGGAACTCATAGCAGGTCTCATTTTGCGGTAGGTCAATGAGCGAAGCAATTGTAGCCATGGCATCAGCAGCGCGATTCTGTTCTCTTGGTATCCGCTCAAACTCTATCTTTGCAAAGTGTTGTTTCAGATCATCTACCAATTGTTTGTAAGGCATTAGCTTTTTATCTTTTGTTTGATAATCATCAGTTGTTTGACGGATGACAAGTTGAGAATCCCCAAAAACACGAAGTTCTTGGATCTTCCACTGAACTGCAATTCTTAACCCAGTTGTTAATGCCTCGTATTCCACTATATTGTTGGTGCAAGGAAATGATAAGCGGTATGACTTTGGTATAGAATCGCCTTGGGGAGTTATAAAGAGTATACCCGCTCCTGCCCCATGCTGTGTGTATGAGCCATCAAAGTATAGTTGCCATGGCTTTGCAGGTGATATTGTTAGAATGGACTCATCTGGAAATTCTGACTGTAGAGGAACATCATCTATCATGGGAGCATCTGCCAGTTGATCTGCGATGGCTTGTCCTTTGATTGCTTTTATGTCCACGTATTCAATGTCGAATTCACTCAAAATCATTACCCACTTGGCCAGTCGCCCAGTAAGTGTAGCTTTGTTGAGCAGATATTTTAGTGGATCAATTCTGGCAATCAACTTGGTCTTGTGAGTGAGCATATAATGTCGTAATTTTTGTGAAGCGAAGACCACAGCGAGACATGCACGCTCAATTGGTGTGTAGTTTAGCTCATATCCCACCAATGTGCGACTGATATAGTAGACTGCTTTTTCCTTGCCGTCAGGTATTTGCTGTGCTAGTAGTGCCCCCAGTGCTGTTGGAGTAGCTGATATGTAAAGTAACAATGGTTGATCTTGAATTGGTGGCATCAAAACTGGCGGGTTCAAAAGATAGTCTTTAAGTGCCTGAAAAGCCTGTTGACAGTTCTCATCCCATTTGAACTTAATGTTTTTGTGTAGCAGGTGCTGGAAAGGATTGCACTTATCTGCAAGTTGTGCTATGAATCTTCGTATAGACTGGAGTCTCCCTTGTAAAGACCGAAGTTGACTGATATTCTTGGGTGGTGGCATGTCCAAGATAGCCTTGACTTTTGCTGGATCCGCTTCTATTCCTCTTTTAGACACAATGAATCCTAGGAGCTTCCCGGAGGTTACTCCAAAGACACATTTCTTTGGATTTAATCTTACCTTGTATTTTTCCAGCCTATCAAAAGCAACTGAAAGTATGTCCAAGTGTGTATTTCTGTCTATTGATTTAACCAAAAGGTCGTCAACATAATCTTCCACCTTTACATGCATGAGATCATGGAAGATAGTGGTCATGGCTCGTTGATACGTGGCACCTGCGTTTTTCAGCCCAAAGGGCATGACATTCCAGCAGAAGGTTCCCCATGGACAAGTGAATGATGTTTTATGTTGATCTTCAGGTGCAATCCTGATCTGATTATATCCAGAGAATCCGTCCATTAAAGATAACATCTCATGGCCTGCTGTGAGATCAACAATTAAATCAATGTTTGGTAATGGGAAATCGTCCTTCGGACAAGCCTTATTGATATCCCTGAAGTCTGTACATATTCGGATGCTGCGATCTGGTTTACTAACAGGTACTAAGTTGGAAATCCATTCAGGATAATCAATTGGGCGTATGAATCCGACATCTAGTAATTTCTCCAGCTCTGCCTTGACTAGCAATGCCACCTGTGGATGCATTTTCCTCAATTTCTATTTTACTGGTTTTGCCCCCGGTTTGACTATTAAATGATGCATTACTAAGTCGGGGTCTAGTCCCGGCATATCAGCATAAGACCATGCGAAGTTGACTTGTCGTTCCTTAAAGAAGCTTATGAATTTTGCTCTCTCGGTCTCTGTCAATGATTGAGCCAAAAATATGTTGTGTGGAACCTCTGCTGTACCAATGTTTGTCTTTATAGTCTCCTCTACCAACATGGATGATTTTTCCTCGTATGATGCTGGGAGAATGTCAAGCCTTCCATCCTCGGGCGCCTCAGAGAGGTTTTCACCCTCAGATACGTCCTTTCTTTTTACTTTTTTAGAGTCAGAGAGCGCCACAGTGTGGTTTTCGCCATAAGACCCTTGTTTTGTCTTTATTTTCACATTTTTGTGACTAGAAGGCCCGACACCCTCACCAAAGTATGCCATGTTATTTAGCTCTATGGCGTATCCTGCTTTATGGTCTCCAAGAGGAAGATCTTCGCGAATGCCAAGATAATCAACAATAGCTTCGTCATTTTGAAATGTATCAAACTGTGGTGGTCCATCCTGATCCCAGTCAATGAGTTGGGGGTGAACGAGGGGAAGGTCTTTAGTGTTTTTAGAGTCCGCAAGGCTAATAGTGAAGATGTGGTTATATTCAGGTATGTCAAGATAGTCATCGAGGTCGTCAATGGCACTCTCCTCATCAGTTTCGATCGTGAGTGAGTCCAAATTATCATCACTAGTAGCACCCTCAGGGACAGGTGTCCTCATCCTATGTGATCCTGACCTAGGGCCTTGAAACGAAGCTTGTGCGGGATCCTTATGGGTCGGTTCTTGACCAATTCTGAATTTCTTGTAAAACTCCTCCTCCTCTGTAGGTTCATCTGGCTCTCTAAATGTCTCATTGAGTTCATAGTCGCTGGAGGATTTGTCTAAACCCCATTCCCACTCATTGGAGTCTGTGGAATAATTATCCTCTTGTTGAACTTCAGCCACTTTGACTCGCCATATCTGTTTTGTTCTCTTGTTTTGAATCTTGGGATTTAGAAAACCAAGCCCCTTAGAGCGTTCCCTTCTTGTAGTTAGCTCAGGTTGTAGAGGCTCCATGACACCTTCTTTGCGTAGTCCGAGAGGACTTGTTCCATCATACCCGAATCTCTGCAGAATTTTGAAACCTTTACCATAGTTTTCACAGGGTATTATAATTTGATCATGTGTATCATCTTCAGCGTCTTTATATAGCATTTTATATAAACTTTCTTCCTCTAGTTCGCCCCATTTTTGAAAGACGGTAGGATCCCATTTGAGTAGCATGATGGAGATGTGCTTATTAGGATGTGGCCTCCCATATTCCTTGGGGGAGTTCATGACTTGTCGTAAGAACATTGTTTGATTCAGAGTGTATTCTCCCATGCCTTTGTCTTGAAACTTGGCTCTAAGTTCACCTTGTTTGGATGTCGAGGGCTTTAATGACTCAGGATCAATATATGCTGAAGAAGGAGTAGCCTCACGATTGCTGGGAATGATAATCTCAGTATGTGATCTCAAGTTATTGCAATATATGAATGGATTTGGATCACCATTGACCGTTACCTCGACTCCATTATGAGGAAATTTTATGCACTGATGGTACGTTGATGGGACTGCTCCCATTTCATGAATCCACGGACGTCCTAGCAATATGTTATATGTGAGGTCTAGATCCAGGACTTGACAAATCACGTCCTTTGTGATTGGCCCTATTCTTAGTGGTAAGATGACTGTGCCCTTGGACGAACGCTCTTCATCATCATAAGCCTTAATAGTGATTTGGTTTGTAGCATTCACAGCTTTGTCAGAATATCCCAATTGTCTGATGGTGCTCAATGTACAAATATTAAGACCTGCTCCTCCATCTATCAGGACTCGTTTTATTCGGTGTTTATGTATGAAGGCTTCAATATGTAGAGGTGCATTATGAGGCTGACTTATGGAGGCGTCATCGGCTTCTGTGAATGTGAGGGAGTGTGGAACGGATAGGTATCCCACCATGGCTTGAAACTGGTCCACGTTCAGATCAGTAGGGACAGCAGTATCTCTCAAGGTTTTGTCAAGGACAGCCTTATGTGCAGGAGATATACGTAAGAGCTCAAGAATAGAGATGAGTGCGGGTGTTTTCCCTAATTGCTCTACAAGATCGTACTCAGGCTTAGTTGACGGAAGATTGGTATTCTTAGAAGAGGTTCCTGGCAATGTGATCTTACCTCGACGGGTTGTAACATGACATTCGGAGGTAGATGTGGACGAAGATCCCACACCTTTTAGGACAATTTTAGGTCGCTGAGGAGGATTCTCAGGATTTTTATTTTTGATAGTAATGGTAGAAATATGATTGTCCATTGAGATGTGATTAATAGTGGAATCATAATTGTAAGATGTTCTGGTGTAATTGGCTTGATCATCTGTGACTTTACCTTTTCCCTTGTCATGTTTTGGGAATGGTTCCTTAAACACCTCATGCTCTTGGTTAGAGGAATGTCCCTCAATCTCAATATCTCCTCTGTCAATGAGATCTTGTACAATGTTTTTCAATCGATGGCAATTACTTGTCTTGTGACCCTTGCTCTTATGAAATTCGCAATATTCATCATCATTCCACCAATTCGATTTTACCTTTGGTTCATATGGAGGAAAATCTGGGACCGTGATCACTTTGTTTGCTACAAGCTTCTTGAATACTGATTCAAGTGGTTCTCCCAATGGAGTGTACTTCCTTCGTGGTTTAGCAGCCGTTTGATTGTTCACTTGATTGTTGGTAGAATTTGATCCAGAAAAGATGAACTTTGGTCTCACTGTGTTGGCATCAACAACGCCATCATTAACTGTATTCTTGTTCTTGTTCCAAAACTTTGGTTTGTCCTTTCCCTTAAAGTCCTCTTTGTTTTCTTTGAATAGTTTGATAACTCCTTGTTCAATCAAGACCTTTTCTGTTGCTAGGCCCTTTTCAATGACATCCTTGAATGTAGACAAACAAGCTTTTCTGAGATCATAACCAATAGCCTTGTTAACATTTTGTGTGAACATTTCCACCATTTGTTTTTGCGGGATTTCACAAGAGCATCTGCTAGCTAAGTTTCCCCATCTTTGTAAAAATGACGCAAAAGATTCTCCTTCTTTTTGTTTCGTATTGCACAAGGTAGTAACTGAGACATCTGTTTCAATGTTGTAAGAGAAATGTTGAATGAATGCCTCTGCCAAGTCGCCCCATGACTTAATACCAGGAGGTAATTGAGAAAACCATTCCATCGCTTGATCTCCTAAGCTCTGTGGGAACAACCTCATTAAGTATGTTTCTTCTGCCGCTACCTCAATGCAAGCTGTGAAGAATTGTCTTATGTGTGCCTTGGGGTCTCCTCTCCCTCTATATTTGTCAAATTTCAGTGTTGCAAAGTGCGGAGGAAACGGAGGCATTGGAATGCTCTTATCAAAGGGATAAGGGCATATATCTCTCATAGTATATGTGGGTTTTGATGTGCCCATGTCTTCCACTTTCTTTTGTAGATCTCTAATTTGTTGCTCCAAATTATTTTTGGGAGGAGATGGATTTCTTGTAGCATATCCCATGTTTGAAACACCCATTTGAGGAGGAGCTTGTTGCATGTATGGATGATACTGATCGTAGACATGTCCATATGGAGGTCTATATTGCTGCGACATGTATGGAGCACTTGGCATAATTTCTTGTTGAGGGACCCCATGTCTGTTTTGTGTGTATAAACCATATTCAATAGGCCTTTCATTTTCCATTGTGTTGCCCCCAATTTTGGCATGAGGTCTCCTTGTGTCAAAATTTTGAGGAAGTCCTTGAGTATCCATTTGTCTTGGCTGACCCATATCTTGAGCATGTGTTTGAACATAAGGCCTCCATGATGGTCTTTGAGTGTAAGTATCATGCATTTGAGCTTGTGTATGTGGGATTGCTAGTTTCTGAAGCAAAACTGATGGTGACTCCGGCATCATATTATTTGGTCCTCCACTATTAGGTTGAGTTTGTTGTGAAGGTCTACTTTCCATAAGTTGAGATAAGTCAAAATCATGTGGTATTTTAGCTCCACTTTGTGCCATCATGTTTAGAAAGTATTGACGATCTCTCCTCATTATCTCTTCAACCAATCTATTGAATTGAGGGTCCATTATAGATTCTTGTATGTCTGCTGATAGTATTGAAGAATTGTCCACATTATCATTGTGTGTAGCGTTGTGTATAGCGTTTGCGCTTTCCATATTTGGATTGTGTCTATAAACATTCATGTCTGATAATGTAGTGTGCTCAGGATTGTAGAAGACATCATTGTCATACTCATAAGAACTCATGTTTACGGACCCTTGAGCTTCTTTAGCTTTTCTCCTAGATTTTTGAAGACGGGTTTCAACCATGAACTAGGTGTTAGACCAATATGTGAGAGACTTAGACGAAAATGGCAAGAGTATGTAAGACCAAGAGTTGTATGGAATGTAAATGAATCTGAAGTTTACTTGCAATGTCCAAAGTGTAAGACCAAGTATGTATGTAGTAGAGTAGGTGTGACTTCCAAAGAGAGGATAGTTTCTCTTGATGAGGTAAGCTGACCTTGACTCTAAGTAAGACCAAATGAGACCCAAAGGTAAGAAACCTTGATGAGGGACCACTTAGCAAAGTGTTGTAGTATGTCGTGTGTTGACAAAGTATAGTGAGGACAAGCAAGTGACCTTTTGACTCAAGTTTAGACAAGTATGAATGTAAAATGAGATGTGAAGCAATGATGGACTGTGTAAGACCTTAGAACAGGCTGAATGCTAGATGAAACCTGAAGAAACAACCTAGGAAGCTCAAGTATGCCGAAACTGATTTCTTTGTTTGCTTGACTGTTAAACTTTTTTCAAATCCTGACACAGATGCCTCTGTATACTTCACAGACGCGGTTTTAAGACACAGACGCTATCCTGTTTGACACAAACGTGATTCTGAGATTTCCTGTTGATGTTTGCTGGGACTGTAACAGTTTTTTTTTTTTTTTGCAATTGTGGACACAGACGCGCCTGTATACTTCACAGACGCGATTTCCAGACACAGACGTGTCTCTGTTCGACACAGACGCTGATAAAAACACAGACGCTATTCTGTACTTCACAGACGCGTTTATCTGACACAGACGCGGTTTTAACAGACACAGACGCGTTTCTGTAACCTTAGTGTAATCTTTCCTATCTGTGAATTTGTTTTGCTGTGACCAAATCTGATTTTTCGACTGTTTTTCGTGACAAGAGGACACAGTGTTGATGACCCAATGTTTGCAGACTGTTTAGACTCCAAAAAGTGTGTTGTTTGATGTAAAAAGTTTTTGCATACACTTGAAGACACAAAAGACACAATGTTTTGCTGTTTTGTCTTGATTGTTTGAATGTTTATCATAAGTCAAGCACAATTCTTATGGCTGGCCAGGACAATAATTGTTGATCCCACATGGGGTTTTACCCCCGAGGCTACGCTATTCAGAGCAGATACTTAGATGCTTGACCTCACTGGCTCCACCCTCGGCACTCACTTCTCGGGTCAGCCAAGCATCAGTCCCCATGAAAACTCCCCATGGCGAACTTTGTATCTCTACTAAGAACCGTATGTGTGTGGGCCGCTACCAGAGGTCCGACCTCCTGCCTCAACAACTAGAAGGATTTGGGCATCTAAAACAATGAGGTGCTAGTAAGGGCATCCGCTCGTGTGGCCATACATGCGGCACTTTCAGCTCTGTAAATACAGAAGGCTCCCAGCCGGTAGGGGTTACGCCCTACAAATGATCAAATAAATTTGATCAAACGGGTTTATGGGGAGACATAGTGTCGGTATGAACTAATCAGCACACGTTATTCATAGTTTTCACCATGAATACATTTGATTATAGTGGTTTGGATGAGGTGGGTTTTCCTCGCTACCACTTGGGTCGTTCTCTTCTCACTAGTAGTCCTAATGACCACACGGGAAGACAGGCCCTCTAAAGAATAAACAAAAAGAGCCTATTGCTCAAGACACAAAAGACAATGGTTCAATTTTAGTGCACCAATTGAAGTGTTTGCTAAGCTATGAAGACAAGGCACACAAATAAAATTACAAAACCCTAACTAAGGCCCTGCAACAAAATTGTTAGTAGTTTGGGTTGTTTCAAATGATAACCCCTTCCTGCAAGCACACAAGTTAGGTAAATTTTAAGAAAACCCAAAAAGACTTTGTGAAAAGGGGCCTTCAACCAAAAACGTATTTGCCTCCAAAGCAAACTGCACAAACCAGGTTAGCTAGATCTGCAAAGGTTAGCCAAAAATAAACCAGATCTGAAACCCTAAGTACAAAAATCCGAAAACCCGAATCGAAAAACTTGAAAAATTTGCAAAAACAGAATGCACAGACGCTGTTATACCAGACACAGACGCGTCTGTCCGACACAGACGCGGTTCTGTGATTCGCAGACGTGATTTAAGAACACAGACGCCTCTTTATTCTGCAGACGCGATCAGATGGTTCACAGACGCGATTCGGGATCACAGACGCGACTTTCGGAAACCTGCAAAAAATAAAAATGACAGAAACACAGACGCGATAAAAGATATCACAGACGCCTCTGAAATACAAAAACGCGATCCGAACACTCGCAGACGCGAAAAAAACCTAAAATGTCGTCGAAATCGTCCGATCTGCAACTTCAAAAATGCAAAATCTGCAACAAAAATGTTAAATGCAAAGGGACAAGAGTCCCACCGGGCGTGCCAAAATGTATATGGTGAAAATGGATAGCAATAAACAACAATATTGAAAGACTAAATGAATTCAACCACCAAACCCTAGCCTAACAATGAACAAAAATCCACCATAACATATGAAGATAACCTAAGACAATGCAAAATAACTCAAAAATCACAAAGATTATACCATCACATGTCCACTAGGGTTTTGATCTCCATTCTTCCTATCTCCATTGATCTTGTTTGATATGCTTGCTCTCAGATTTTTGTATGCACAAGAGCTCAACAAAGAACGGAATGTGGTTGCAAGTGGAATTGTAGTGTAGCCAAGTACTCCAAAATCAGTCATTAGGGTTTGACAATGAACAAAGCATCTCCTTAAATAGAAGACACAATAGGAAATGGAGGGTTAAGATTGAGAGGTGTAAAAAGAGAGGTCGGCTAGGATTAGAGGGTAGGTATAAGAAATACCAAAATAACGAAAGAGGTAGGTAGTGTAGGAAATAAGAGATGAATGACATGTGTCATGTGTAGAAAAAGATAATGAATTAATTAAATAAATAAAGATTTATTTAATTAATAGAAGAAGTAGGACAATTAAATAAATAAAATATTTATTTAATTTAGGAAAGGGATAATTTAAATAAATAAATGTATTTATTTAAATGAGAAATAAGGCTAGAAGAGGATAAATGAATTAATTAAATAAATAAAAATTTATTTAATTAATAGAAGAATTAGGCTTAGATAATTAAATAAATAAAATATTTATTTAATTAGACATGACAATTTTGGGTGTCTACAGTTACATTCTTTGGTGAATTTAGGGACAACCTTTAGCGCAGCGGAGGGAATCAGCCCCCACACTACAGGTGGAATGGGAGGGATGAGAGGGCTTCTGTTGTTCCATGTCACAAAGTTTCTAGGAGGAATCTACACCATTATTATAGGAACGACTACAGGGAAGATATGTGGGTTCTGGGAAGAAGAGGCTGCAGCCGGATGGACGTTTACAAGGGGTGGAAGGAATAAACTGGGATTTAAAGTTGTCTAACTCTTGGTAACGGGTTTGTGGCTCATAAACTAGCTTAGGCTTATTCAAAATTTGGGTCCCATCGGGCGTGCCAAAAAAAGAACTGTTGACTCTTAATTTTACCTTAAACGTGAACAACCTTATGGGAAATTCAGTGATGGGGGACCTGTTGCGCGAAACTCATTGAATGACCTCCGGGTTTAAGAAGTTGGCTCTTCATACAATTGGGGGAGAAAAGGGGAAGGGGAAAACTTAAAGCAAAATGGTCTACACTCTTTAGGCGATACACCAGAGCATTTTGGAAAAACATTAACAACATATAAAACCTAGAAACATATGGTTTTAAAGCACATTCAACAATCTACATTCTCAGAACCATCCAAGAGAATAATTCAACACAACACTTATTCAACATAAAATGATATTAACTATTCATCCAATAGATAACAAGTTTCAAAGCATAGTTTAATTCGCGGAGTCTCACAGCAAATATCATAGAAGTTATTGAACTTGAAAACAACACAAAAGTCAATAAATTAAGCTTCAAATAAAACCATCACAAAGGCCATAGGCACAATCTGATATGTCTATCGTTCACCAAATTAAATCAACATAAAGGCTTCTTCAAATGAGCCAAAGTCTAAAATCTCTCTGAAATTCTGAACCCCTCTAAGTAAGGAAAAGAAAGCATAATTAGAGCCCATGACTCCTAACTAACAACTTGTGGCATCAACAACATCCTAGCAACCGCTCCTGACAAGAAAACCTAGTGTGGCATACCACGAAACACTACCTAGCAAAACAACCTTCAAAGTTGTTATCTTCACCACATCATGGTGATCCCTGCACCTACCCAACAAGAAAACCATGATGCGAACCGCATCCTAGTTCACGAACTACCATGAAAGACACACGGCAGCTCGGGGGACACCTGTAGATGAGCGCAGAAAGAGAACCAAATCGGGCAGCGTAGAGACACCAAGTTTCTTTTCCTTTGCATGATGGATGGTGGAGTCGAGAAGCGTACCATGCTATAAAAATCGAGCCATGCAGCAGCCCCGCATTCTCTCAACTTTGAATGAAAAAAGAAAGCGCCTAGAGGCAACGCCGAGACGCCACCTGGCGCACACACTGATGAATAGGAAAAATGGTCGAAGATAAAAAGAAACGCTGCCACTTAATCAAAATTTCGCCTACAAGCAATCCCAAAATAATATTAACAGTAACCATGATCCTCAAACAAGAAGATACACTACCATGACCAATCAAGAATCCAATCACATAATCATCAATCAAAGCACTTGCAAATATAATCATGTCATGCCAAATTCCCTAAACACAAGGAACATCTATGACATCAAAATCACCTCAACAAAAAAAGCATCTAACTCGCTATGTGCCAACCTATCAACATCACATAGTCAACTCCATAGGTCCTCCACCATGACTGTACCTGGTAAGAACATCTCTCCTCTTCAACATGATAACAAAATCAGCAAACCATGTGACTAAACCAAGCCACCAATCTGAATATGCATCAACAATGAAAGGTCTATGGGCATAGGCAACCCATATCCAAACCATAAATGCAATCATGTATGTATAGACCGCCTACAACACTACACAACTTGTAGACCCAATAATGCAACGTACATACACAAACTCAATACTAATAACCATATCAACATGAGAGAAATCAAGATACAATATTGATTGTATAATGACATAAACTCCAAATCTCCAATATGTAACATGTCAAAAACTCATAATATCACCATAGCCAAAGGAACCCATAAACAAGTTATATTGATATATCAACAAGTAAAACATCTAAAACTTTCTCCAAATCTAAATCAAAGTGTAGTTCTCTCCAAAAGCTTTCTATTGACTATTTGAAGTCCAAATTATGACTTTGTATGCTCAAGTTATGACCTCTCAAAACCATAAAGGTAATTAAGACTTCCAATTGACATTTCACTGCCCAAACAATAAAATCTAGAAGAATTGATCATAAACACATGTAGTGCACTGAATCACCTTTCCAACAACTATAATAAGTCAAAAAACCAACAATATATGCCCAAGTTATGCTCCATGGAAGAAAACAACCAACTAAGCTAAAAAATGCAAGCATGGACTCCAATAATTTTTTCTCCAATATGCCCCAAAAAATATTTTTTTTAATAAAATAAATCCAAGTCGGCCCGCACCCGACTAAACAATCAAATCTAGCGTATAATAATTTTATTGGTTGGCACATTTTTTCTTTTTCTCAGTTTTTAAAAACATTGGCAGAAAAGATTTTTGTTTTTTATTTTTATTTTAAACCACCCCATGGGGAAGCGGGCCCGCACCCCACGGGGGGCCTGCGTAGTACGTTGTAGGCCTTGTGGTGTACTTGTATTACTATGGAGCATATGCTATTTTTATAATTCATTCTTTCCAAATTGTAATCTAAATCTTTTTGTAAGGTAGTGAACCTTCCCTGAGGGTTGGAGCCTTCTGGGTCATTGTAATTTGAGCAGTGAGCTCTAGGCAATGTGCCTAAATGCATGCACATTCCCCATTGTAATATTTACACATACTATTGCAGAGTATCATCTCATTGTGGGTAGGTTCCCACCATGTTTTTTCCCTTAACCAGGTTTTCCACGTTGTGTGTTGTTGTTATCGTTGTTATCTTTCTTTTTGTTGTAGTTGATCAAATCTGATATTGTGCTTAATTAGTTTAATCCGATGAAAACTGATTCACCCCCCCCTCCCCCCCCACCCCCCGTCTCAGTTTTTCTTCCTTGTTGTTGCCAACATATTTTAGTTTAGAAAGCTAGCTTAGTACACTTCACACAAATAAGGTCAGTATTAATGATTCTATGTAATTAATTGTAGTGTTTATTCTAGAATGTAAGGGGTTTGACTATTCCATCCTAAAAATATCATTTTAGATAATATATTAGAGAAATCACATAGATGCCATTATGTTGCAAAAGGTGAGAAAATTGTTCATTTAGATACCTTTGTTGCATTCATTTGGTTGTTGCATGCAAGAGGCTCACTTTTTCCACACTATGCATCTTTTTGGATGTAATGGGGTAGATTTGGGCCTTGATCCTTAGTCAACCAAATCAATATTTTCTTATAAAACCAACCCCTATAATTGTTGCATGTGGTTTGTTATTGTTTTCCAGTCTAACTTATTTAACTTCAATTGTATTTACAACCCCAATTCTCATATTGATAGAAATATTTTTTGGGAATAGTTGCACCTCCATCTTCCAACTATGATGCGATTTATTAAGATTATGTTCAATATGGTGTACCACCCCACCAACAAAAATTGGGAAAACTCTTCCTATTTGTCTCAACAATAGTTTTAAGCTTAAATGTTAGTCCACAATTCTTTAAACTTATTAGATCCTGCCATGGGAAAAATGGATGCTCACAAGCCTCAATGGTACACTTGGAACATAATCATATAGGGTTCCTAATAAAATGGATTTTTCAAACAAGTTCTACTTATCTCCCAACCTACATCTTTTACATTGTACTTATGGTCACTATTGGATATTGTTGGGTGATTGTTGCAAATATGTGCCTTAATGATATCTGAGAGATGTGTTGGCATTGATGTCAACATATTTTCTTTGTCTGTGATAGTGTTACAGTGAAGTTCAGTTAGTGGGTTTATTCTACATGGATGATCAATGTTTACAGATTAAAGGGTTTATAGATAATTATCTCTAGTTGATTTAGTGCAAGATTTAGAGGTTCACATGAAGATTTGAGTGAGTTATAAGTATTTTTGTTATGACATGTTTTTTTATTATTCAGTATTGCTAGTGTTCAGTATTTTGATCTATATTGCTCCGTATTGTAATATCTTGATTTGCGGATTTGGGATTATGTTTGGGACATTAATGTGTGTCCTCAATTCAATTGGTTCATGGTTTGGAGCTCCACAAGTGATTTTTCTAGGTTGACAGTTAGTTCAGTTAATGTTCTTGAAGTTTGGTATATTGATAACAAATATTCTAGTAATTTGAGTTGGTGTGGATGTTGTCGTGGTAATTCTTGATGCTTGTGGATGTTTCTAGATCGTGTTTTATTCATGTTGGTGGTCCACATTGATTAGTGAGTGTGTTATTGGTTATTTTCCTTTGTCCAATGATGTTCTTCATGTTCTTGGCCAACATGATGCTTGTAGCATGTTGCGGATGTTTTAGCTTAATTCTTGGAGGTGTTTCATATTTGAGGTGGTGATTTAGGTCCATGTTATGTCTTAGATGACATTTTTTTGGTCCGCATATGTTATTGTAACGTGTATGGTTATATTTTTGTAATTGAATGATATGTGTTGAGCCAACCTTGATGATATTGTTCCTGTTGAGAAAATGGTGTTGTACACCTTGCATAATAATGTTTTATTATTGTATTATTTTATTATTGTGTGAGGTGGACATGGAATTATATTGTAATATCATATTGTATTATTGCACCTAGATGGACGTGCAACATATAGAGATTACCTTGGAATATTCTTTTAACCACTTGATGATTTGTATTGACACATTAGTATTATTATGTTGTATTTATTTAATATTGTGGAATGTAATTGTGATGAAGTACCCAATATTAAATGTGCGTCAAAGGTAGGTAGGAAAAATATTATATTTTATTATCACATAGTTTTGGGCACATGGTTTTTATGTAATACCACTTGGTGGTTTTGTGGGAGCTTGTGATTATAAAAGCAACCACAAGGGTAGTTGTTTGGGTTAGCCAGGTTAGAATTTGTGAAGGAGGGAGCATGGCATTGGATGTGTGGATTCATGCTTGGTCACATGGAGTGCTTGGTTATGGCTGGGTTTTCGAAGGCTTTCCATAATTGTATTGTAATTGACGCATTGTTGATAATGCATGGTGAATGATGCTTTTGGAGGCTGGGTTTTTTACCTCATGAGGGTTTTCCTAGGATATATCTCATGTCACATTTTCATTGGTATGTTATCTATTATTTGCATATGGATTCTATGTGTTATTTTGATTAAAATCTAAATTGGTTTATGTGGAAATTGTCATAAAGTTGGCTGCAAGTTTCCTTACAAGTGGTATCAGAGCTATTGGTTTAAAGGTGTTTATAACCCTAGTTGGAATCCATGAATACATGAAAGAATGAAAATACAAGGCAAGATATATGGTTTTGCAGGTTGTTATTATAGATATATGTTGTTTGGGTTTTCTATTATGATGGGTTGTTTGTAGATTTGGGGTTGGAAGAATTTTCGTCAATCTAGGGCATCATTGAAAAATGCTTTGAATGAGGCTTTTGGGGGTGAGCTTTCATATTTGCCCCGTGGGACAAAAAAAATCTCATGGATGGATTCAGGTTGGCCGGGAGATGAAAAATGATATATAATTCAACCTATTTCGGTGACAGTTGAAAAGATTGCAATTTTTTTTTGTTTTGAGGCCTCGACGGTCGTCAAATTTGTTGCTGTAGTCTGCAGAATTAAAAAATATATATAATTGTTCCGTCGTTGTATTTTTTCATACCTACTAAATTTTTTTTTGGTGGAGCGAGGTTGTTGAAAAAAGTTTTATGAAAAAAAATATATTAAAAATTATTGGTTGGTGGGGGTGGGGCCACCACCCCTTGACCCTCACTCCCCATCCTACCCGCAGGTTGTGGGTGTACCACCGCCAAAGCTTACTTAGTGGCGAATATTTGCCAATGGCAAATTTTTCATGTCGATGACCTGGGAAATGGCAAATATATTGTACCTGTAGACACCTAAAATTAATATTTAATCAATTTAAGTCTGTCAACATAATTAATCGATATAATTGTGTTATCCTTATTCCTCTCAGTGTTAATTAAATCCTGACACTATAGTCCAATAATTAATTTATCGAAGGAGGATGGCTCTACGTGTGTGTGGATGTCGTGCTAGGGCCGAAGTGCCCTAGCCTGTGATTTGCGCTCTGCTTGCTTCGTTCCAGGGGGGGGAGTTCTTGCTTGCTAGGGGTCGACTTTTGCTTACCCATGGTCGGGTTTTTTGGGTTGTCGTAGGGTTTTTTTGCAACCCTCTTCTATTTCTTCTACTTTGGGTTGTCATTGCGGTTAGTGGGGTTTTGGGGTTGGGTTTTCCACCCCTTTTATTTTTCTTCTTTTGGTATTTTCTCTGGATCCATGGAGAATAGAGGAGTATCCTCTTCTCAGATGGTCTTTGGAGATCTGGATATGGCGAATCCATCTCATTTGATGCATGCATGTGGAAAGGAACTCATTGGTCATTCCCAATCAAGGGCAAGCGCTTCTTCTTTGAAAGAGCCTTTTCGCATGAAAAAGGTGAATGGTTGTTTGGAGAGATCCCAAGATCGTCCAATTCTAGTTATTCAACCTGAGCAAATTTCAAAGGATGTTGAATATTGGTGCAACCATGCTCTCATATGCAAGTTCATCAGTCTTCGCCTCTCTATACCTATTTTAGAGTCTTGGGCACGCTGTGTCTGGAATCCTAAAGGAGACATGGAGCTACTTATGGCAGCCAATAACTATTTCCTGATTATTTTTTCCAACCTGGTAGACAGGAACAATGCTTTTGAAGGTGGCCCTTATTTTTTCAACCAGGTGGGACTCTTTATCAAACCTTGGCATATTGGCATTAATTCTGCTGAGGAGCTTCCCTCTCATGTGCTCATGTGGATTCGATTGTCGAGGCTTCCGCTGGAGTTCTAGAGAGAAGATATTCTTCACTCAATCTCACTGCTTCTTGGTAAACCTGTGGGTTCGGCTTCACAAACTCAAGATCGAAAGTTAATTTCCTACACTCACATATGTGTAGAAGTTGATTTAAATAATCCTTTGCCAAACTCTATGGAAATTTGTTTGGGGACATCTTCTTGGATCCAACAGTTGGACTATGAGACCCTACAATTTAGATGCAGAATTTGTCATGAATATGGTCATTTACAGCGGAGATGCCCCAGAAATAAATCTTCTAAACCGACTGTTTCTGATCCTCCTCACTCTGTTCTGGGGGAAGATAAGGGGAAAGCCCATATGCCTAATGGCTCTATTGATAAAGATGGCTTCATTCCTATGAAACCTCGAAATAAAGACAAGGGAAAGAAGAGAACCTAGTTGGATAGGCAAAATGATGTCACCCTAAATAGGTTTGAGGTTCTAGAAGATTTGGTCCAATAGGAAGGACTTCCAGTTGAAATATCCTTGGGTGCCCAATTTCAGCATGAGGTGCTGGATGGGGATTCCAAGAAAGAGGGTCGGGCCCTATCTTTGGAGAATCAACAGGATGTTCAAATGGTTACGGATTTGCCTTCCCATGTTCAAGACAACAGAGATCTTAGGGAGTCATAGGTCCCTGAAGGTGCAGTGGTCATGGCGTCTACTCCTCCTTCCACTATTGTAGCCTCAAGTTCAGTGAAGATTGCAGCAGAAGATCCTCAAAAAGGGTTCTTTAGACAAACCTTTAAGGAGTGGACGAAAAATGGATCAAGAAAAGGTTAAGCTTATTGGTGATACTTTGGTTGAGTCAGGGTCTGTAAAGCCCATTGATTCTCACTTCTCTCAACCACATAAATGATTATGCTCTCATGGAATGTAAGGGGGTTGAACAACATCCCTAGACAAAAGGTTGTTCGCAGATTAATTGACTTTGAGTCTCCTGATGTTGTTTTTATTCAGGAAACCAAGCTTTCAGTGGATGGTTTGGCCAGTTGTGCTTGTCGTGTCTGGCCGTAGGGTCTTTGGTAGGGAGTGAGCTCTCATGGTAGTTCAGGGGGGTTGCTTGCTTCTGGAACCCGAGGAAAGTTTCCCCTTTGTGGTGGTTTTCTAGCAAGTCTTCCATTTATATGGTCGCTTCTAGCTTTGAGACAGGAGAAAGATGCCTCTTCTCTAATATTTATGCTCCTACGGATCTTGTGGGTAAGTCTAATCTTTGGGCTCACATCAATTTTGTTCGGGCTCAGGATTCTTTTCTACCCTGGATTTTGGCTGGATATTTTAATGTCATTACTAGTTTGGAGGAAAAGCGAGGTGGGTTATTTAGGCTTGATCCTTCCTCAAATTTACTCAGAGATAATATTGGTCTCTTGAATCTCATTGATGTGAAGCCAATTAATGGTGTCTTTACATGGAATAATAGGAGGAGTGGTGTTGAGGCTATCTCTGAAAGGCTTAATAGATTTTTGGTTTCTTGCTTTTGGGTGCATGATAGGTGGTCCACCAATTCAGAAATTCTTGATTGGAGGGGCTCTGATCATTGGCCTATTAAGCTTTCTATTACATCTTTTAGAACCTCCAAAAATCCCTCTTTCAAATTTCAATTGATGTGGCTTCGTGATCATTCATTGAGGGATCTTATGGTTGATTGGTGGTATGAAGGAGTGTCTGCCCATGGGCGGGCTATGTACTCCTTTGGGAAGAGATTACAACATGTAAAATATAGGCTGAAAAGGTGGAATAAACAATGTTTTGGGAACCTGCATAGACACAAGATGGCAGCTCAATCCAAGCTGGATGAGGCTACGCGTCAAATTAGGGATCAAGGGATGACTGTGGAGCTCAGTATGGCCGAGTCCCTTGCTCTAAAGAACTTAGAAGAGTGGGAGTTGCGTGAGGAGATTTTCTAGAAACAAAAGCCTCGTGTGGATTGGCTCCAAGAAGGTGATAGAAACACTGCTTTTTTTCATAATTCTATTAAGGCTCGTAGGTATGGTAACTCTATTACCTCTCTCATTTCTTCAGAAGGGGTTCATCTTTCATCTAAAGAAGAAATTGCTACGGAAGCTGTCAGTTTTTTTTCTAATTTGTTTACCAAAGAGGATCCTGAAGCTATGGTGGAAGAGAGGGCCATCCTGAACTGTATTCCCCCTCTTGTCTTTGTTGAAATGAATGATGCTCTCTTGCGCCCCATTTTGTTGTCTGAACTTGAGGGGGTTGTGTTTCAAATGAAAAAAGGCAAGGCTCCTGACCCTGACGGGTTTCCTATTGAGTTTTTTCAAGAATTTTGGGAGATTATAAAGTATGATCTTCTAGATGTGGTTCAAGAATCTCATAGGAATAAACAAATGCTCAAATCTATGAATTCTACCTACTTAGCTCTCATTCCTAAGAAGGAGGGGGCTAATAGCTTGGATCAGTACAGGCCTATTGCTCTATGTAATGTTGTCTACAAGATAATCACTAAATTGATTGTTGAACGACTCAAACCTCTCCTCTGCACTTTGGTTTCTAAGGAGCAAGGTGGTTTCATTAATGGAAGACAAATCCTTGATGGAGTTGTGATAGCAATGGAGACTATTCATTCGATGGCTTCCTCTAAGGAGAAGGCTATGTTTATTAAACTTGACATGGCCAAAGCTTATGATAGGGTGAGTTGGGATTTCTTACAGAAGATCCTTTTGGCTTTTGGTTTTGGAGAAGAATGGGTGAATTGGGTTCTTAGTTGTGTGACTTCTACCTCTTTCTCAGTTCTTATTAATGGGGAACCCTCAAAATTGTTTAGCGCTTCGCGGGGGCTTTGGCAAGGGGACCCTTTATCTCCCTATTTATTTATTCTCATGGCTGAAGGTCTTGGCAGATTTCTCACTTCACAAGTGAGACATGGTCTTATTCAGGGCTGGAGTTGGAATAATGCTTTACCTTCCTACTCCCATCTTCAGTTTGTGGATGACACAGGTTTGATGGGCAGGGCCAGAATCAATGAGGTGGTGAATTTCAGGAGAGCTTTGGATATCTATTGTAAAGCCTTAGGTCAGAATATTAATGAAGATAAATCATCCATATATTTCTTTAATACCCCTCGGCTTATTCAAAATAGGATTTCCAGGATCCTCATATTTCAGACGAGGTCTCTTCCTTTGTTGTACCTTGGGATTCCTTTAGATTTGGGGGGTCAGCGCGGAGATTTTTGGCAAGGAATTTTGGATAAATTTCATTGTAAGGTTAATCATTGGACCTACAGGTGGTTATCCTCTACTGGAAGAGTGATTCTTCTGAAGATTGTGGTGCAATCACTTCCCATTTATAGGTGTTTTGTACAGGCTCCCCCTCCAGCTTTGTGAGAGAGTTTGATGCTCTTTCTCATCAATTTCTTTGGTCTGGTAGTTTTCTTTCTTCTAAGTGGAGTTTAGTTAAATGGGACTCTATTTGTAGACCGAGACATGCTGGGGGTCTTGGCCTCAGATCTATTACATTGGTTAGCAAGGCCTTAGCGGCTAAGCTGTATTGGAGGTGGTGTAACAGTCAGGATCAGGACTGGGCCAAGATTTTAACCCACAAGTATCTCCCTAGTGCTAATGATCATGAGGTGCCTCATCTTAGTTTAGTGGGCAGGGGCTCTTGTATCTAGGATACTCTTAAAAAAGGTGCCCAACTTATTAAAGATGGGCTTTTCTGGATTTGTAATAGAGGCTCTGAAGCTCTTTTTTGGCAGGACTCTTCGGATGGTCACCCTCCTATTTTGTCTAGTTATCCACAGCTTCAGCCTTTTTCCAACATTTTCACTGATGCTAGATGGGTTAAGGTGGAGAATTTTAAAACGGTTAGGCACATTGGACAGGTTGAGATGACTTGTTGGAAGGATCCTCTTGAATGGCCCTTAGGTGGTTCAGATGAAGATCGTACGGTGTTGTTTAATATCTTGGAGGGTAGGTTATGTAGTTCCCTCAAGGACAGAGATATTTTGGCTTGGGGTCCTAATCCAAAAGGCAAGTTTTTTGTTGTTGAAGGTTATGCTCAGCTTGATAGGCAATTGCATGGCCTGAAGGATGTTTCCTGGTGGAAGAAGGTATGGAATAGCTTTTCTTGGCTGAAATGTAATTTCTTCATATGGCTGGTTGCTAAGAGGAAATGCCTCAGGTGGGAGAATCTTCGTAAGAGAGGCTTCCAGGGACCATCTATCTGCTATCTTTGTATGCATAATGAGGAAGACTACTCCCACTTGTTTTTTCTATGCCCTTTCTCTAGGGATATTTGGCACAAGTGGTGGGAGGCTTGGCAACATGCTTGTTTTCATGCTACCTCCTTAATTGAATTTTGGGATAGCTTGGGTAGACCCCCAGCTAAGACCTCTTTTCTTCAAGTGGCCTGGGCTATTGGGCCAGCTCTTATTATCTGGAATTTATGGCTGGAAAGGAATCGGAGGGTCTTTTGTGATTCACATATAGGGAGTTCTCAGCTGTGGCAGAAGATAGTTAATAGGTTTCAGGAGACAATCTTGGCTAAATGCAATTTGTCTGTAAATGTTGATCCGGGTGATTATGCTATTGTAAGGAATCTGCAATTGGAAAACATTAAATTTGACTGTGCTGCTGGAAATATATCTCGTCATGCAAAGCAGCGGATAAGTAGAGATGGAAGGTGGATTCCCCCTCCTATGGGAATCTTAAAAATTAATACTGATGGCTCTTCCCGTGGGAATCCTGGACATGCAGGTATTGGAGGTATAGGTAGAGGTGATGATGGTTGTGCAGTTTTTTTCTTCTCTATTTATACAGGGCAGCACTCCAACAATCTTATGGAGGCCCTAGCTATTAAGATTGATGTTGAGCGAGGTTGTTCTTTAGGATGGAGGAAGATTATTTGTGAGTTAGACTCTCAGATTGTTGTGGACATGTTGAACAAACAAAATTTGAATGATGTGAGTTGGCAATTAGCTTCTGTGGTCAGACAGATTTTACAAATGTGTAACACATTGGAATTTGTCTCCTTTTGTCATATTCCCAGGGAGTGGAATAGAGTAGCTGATTGTTTGGACAAGTGGGCTTCAGAGCATGTTGATGGTTTGGATTTTAGTGGAAGGGATGGTATACCTCATGATTATCTGGAAACTTTAGATAGGCTAATGTTGGAAGACAGGATGTTGCAAGAGCACCCTATGGTATAGGATCTATTTCCCTTTTATGTTTGTTTCATTTTCATTGTCATTTTTCAAAAAAATAATAATAATAATTAATTTATCAAATAAATTAATTATTCCCCTATTCTTTTAAATCCCCTCCAATAATTAGTTCCTCTAAACCCACTAAGTTAATTAATTCTAATTAATTAACCTAGTCATGTGATTCCTACAAATCACTTTTCCTAATCCCACTCAACCTAATTAATCCTTCTAGAATCTCTCATAATCATGCTTATCATTATTCTCCATTTTTTTAATTCTCACTCATGTCACATCAACATTGAGTCTCTCAAAGAAATTCGAATTTCTTTGAATCCCTCAATGCATCCTTATCTTGGAATTTTTAATTCTTCATTTTGAATTCAAATTTCTTTTCCCCCCTCTTCTCAAGGAATGTTATATTCCTTTTTATTTTCCCAAGGCACCCTTGATCCGTGCCTTCTATCTCAAATCAATCTCAACCCTCCATAAGGAAATCAATCTTGGCCCTTCCTTGGCCTCCTCCAATCTATAAGTTGGAGATCATTTCCTCCTCAAAAAATCATCTTCTTCATAGCATTCTCATTCTGCTCTTATCCCCTTCTATCTTC
This sequence comes from Cryptomeria japonica, assembly GCF_030272615.1. Classification (NCBI taxonomy): domain Eukaryota; kingdom Viridiplantae; phylum Streptophyta; class Pinopsida; order Cupressales; family Cupressaceae; genus Cryptomeria; species Cryptomeria japonica. The sequence continues at coordinate 792,961,566 of NC_081407.1, forward strand.
TATTATCATGCCATCATAATGTCTTCATGATCCTCTATCCAATCCTTTTCTAATCCAAATCCTCATCTATCTATCACAATCCAATCCAAATATTGATCCAACAATCTTGTTGAAGCAAAGGAGAGCCAACCACATCAAGTTGGAGGCATTTGGGTGCACTTCAACTTCATCCAAGCTCCATTGAGGAAGAAAGGTGAAAGCAAGGTATAATTGGGTTTTATTGCATTGTTTGTGTTTCATTCTTTTTTGCTTGTTTATTTGCAATCTAACCATCTTATTCTCCTTCTAGGCTTTTTTACCCTCTTCATTCTGGAACGCCCGGTGGGACCCACGTCCCGAACTTACAAAAAATTGAGTTTTTTGTGAAGGTTTTCGCGCAGGTTCATGCTTCAACACGAGTGCCTGTCCTTTGGTGTGACTGTCTGCCAATCAACGTGACTGCCTGCGAATCAACGTGATCGTTCTGTGAATCAACGCGACCGCATCAAATTTAAAAAATTTCTAGCGCGACCGCCGTAACTTCAGCGCAACCGCTGCACTAAAATATCTATCTCCCCTTCTTCATTCCTTCACATTCTTCTCATCTCTATCTTTGTTTTTCTTAATAATCCAAAAATCTACTGAAAATTATAAAATCTAATAAAAAAACACTAGTTTAGTTGTGTTTTTGTTTTGAATTGTCGCTTCAGCACGACTGCTCAGCGACTAGCGCAAGCATGGCTTACATTATCTCGCCTATTTATTTGTTGAAAAATTGAATTTGAATTTTCGGGCACTAAATCCTGTTGTTTTGTCTTTTAACTTGCGCATTAGCGCGACTACAGGAATAATTTATAAAAAAAAAATTGCCATATCTTCCTTGTCTTCACTCTGTTTCCCTCCAAACTTCACTAGAACCCCCACAATTTCAATTTGTACATTTCCTTCCTTGAGGACCTTATCCCAAATTCTACTTATTGAAGCCCGAAATCCCACATTTCTCTATTTTTAGGGTTTGTCATAACTTCTTCCAGTTTTATCCAATCACCTCCAAATTTTGCCATATTGTTTATCTCCAATTTTTGCTCCTTTGTCCCTCTTGGACAAATTTTTATATTCCTTCACCTTGCTTCTAAAATCCCCATTTTATGCTTCCCTATCCCTTAGAAAGTGTCAAAAACCTAGTCAAACCCCAATTACCCATCAAATTTTCCCCCAAATCCAATTTTTTCTTTACTTAAAAATTTTTTATTCTTGTTTTTCTACTCATTCCTAAAAATAAAAAATAAAAAATAAATTTGTCATTTTTTGTCTTTTGCAAGACGCTTGTCAAAGACTTCATTTTCAAACTACTAATCAAGTGGTTTTGCAGGTTGCCTAGGAGGTTCAAGCAAACATTGTGTTTTTTTTTAATATTAGGCACCTAGATCTAATTAGGGGGTAAAATAATCTTGTGTTTTCCTTGTCTTGAAGAGTCAAAGGGTAGGAGAGTATGCTCTTGCCTATCTAGACAATCAAAAATCTAGACCCCTTTGGTCTTTTCTAGGAATATTGCTTATGTTACCCTTAGTGGGCCTACCCTCCTGAGTTGCTCTTAGAGCCGATGAGAGGGGAATGACCCAAGTGAGTACACCCGGACCTGGGGATCCCAACTCACTATAATAAATAGGCCATTGGGAACAAAAGACTCAATGGTTGGGGCTATTTGAGAGTTCACTCTCACATTGGGTACTTGTAGGATCTTAGAGATCTCAATCATGCTTGCGTGACTACTAGGTTCTTGGTGCTTCATTGGGCTATAGGCCTCAATTGCGCTTGCGCAACTTCGAAGGGTAGTTCCTAATGAGAATCCATACTAGACACCTTGTGCATAGTAGCCAAAATCCTTCTAGTCATTGGTGCAGGAGGTCGGACCTCCAAAGGCACCCACACTCTTACGGCTCTTAGTAGAGACACAAAGTTTGCCATGGGGAGTTTTCATGGGAACTGATGCTTGGCTGCCCCAGAGAAGTGAGTGTCAAGGGTGGAGCCAGTGGGGTCAAGCATCTAGGTGTTCGCTCTAAGTAAGCGTAGCTTGTGGGATCCATGACTACTATCTTTTCTCGCCATAGGATATGTTGTGAAGGAGAATGAGTGTCTTTTGAGTCTAACTTCTTTTGACCATTGTCTTTTCTTTACTTGACATCTCTTTCCAAGTCCATCCCCCGCAACCAATTAATCCTCCCTCTTTCCAAATTCCATCTTGTCATCATCAAATCTTTAAACCAATTTCTATCTATCCAAGAAATTCTCCAATCCCCAATCCACTTTCATCCATTCAAACAATCATCCTACCTCAACCGATATTTTTGTCCAAATCATTCATCTGACTTTGGGTAGCCTCCCCCTTTATTCTCCCTATTATCTATCCATTCTTCCATAATCATTCTCCCTCTAATCCAATCAAATCTCCAAAATTTCAATCAATCAAATTAATCCATCTTTCTAATCCGATTATCCAATCCCTCATCAATCAATCATCTAATCCAATCCAATCCAATCCAATCAAGTCCTAATCCAAGGACTAATCCAATCAAATAAAGTCCTAATCCAAGACCAATCCAATCAAATAAATTCAAATCCAAATCTAATCCAATCAAAATCTAATCAAATTCGACCCATCATCATTCGAAGCCAAGTCCTAGTCCTCATTTTCATCCAATTCCCATCTAATCCTTCATTCTCAACATGGCTACCCATAATTTTAAATCTTGGTATGAGCAAATGCTCATGGAAGTTTGTGAACCACCTCAACCTGCCTACCAAGTCAATCCCATAATCTCTCATCCACCTATCATACCTTCATCCATCTCACCTCAACACATTGCTCCTAATCCCAATCTGTATCATATCTCTTATCCTTCCTCTACCTTTGACAAGGGAAAACCATCTTATTCCCCATCTGTATCTCCATATTATCCCTCATCCACATATATACCTTTATCTCTCCTCCCATATACATCCCAATCCCCATCCTTTTACAACACATTCATTACCTCTACTCCTCATCCAAATTCTTTACTCCATATTCCTCCAAGCATTAATCCTAATTCCCCAATCCATTATCCTAATCCTCCATCCAACCCTCATCCCCCATCTAATCCCAAATCTCCAGCTAATCCTAATCCTCCAAAATCCATATTATCCACATCCTCTAAATCCGTCATCCATAATCTTATCCAAGACATGCTAACAAAGGAGACAAAATCCCCACCTCGAAGCAAAGTGGCCAAGTCTACATAAGTCCTCCATCCACCCCAATCACCTCCACCTCAAAACAAATCCCAATCCCCCGCACTTCATGATACCCCCATTTCCCCATCTACTCACATCAAAGCTTCCATATCTTCCTCCATCACATAATCCCCACAACTCCAAACATGCCAAAAGCTTGTTCCAAAGCATTCTAGCATAGAATCCTCTCCATCTCATGATGCCTCTCCCTCCACTCCATCTAATGATCCCATCCCCTCCACTTCCTCTCATGATCATATGATTCCTCTATCCAACCCTCTCCCTCCATCGCATGATCCTCTTCTATCTCATGATCCAATCAGCCCTCCCACTCCATCTCATGATACCCTTCCTAGTCAAGATCAAAGTATCCCTTCATCTCCATGTCATGATCCCAATCCATCTAAATATCCTAATCTTCCTTCCACATCTCATCCCCCTCAAAATGGACTCGCATCTTGTTTCCAAAATAATAAGGGTCCTCAAGCTAATGCTCAAGTTGTTGGTACATCCTCTATTCCTCCTAAATCCAAAAGTCCTTCATGCAAATCAAAATCTCGTCATCCCCCGTCATCCACATCCATTTTGGGACCTTATATTCCAAAACTAAATCCTCCATTCCTTCAATCCATTTTGGGTCCTTACATCCCTCCATCCACTATCCCTAAGCAAGATCAACAATGACACACATGCTTGAATTCCTTCCAACAATCTCCCTCCATCATCCCATCTATAGAATCCATAAGTCCTTCATCCCCATACACCCATCCTATTGCTCTTGGAAGCAATTTGGATACCAAATCTAAACAACATAAAGTCAAAAATCTACAAGAATCAAAGGATCAACATGTCCCCTCAAAACGACATGCTCAAAAGAAAAATATGATCTGAAAGAAAGGAAAATCCAAAAGGCCGCAAAGGCCTCAAAAGAAAAAACCAAAAACTATGTGAATTCCCAAAGAAGCAATTCATCCCAAAGTAAAATCAAAATATACATCCAAACTTGCTAATCCAAAAGCTCCATCCATTCATAAGTCCTCCAATCCTCCATCTTCCAACTCCATTTTGGGTCCTTATGTCCCAAAATCCATCATCCCCTTCTTCTATTTTAGGTCCTCATTTCCTAAAATCCACACTTTATCCTCCATCTAATACAAAATCATCTCCTACACTACTACACCACCCTTCAAGGTGTGTGCCAATGTTGATGTTCCACAAATTTTTTAAAATCCCATCTATTATCCACCATCCATTTTTCACAATCCCATTTCGTTAGTCTAATCCTTTACAAATCCATATCTTTCATCCCCTATCCATTTCATTGTTATCAACATCTATGAGCATACCTCCAGTTCAAAGCAATACTAAGGGACACCATCCATGGAACTAGATGCTTGAGTCCTCCCTTAAACTTGGCAAACAAGCGTCATGTGTAATTTCCTCATCCTCTTGCACTCTACACTTGGGGGCAAGATTCATCCATGCAATTGGCCCATCCATCTGCATCCTATCTAAGTTCATTCTCCTTTCCTATATTTTATCTTGACTATCCTATCCATATCCTCCATCTCATATCCCCCATCCTATCAAAATGAATCCTCCATTCTTATCTTTGGTCTGGATCATATAGAGGCAAAATAATGTGTATGCATGCATGCTTTGGAAAACACAAGACTTAAATCCTCTACCATCCATATCCATTACATATTATCCTTCAAACTCATACATCTCCATCCATAATCCTCACATCCTTAATTCCTCTACCTCTAATGTGGGACATTTCACTCCTTTGCAGCATACTCCTTGGGTCTCCATCATCCCACCCTCCATCCTTTATTCCTCCATTTCCTATCCATCTCCATCCACTTGATCCATCTATCCAAACAATATATCTATCCATTCATCCATCCATTCTCTTACTAATCCTTGGTTCTCCCTTGTCATTTGTTCCAGTCCATCTATCCTATCCACCAATCCACCCCATCCTATCCAATTTCTAATCCAATCATATTCTCCATCTCTTCCAATTCAAATCATTAATCCTATCCACCAATCCACCCCATCCTATCCAATTTCTAATCCAATCTCATCTCATCTAATCATATTATCCATCTCTTCCAATTAAATCATTAATCCCATCCCCAATCCAATCCTATTCAATCATCCATCCCCCTTTTTCATCATATCTAATCATTTATCCTTCTTCCAATCCTATCCAATCCATCAAACTAAGCTTTCCCCATCAAACTGAGCTTTCCCATATTGAGCTAAGATTGACTTGTGCCTAATCCAAGCACTAATCCACACTGCGCTAATCAAATCTAAGTAGCAATCCTCTCATCTGTAGATCTGGCACATCCATCCATCAATCTATCTACACCCTGCCCATTGGGATGAATCTTTCCCATGTCTGGCAGTTTATCCAAATCCATCACCTACCCATCAGGATGCATCCTTCCCTAGTGTGATAGTATATCCAAATCCATGTCCTACTCTTGGCAAGAGATGTCAGTTGGCCATGTGCATGTTTTTTACATGGTTGGTCTTTTTGCTTTGATTTCTATCTTGTGTCCTAGGACTATATCTACTCACAGCTGCCTTGATCATCCTATATATTGGTATGTCTAGGTTGGTGTATAATGGGGCATAGTTTTCATGGTATGGTGTGTTTGAAGGTTTTCCTTGTACGATCCGACAATCCTGCATTAGTATTTATCAACACTTGCATGATTGTGTGCAAGGCATACCTATTTGTCTGGGTGTCAATCCACGCCTCGGATCTTCATATCATCCTAGTTCTTCTAATTAGTGGTGTAGACTATCCAAGGCAATATCAAACCTAGGTTTTCTCTCTATATTTGCTCAACAAGAAATCCAATCCATTTATCATTTCTTTATCTCATTACATCTTTTGTCATCTTCATCCTTTCATCACCTAGTCTTCTAATCCATTTCGAGAGCACACTCGTGTTCTTCGAATCCGCAAGTCCTCTCGAGGGGGCATACAACTACTTCCTCGTCATCTTTCCTCCTCGTCATTCTTCCTCATCTTATGACTGGGGCATCATGCTACTAGTCATTATCTTTTTCTTCCACTATGTTTTATTCTTCTTTGATATAACATCATTTCATGACGCTATATCAAAGAGGGGCAAAATGTAGACACCTAAAATTAATATTTAATCAATTTAAGCCTGTCAACATAATTAATTGATTTAATTGTGTTATCCTTATTCCTCCAGAAGTTAATTAAATCTAATTTAATTAATCCTGTCACTATGGTCCAATAATTAACTTATCAAATAAATAAATTATTCCCTTATTCTTCTAAATTCCCTCCAATAATTATTTCCTCTAAACCCACTCAGTTAATTAATTCTAATTTATTAGCCTAGTCATGTGATTCCTACAAATCACTTTTCCTAATTCCACTCAACCTAATTAATCCTTCTAGAATCTCTCATAATCATGCTTATCATTATTCTCTAGTTTTTTAATTCCCACTCATGTCACATCAACGTTGAGTCTCTCAAAGAAATTCAAATTTATTTGAATCCCTCAGTGCATCCTTATTTTGGAATTTTTAATTCCTCATTTTGAATTCAAATTTCCTTTCCCCCCTCTTCTCAAGGAATTTTATATTCCTATTTATTTTCCCAAGGCACCCTTGATCCATGCCTTCTATCTCAAATCAATCTCAACCCTCCATAAGGAAATCAATCTTGGCCCTTCCTTGGCCTCCTCCAATCTATAAGTTGGAGATAATTTCCTCCTCAAAAAATCATCTTCTTCATAGCATCCTCATTCTACTTCTATCCTCTTCTATCTTCTATTATCATGCCATCATAATGTCTTCATGATCCTCTATCCAATCCTCTTATAATCCAAATCCTCATCTATCTATCACAATCCAATCCAAATATTGATCTAATAATCTTGTTGAAGCAAATGAGAGCCAACCACATCAAGTAATCTAGGAGCAAATCAACATCAAGTTGGAGGCATTTGGGCTCACTTCAACTTCATCCAAGCTCCATTGAGGAAGAAGGTGAAAGCAAGGTATAATTGTATTTTATTGCATTGTTTGTGTTTCATGCTTTTTTGCTTGTTTATTTGCAATCTAACCATCTTATTCTCCTTCTAGGCTTTTTTACCCTCTTCAGTACCAACTGGGGGTGGCCATGTCGCCAAAAAATTATCAATTTCTGTCAAATTCATGGCCCGATCGCAATATGTTTTATGTAATTAATTATTTCTATGCGAGGATTTCACCAATACAATATACAGTAGACACATGGTAAATTTAATTTTTTTGCCTACACTCTTTGAGGTTGCCTTAATAGACGACCATAATTCGCCTATAGGCATATGAAGATTTGTTGGCCAGGAGGACCCAATTCACCTGGCATTTTGTCGATGCGTGTCTCCATTCACCCCAATTTTTGCCAACTCTATTGTATTTGCCAATTAATTGGACGACCCATAATTGCCTCGAAAATTACATAAGTCGTGTTATAGTTAGGCGGGATTCGCCAAATATTTGTATACCATATTAAATTCTTGTGGAATTCGCCATATAAGGAATGGTATAAATACATTCAACGATCAAATCTATCTCTACACAATCTGGTGGGTTCTAGGCTCTTAATTCAGATCAATAGCAAAGTTTCAAACCAAGAAAAATCATTGTTGTTGACTGCATTGGCGACTGCTAGTGACCTAAAGGTGAGCGATCATATTTTTGAAGTGTTATAATATTATTCTAATTTTATCTATATCTGTTTACACTGTTGAGTTCATTCTTATTCAGTGGGAACCCGTCAGTGCCAAGTGGTGAGCCCATACAAACGCTGGTCCTCCATAGACATGCTTCTCAAGCGGATAGGAGTGTCCATCTTGAGAAATCAGAATACCAAATTATACAACCTTAGCCTATAGACCTAAACTAGAGGCAGAATTTAACTACCGTGAGCTTCGACGATTTATCTACCAAAGGCTAATTGAAGATGAAAGAAGTAGATATCGTCTATAAATAGTTGAAGCTCTTGATTATAATAATTTCTTCTCTAACCATATTAATTCCTTTAATTTTTTTTAAATCTTTCATATATCTCTGCAAATCTTTCCCATAATTGCACTAGTGTGCGAAATTGGAAACAACTCTAAACCAGTACCAAATACCATATTGGAAGTCATGTTGAAGTCGTGGGGGCAGAGTGGATTGCAGTTAGTGACAAGACATATATTAAATGACCGACATTATTGACTATGACATTTGATACGTGTCTATTGAATCCAATTCCATTTCGGGCACTTTCTGGAGAACTACGTTCTCTTCAGAAATTTGGGCCGAAATAAAACTTCAGTCATTGATCTACGATCATCAAATGGTTTAAAATCATTGATGGATTTTAGGTATGTGTGACGCGTCAATGAGGTCGCGCTTATCAATACATCATGCAGAGTCCAGACTCAATGTGATGTGATGTGATGTGCCTTGTCTATTAATGGCAATGAATTCATGAAATCACCAATAAAATATATATATTTCTATAAATAACGAAATATTAGCCAAACAAATTAAATAATTTTCAAACGGTGGATAAAAATCGCCAATACACTTAAATAATTTTTCCTTCAGAGTAAAAATTTTTGCCCATACACTTATATATTTGTTCCTTTAAACGAAAAACATTCGCCTCCTACAATATATATTTTCCCCACAGAACAAGGTATTATTCGCCAGAATTTTATGGAATTTTCGTACCCTAGAAAAAACTTGCCAATACAAATTATTTTATTTTCCTAATTTGAAAAACAATTTCGTCATCAATATGAAAATTTCTCCCCCAAAATAACCCCTGATTCGCTAGGGTTTTACACTTTTGCTCGGGGGGTGCTTTCTTAAAGTTATCCCTGAGGTCCACCGCAGATTGCGGGGGTATCCCCACTCCCCACATGCTTCGAACAGGGTATCATCATATTGTGCATAGGTTCCCACCATGGTTTTTCCCTTCACCGGGTTTTCCACACCAAAAATCTTTGTGTTATGTGTGTTCATATTGTGTTGTTGATTTATGCTTTCACTGTTACTTATCAGATCTGAGATTATTGTAAATTATTGTAAAATTTGGTGACAAATAATTCACCCCACCACCCCCCCCCCCCCCCCTCTTAATTGTCTACCCTATTTTCATCACTCACCTAGTCTATCTTCATATGATAGCCACTCTTTTAGACAACTTCCTCTATCTTCACCATCTTATCCTTCTTTAGGTCCTTTTCTCCCTCAATGAAATTCCCTTTAAATTAAATGTGACCTATCTTCAAAGTAATAACTACATTGATGGAATTTTAGCTACTTAAAATGTTAAAAGTAATCCTTGGCATAATAAATGGATCAATTAGTGGAAGATAAACATCACTTGTTTTATATCTTATTTATTTATTATTAAGGTAGGAGAATTGTGGTTGAACATAAATACTTGAGAAGTCTCTTAAATGATATCTTGAACATGGTAGAATGCTTCTAGTTAAAAATTCCTTTAGTATCCCCTTCCAAAAGTTGATTGACCAAATGAAAAATTTGCTTCAGAAATTACTTGTTCATTGTTTCAAATGCATACTTGGGAGTGGATTAAAGATGGGGACAACGGATCCAAAAAAATTCTAGTTTATGCAACATAAGCATAGAAAAAGAGCATATTTTAGTCATCAAAATGTTTAATAGTTCCTCTCAATCTAATAATTAGATGATCAAGATAACCTTCCATTAGTACTATAAACAAATATTTATTGATGACTTGGTCGACAATCATCACATTTCCATTCTTGTATAATAATTTTCTTGATCAACACCATTTATATGGAATAGGTTAAAGAGGCCAACCATACACTACATAGCTTTGGGAAAATTTCCCAAGATGGATAGCCTCCTTCTTGTATTTTATAGGTCCCTTGGGCAATATTTTGGAATATTTTTAGAATATATTAAAGACATTGAAGGCTTAGAATTAATAATTGTTCATGAAGATGAAAAAAAGGATGAAAGACAAAATATATAAATGAATAAAATATAAGTTACCTTGATTTTTACCTTTTCATCTCATGGATTGAGCAGAAGTGAATGCACCCTCCTTCACTTGATTTTCTCTTTTGACATTGTTGTGGTTTGGTGGAATGTGGTTTCTCGTAGTAGTAGTATGATGTTAGGATGATGATTGATTAGGAAAATGCACAACATAATGATAGTGTTAGGTCCCAGAGACAACAGAGAGGGGGGTTAAATCAGTTGTCCTAATAAATACAAACCAAAACTAACTTAACCAAACTTAATGCTTAATACTGGTAAACCAAACTTTATGCCGGTAGACAGTTTTATCAATTAATTGCAGCACCGGTAATGTTTAATGCATGAAACAAAAAGGCAATAACATCCACAACACATAACACAGATATTTGTACGTGGAAACCCTGTAAGGGGAAAAACACGATGGGAAACCTTACCGACAATCAAATGATACTACTGTAGATAGTATGTGTGTACAATATAGAGTCTGCATATGCAGAAAGGCCAACTGCCTAGAGCTCACTGCTCAATCACAAAATGGGAGTCACACTGACTACAATTGGATGGTTAAATCCAATGATAATGTACTACTCAAAATAGCATCTTCATATGTTGGATTCAGTATTGGTTAAGCTCTGATTTGGCTTCTTCAAACCTTCCTTAAATATTGAATGATGTCTATGTGTATAGCTCAACTTATATTCGTATATACCTTATTATATACCTCTTCCACTATCCTTATTATAATCTCACAAATGAGATCTTACATTTATACCAAAACCTAAGACCAAATGAGTAGGTCAGCTCACTAAAAGATATTAGAATAAAATCAATTACAAATGAATCAATATGTGATGCATGATGTCAGCTCAATGCATTTATAACAATAATGAATCATCTTCATGATGTGTCATGCTGATTTGGAATAGATATGCTTGTCAGTGCATATCCTGGACCTATTTGTCGGTAACAACAAATATGCAAACCCGATTAGACCAATGAAAAAATCACCAAAACCAAGTGTCCAAACAATGTCTTCGACATAACCAAGTAATCTCCGAGTCATTCCAAGTGTCGGTGAACAATATAACCTGTTGGTGAACCAGATACCGGTGACTGTGCATAAGTCACTGATCATGCCAATGAACATAACCAAAGATCTCCAAGTGTTGATAAGTGTTGACATCAATGACAAAACCATATCAACATATCCAAAATACCAAAAATCTCCCCCTTTGGCATTGATGGCAACACAAGATGGAAAAACCATCAAAGTGCCAAAAACCAAAAACCAACAATCTCCAAATGAGATCATTAACCAGAAATCAAAATACAGATAAATATCTCCCCAAATAATCTCTCCCAAAAGATAATGTGTTTTTCCATAGATATCTCTCCCCCTTTGACATCAAATGCCAAAGCAATACAAAACCAAATACAATCAGTTCAAAGAACTTGTCACAAAATACCAACTTATCAATTTATCCAACTACTCCCCCTGAGAAGTAGCTCTCCTCATTAAGGCCGGAAAAAGATTTCTCTGTTAATTTTGTCGGTTGATGACAATCATCAACTGTCTAAGTCTCTACCAGTGGGGGTATAACCCCAAGCTACTCTTTGAGATACTCAAAAGATTCTTTAGGCAAAGCCTTAGTGAAAATATCTGCAATCTGCTCTTTAGTATTCACATAAACCAATTTCACTTCTTTTGCTTCAACATTCTCTTTTAGAAAATTGAATTTGATAGAAACATGTTTAGTTTTTAAGTGAAATACCGGATTCTTAGATATATCAATTGCTACCATATTATCATAGTAAATTGTTATAGGTTCCTTACATTTTACCTTTATGTCCTTCAACATTTGCTTGATCCATAATACCTGTGTGCAGTTAGTTGCTGCTACAACATATTCTGATTCTGTTGTTGATAAAGATGTGCAACTTTGTTTCTTGCTAAACCAAGAGATTAATCTGCTACCAAGAAAGAATGCTCCGTCGGTGGTGCTTTTTCTGTCATCTACATCTCCTCCCCAATTTTCATCGGTGTATGCACATAAATCAAATTTTTCGTCTCTAGGATACCATAAACCAAGATTTGTAGTTCCTTGTAGATACCGGAAGATCCTTTTCACTGTTGATTCATGATTTTCTTTAGGATTACTCTGAAATCTTGAAACAATACATACTGCATTCATAAAATCAGGTCTGGTTTGTGTCAAATATAGTAAACCTCCTATCATAGACTTGTACCTAGTCAGATTAACAGGTGTTGGTTCATCTTTTAATGATAGTTTATCAGTTGTAGTCATAGGTGTGTTTACCGGTTTAGAGTTTTCCATGCCAAATTTATTAATTAATTCCTTCAAGTACTTTGATTGATTTATGAATATACCTTTATCAGTCTGTGAAATCTGCAATCCTAAAAAGAATTTTATCTCTCCAATCATAGATATTTCAAATTCTTCTTGCATCTTTTTAGAAAAGTCTTTACATAATCCATCTCCTCCTCCAAAGATTATATCATCAACAAAAACTTCAATAACCATGATGTCATCATTAGTCACTTTGTAATATAGATTGTTGTCAGCATTACCTTTAGTGAAACCAATCTTCAAAAGATATTTGTCCAATCTAGCATACCAAGCTCTAGGAGCTTGCTTCAATCCATATAAAGATTTCCTTAACCTACAAACCATATCTTTGTCATTTGTCAATGAAAATCCATCAGGTTGTTCAATGTAAACTTCTTCTTCAAGATCACCATTCAGAAATGCACATTTAACATCCATTTGATATACTTTATAGTTCTTGTGTGTTGTAAAAGCTAAGAATAATCTGACTGCCTCAATTCTAGCTACTAGTGCAAAGGTTTCATTATAATCAATTCCTTCTTTTTGTGAATATCTCTTACACACTGATCTTGCTTTATTTCTGATTACCTTACCATCTTCATTGAGTTTATTTCTGAATACCCATTTAGTTCCAATTACATTTTTGTCTTTAGGTTGGGGAACTAATGTCCATGTGTTATTCTTTTCAATTTGTTCCAATTCATCTTCCATAGCTTTAATCCAGTGTTTATCTTCACATGCCTCATTAACTGATGCTAGTTCAATTTGAGAAAATAGACACACCTCTTCATTTGTCAGTCTTCCTCTAGTCATAACACCTTGATACTTGTTCCCAATTATCTAATTTTCAAAGTGATTCAATCTTACATACCAAGGTGTTTTTACTTGTTGTTGTTCCTCAATCACTGTAGAATTTTCAGATGATGTCGGTGTGACTGAATCAACATTCTCTACCGGTGTACTCATTGTAGGTTTATTTGATATTATCTCTATTGCCGGTTCAGAGTCCATGTACCTTGAATTATCTCTAAATTGTTCATCAATCTTCACATTTTCACTCTCAATAATTTTCTGCAATTTCTTATTAAAACCTCTATATGCCTTGCTCTTAGATGAATAACTAAGAAATATTCCTTCATCACTTCTAGGATCAAATTTTCTAATATACTCATCTCTTCTAATATAGCATTTACTCCCAAATATTCTGAAATATTTAAGAGTAGGAGTATTACCAAACCATAGTTCATGAGGGGTCTTACTGGTTTCACCTTTGATGTGAACTCTGTTGAATATATAAACAACTGTATTGACTGCTTCTCTCCAATATACATGAGGTAGATTTGCTTCTGATATCATGCTTCTAGCTGCATCCAAAATAGTTTTGTTCTTTCTTTCCACAACTCCATTCTGTTGGGGTGTCTAAGGTGCTGATAACTGTCTTTTAATTCCATTCACTTCACAGAATGTATTAAATTCCTTAGATGTGAATTCACCTCCTTGATCTGATCTCAAGCATTTGATTTTCTTACCGGTTTCATTCTCTACCATCACCTTGAATAGTTTGAATTTCCCAAAAGCTTCTGATTTCTCCTTGAGAAAAGTAACCCAACACATTCTAGAATAGTCATCAATGGTTAGCATAAAATACCTATCTCCTTGTAAACTTCTAGTTCTTGTTGGACCACATAAATCAAGATGAATTAAGTCAAGAACATTATTGGATTTTTCTGGTATACTCTTAAAAGATGCTCTAAATTGCTTTCCAAATTGACATTCCTTACATACCTGATTGTGAGGCTTAACAATCTTAGGTAAATCTCTTATTGCTTTAGTTGTATTTATTTTCACAATGCAATCAAAATTTACATGACAAAGTCTCTTATGCCATAACCAACTTTCATCAATATGTGCAATTAAGCATGCCTTCTCACTGTTATTCAAATGAAAGATATTACCTCTAGTCTGATTACTGGTTGCAATTTCCAAATCAATTCTATTCATGATTTTGCATTTACCATTCTTGAATTGTAATTGAAATCTTTTTTCAACTAATTGACCAACAATTAAAAGATTATGCTTCAAACCTTCAACATAGTAAACATTATCAGTATTATGCTTACCATGAAAAGATATAGTGCCTTTTCCTTTGATCAGACAAGCTTTGTCATCTCCAAATCTTACTAGACCTCCATTGTATTCCCGAAAGGTTAAGAATTTACTCTTATCACCTGTCATATGATGCGAACATCCAAAATCAATAATCCATTCATCCTTTTCTTCAATTTTAGCTGCCAGGGCCTGCTCTATCGGTTGAATAGTAGGTGTCGGTTGATCTTCTGTTATAGCAACAAAAACCCATCCGTTATCTATCATTTCCCCATCAGAATCATCAGTATAGTAACATGATTTGTCTCTATTCTTCTTAAATCTGTATCTTTGATATTCACGGTTAGGCTTATATGTTCTTTTAGCTTCTTCTTTCAATCTTGCATGTCTATCAAGACACCTAGATGCCATATGATCAATCTTATTGTAGTTAAAACATTTAAATGGTGTTTTACCTTCATACTTACTTCCAACTGGACCTTTAGGCATTTTCCTTGCAAATAGTGCTTCAAGTTCTTCCAGTTCTTCATTCTCCTTTCTAATTTCTTCAAGTTTTATTGCATAAAAGGCTTTCCAATTAGATTTCTTAGATGATGATGATGATGCTGCAGATGATGATGATGCCTTGAAAGCTAAATCTGTCTTAATAGTAGCAACAGGACCAAATTCCTCAAGTTCAAAAGCTGAAAGTTTTCCAACCAAAGTGTCTCTAGATACTGATGTATTAGGCATTGTTCTCAATTTATTTATAGCAGTAACTTTCATTTTATATGTCGGTGGCAAAGCTCTTAAAACTTTAGAAACAATTTCATCTTCACTTAAGGTTCCTCCACAACATTGTATGCCCAAAACAATTTCATTTACTCTTTCCATAAAAGCATAAATCCTTTCATCTTCTTCCATTTTTAGATTTTCATACCTGACCTGGAAGCATTCCAGTTTTACAATTTTGACTGTGGTATCACCTTCATTCAATGTTTCCAACTTGTCCCAAATAGCTTTAGCAGTAGATCTGTCTGATAATCCCATGATTTGTTGATCAGACAATGCGCTCAAAAGTGCTTCCCTTGCTTTGCAATCATTTTCCTCATCTTTAGCCAAGGTTGGTGGAATAGGTTGACCTTGAGTAGGAACAACATAGCCATTCTTTGTAACATCCCATATGTCCTTCCCAATGCAATTCAGATGTGTCTCCATTCTGATCTTCCATATACCATAGTTGGTTCCATCAAGCTTCGGACTATCCTTCCTGAAATAGTTAGAAGACATTGGATCTCCTCAAGCTATTAAACTTCTGCAAAAAGAGGACTAAGCTCTGATACCAATTTTTAGGTCCCAGAGACAATTGAGAGGGGGGGTGAATCAGTTGTCCTAATAAATACAAACCAAAACTAACTTAACCAACCTTAATGCTTAATACCGATAAACCAAACTTTATGCCGGTAGACAGTTTTATCAGTTAATTGCAGTACCGGTAAAGTTTAATGCATGAAACAGAAAGGCAATAACATCCAGAACACATAACACAGACATTTATACGTGGAAACCCTGTAAGGGGAAAAACCACGGTGGGAAACCTTACCCACAATCAGATGATACTACTACAAATAGTATGTGTGTACAATATGGAGTCTGCACATGCAGAAAGGCTAACTGCCTAGAGCTCACTGCTCAATCACAAAATGGGAGTCACACTGACTACAATTGGATGGTTAAATCCAATGATAATGTACTGCTCAAAATAGCATCTTCATATGTTGGATTTAGTACTCATTAAGCTCTGATTTGCCTTCTTCAAACCTTCCTTCAATCTTGAATGATGTCTGCATGTATAGCTTTGCTTATATTCGTATATAACTTATTATATTCCTCTTCCACTATCCTTATTACAATCTCACGAATGAGATCTTACATTTATACCAAAACCTAAGACCAAATGAGTAGGTCGGTTCACTAAAAGATATTACAATAAAATCAATTACAAATGAATCAATATGCGATGCATGATGTCGGCTCAATGCATTTACAACAATAATGAATCATCTTCATGACGTGTCGTGCTGATTTGGAATAGATATGCTTGTCGGTGCATATCCTGGACCTATTTGTCGGTAACAACAAATATACAAACCCGATTAGACCAATGAACAAATCACCAAAACCAAGTGTCCAAACAATGTCTTCGACATAACCAATTAATCTCCAAGTCATTCCAAGTGCCGGTGAACAATATAACCTGTCAGTGAACCAAATACTGGTGATTGTGCATATGTCACTGATCATGCCGATGAACATAACCAAAGATCTCCAAGTGCTGATAAGTGTTGACAAGTGTTGACATCAATGACAAAACCATATCAACATATCCAAAATACCAAAAGATAGCATAAGTGTAGATAGGAAATAGGACAACATGTAATTATGATATGAGAAGATGATCAAAATGAGAGAAAGGGCCTTAATTTATAGATTTTAAATCAAGAAAATTAATAGCCAAGATGTGATGATAAATGGATGGTTAGGATTGAATGAGAGAGAGGGCATGGATTGAAGACTTAACTTGTCACAAAGCTAATGAAGTTGTAAAATCTAGGTGTGCTCACGCATGTGTGAGCATGCATAGGGAAGCTCATGAAAGAGAGAAGTGAGGAAAGTAGGGTGGCCACGTTATGACATGTGCAAGAGATAGGGCGACTATTGGGTGACCTTTACATGCTCACAAATGTGTGAGCATGAGGGCGGTAGGGACACTTGTCATATGATGACAACTTTAGATCTTGATCCATGTAGATGGATTCAATGGATGAGATTACATGGACAAGGATTGTGAAATGAGATGGAAATAAATATTAGGGAAAATGGTAATGGAGGTTTATTAGCCTAGATCAATTAATTAAGTGGATATCAATTAATTGATTTAGTTAGAGGGTTTGGCGGATAAGATTAGACTTAAATTAATATAAATTTATTTAATTAAGGGTGCGGGATAAAGATAAAAAATGAATTAAAGAAATAGTATAAATGTTTATTTAATTGGCAAAAATGGGACAAAATTAAGTGTGGTAGGGTATGGATGAACTTAGGTCTCTACATTTTGCTCCTCTTTGATAGGCATCATGACTAGAAGAAGTGATGTTATAAAAAAGAAGAATAAAATATAGTAGATAAAAAGGGACAAGGACTAGTAGCATTATACCCCAATCACTAGAAGGATGAGGAAGGATGAGGAGGTAAAGGTATGCCCCTTGGAGAGGAAAAGTGGGTTTCGAGAACACAAGTGTGCTCTTAAAATGGATAAGAGGACTATAGGATGGAGGATGCATTAAAAAGGTTAGGGATGATGAAGAGATGGATGAGAGTTCTTAAGAATGGAGGAGAATTATGTTGTGGTGGTATAAGCAACTTATATTTGATATTGTGATAAAAAAAAATCAAGTGCAAACATATATGCCTTATGACACCATGGTATGGGATACCATGCCTTTGTGGCAATAGGATGCAAAGTGATAAATGTAAATAATGATATCACACATAAGAAAGAAGCAAGCATGCACAACAAACCAAAAGTAAACCAAGATTTTGCCCCTAGTCAAGCTAAAAACTAATTGATTGATGATGATGATACTAAAGTTAATGATAAGAACAATGTGTACCCCAAGGATTGTGTTGTTAATGATAAGGACAACATAAGTATTTGGAAGGATACATCTCTATGATGATAACTGGAATAAATTGATCAATGGATTATCAATTGATTTGGATCAAAGTTGATGGATGCTTTTAGATGGTAGACTAGATTGCAAGATGGATTTGCATGGAATTAGGATTTATTGTATTAGAGAACTAGTTTTAGATTTTGGTATGGGAGGGATGAAATAAGGATAAGTGGATTGGATGGATGGAAGGAGGATAAATGGATTGGATGGAGAATAAGATGGTTAATGTAGAAAAATAGATGGGAACTAATGACAAGGTAGAACAAAGGCTTGGTAAAAGTATGGAAGGATGGGGATATTGTTAGATAGCAGACCGAGGGATTAAATGGATGGATAGTGATAGGAGATGGAGGACTCAAGGATGGAGCTCCAAGGACTATGTTATAAAGGATTTAAATACCCCACACTATATTTAGTGTAATTAAGATGAAAGGATGGTGGGAAAGATGCATGAGATGTAAGGATGGTGTATAAGGAATATGGATAGTAGAGGAAGTAAGGTTTGTATTGTCCAAAGCATGAATGGATAGTTTTCCCCAAGCTTGATCAAGATCAGAGGTAGGAAGGATGTAATTGTTTCAAATATAAGTTTATGTTGTCATTGATGTCAAACCTATTTCTTTGGATGTGGTTTGATACAATTTGGTACTACAGATTGGTGAAAGGTGGACTGTAAATGATGTAGGGGCATCAACAGTCTCATAGCAAGCAAAGTTGTTATTTCTTGTTTCTAGGTTAGATAGGTGTTTATGAGTCTAATAACGTCATTTATGACCATTTGGCACCATATTGAACCATTTTGGAAATTTTTAAGTTCATTGATAAAAAATTATATGTTGCAAAAAGTTGTCATGTTGCTCAAAAAAGTTGTCAAGCAACTTTCCAAAAATTGTCAAAAAGTTGTTTTTGTTAACAAAATGGTTTGTTGAATGACTGGAGTAGTTTTTAGGGTGGAAAATGTATAAATTTAACCTTCCAACTCACATTTGGGGTTGGAGAAGTTGGAGTTTGTCAGTTTGATGAATGAAAACCTCATTTTTAGTGCATTTCTCATGTTTTTTACTTCTATTTCCTCTTGTACGGATTGTACAGTCTGTATTATGATCTCAAAACAATTGGGATTGGTTGGCATGTGAATCTACTTTCATTTTATTCTAGTATCATCATTTTTTATTAAGTATTTTATAATAAATTGTATTTTTTGTAAAAATTGTTGGAAACCTTAGCTAGGGTAACCAGTGAGTAAAACAAATGTACATATATTCACCCTCCACCATTGAAAAATACTCAAAATGGGTGGAGAGGTCTATAATTATGTATTCTATCATGCTATAAGTTTGTAGGTTCCCATGGTGAAGATTGCATGTGCTTCCAATGGACATAAAGTCTAATTTTCATGGCATATCAGACTGCCAAGACAAGAAAGTGAGGATTTTGAAGTTACTATTCATTGAGAAGCTATTGATTGATATTTGTTGGTGAAGGAAAAGGTGTGGGGAGGTCTCAAAAACCTAAAACTATTTGTTACAGTTCCCTGTGTAATGTTTGGGCAAGTCACATAAGGGCGGTCCTTAAAGAGCAATTTAAGACTGGTTGGGATAGTGAATAGGAGTTTGAACAAAATTAGTTCAAAAGTTGATTGAATACTCTTAGTACATGTTGGGAAGAGTCTTAGAAGGATTCACAAGCCTTGTCCATTTATTAGGGAATCAAATTTTCTTTGTATGTCTCAACATTTCTCAGTATTGCAGACCTATTATACTTGCAATGGGTGGGGGGTTGCTTTCATATGTCAAGTTGGATTTGGAAATATAAAGTGGGTTGGTCTTAGGAGTCAACAAGACCTTAAAATGTCATAAAACCTATTGAGGGTGTCCCTAGGTAGTGTGTTTACTTAATATGTTTGAGTCCTTTTGATGGAAAGTCTAAAAACTAGTGTTGTCCTAGTTTCACCTTGTGAATGAATGGCGATAGGAAGAACCTAAATCTATTTTGTGTTGTCTTTGTCTTTCCTTTGCATCAGTAACTACATCTTCGTACATTATGTGAAGTCTAGTGAAGGTTTCAAAACTATGGTGATAAGTCTTTTTTATCTTGTTGGTCTGAGTGTATAACTTGTGTTGTCTTATATAGTTCATACGACTGTTGGTTGTGTGTGGATATATGGAACTCACTTGAAGACTTTCTAAATAGAATACGAATTTTCCTCATGATGTTTCTAGAACTCTATTATTATTAGTGGTATACTGGTATGGTGTTTTAGTCATATATGATTGTTCAAGTGAACAATTTGTCATAAAACTTGATTTGGTACATGGCGGATGTGTATTAGATGTTTATGTGGCTGATATATGCTAGTGTGAGTTCATATTCTTCATATTTCAGATATTCAAATGTTGTACAATTCAAGACATGTTTATTTGTGCAATAACAGTAAGGTGGTGTAGAAGGTTTTTTTATTTGGTTTGTGGTGGAACTATTATATATGATTATACCATCAGAGCACGGTGTTAGTAGATAAAGTATCTTACCACATTACAACTTTCAAGTGATCTACAATTGGAGTTGATTGTGTTAGAGGTTAGATTGATTCAGTTTAAGTACAATGGTGTAGAGGAATGTGTTACATTCCTCAGCTTGCAATTGGTTAAGTGTTTGATTAAGGCTCCCTTATGTTTTATGGTGGTTCTTTGGTCATCTACAAATCTTGTTGGTGGTATGAATTGAAGTTTGAGCTTATTGTATTGGCATGAGTTAATAGTTTTATCCTTTGGGACTGACTCATGGTTTTTTGGTCCATGTGATAGCGTGTGGTTACATAGGAGATTTTTTAGTATCTAGAAAGTGTGCCTACATGGTGTGATCCTTTACACATTTCATTCGCCTTTCGCATTTGCCTTGGAGAGTGTTTTTGGGATGATGGTTTTGCATGGAGACATTACATATTTTTAGGAGGACCTAGTAGATGCTATTGAGGTTGTGTTTGATATTTAAAGGACAAAATCATTGTATTAATAGAAGAGGATATGAATGTGGCATGCAAAGACACTTTGAAAAAGATTAGAGGTTTGGATGTATAGCACAACAAAGATAAATACCATTTCAGATGTGCACTAAGTTGTGAATTGTTATCAACATTTTGAAAGATGCCTCTTTTCTATAATTAAATTTTGTTGACATTATTATATTAGAAAGATTGTATCATGCCTTGAGGAAGTGATCTTCAATATGTACAAGTAAGTACTGTATCTTGCCCTAAGGTTGCGTGCCTTATCTTTCAAGTCAACATTCAAAGTAGTGAACTCCTTGGACTTTGACCTAAACTTTGTAATCAATTATATATATTATGGGTTTGCTTCTCACCGTGGGTTTTCCTGGTTTACATTTTCCAAATTAAATCTTGGTGTTCATCTATGTTTGATTTGATGGTTTTTTTTTATCTATTTTCATGTTCATGATTGACAAAGTAAATGATAAAAGTAAGAACTTAAATATAATCAATTTTTAGTATATGATTCACCCCCCTCTCATCAATCCAATAGTGTTCAACAATTGGTATCAGAGCAGTTTAACCACTAAGGTAGATCTAGGATTTGAACACTATGTTTGAGGAAGAGTATATGGATCTGAATGAGTGGGATTTTGAAGTTGTTGTTGATTTGGAAGGAGAACTAAGATATGATATAGTGGATCTGGAGGAAAGAAAAATAATTTTCAAGAAAGTAGAAAATAATATTATCTATTTAAGAAGGTTACTTGATGAAGGAGGAAAGACTATGGACGATCTAGAAACAAAGTTAAATGACAAGACTGAAGAAAGTACCAGACTTGAAAAAGAAGCGACTATGCTAAAAAAGGAATTGAGGGATGAAAAAGAGTAGGTTGAAATAATTTTGAAACTTAAAGGTGGTAGTGAAGTGCTTGATGTGATGTTGAGTGTTTAGAAATAGAACAAATCTAAAGGCGGACTAGGATTTGATGAAGGTGAAACTTCTAAAGTTCCAAACCAAGAAGGGAAGGAAAAGTTCAAGGATGGATTGATGAAGAACAATAATGATCAACAAGGTTTCACTCGGATCCAAAACAAGAAGAATTTTAGAAGGACTCTTGATCAAACCAGGCACTCATCAATTTTCAATGGTAACTATTTTTCATGGAATAAGTTTGGACATAGAGCTGGTGAATGCAAAAAACATATCAAATCTCAATCGCTTAATGGTCAATGTTACAATTATAATAAGCTTGTACATAAGGAAAATAGATGGAGAGGTAGGATGAATTGGAATAGTTATGAAAATACCAATTATGAAAAAAATGCTCAATCTTTCAATGGATATTGCCACTCTTGCAACTTGTATGGGTACAAGGTTGTTTTGTGCAGATCTAATTTGAGAAGTAACAAGAATACAAATAGAAATGGTTCTCAACAAGGTCTAATATGTTACAACTGTAACAAATTTGGACATATTGTCAAATTTTGCAAAGGAAGAAATGGGAAGAATAGTTTGGTATAAAAGATTGACGTTAATGTAGAAAAGGAGAAGATGCAAAATATGTGGATAAAGAAATCTGACAGAAACATGGAGGAAAAGTCTAAGGATGGGTTCGCACCTACTTTTGGTGACGACTTCTCTTTCAAAAACTAAACAAATATGCACTGGTTGAGAGGGAGAAAATGTAGATCTTGTGTGCCCCCTTTGCAGTTAGGTTGTTGAGTTTCTTTCACCATGACATAGGTCAGAAGTATATTTCTAGAGGATATTGGATGGTTTCGTTGGTTTTAGAGTGTTGATTGTAAAGGGTGGAAAAATAAACTATCAATCTTTGTGTTGTAATGGTAAAGTATGTTTAAGTCAGTAAAACCCTAAGCAGGTAGGTACAATGAATATATATTGTCTTTTAAGTTTATTATGATCACTTACAAATTTTAGGAGCTTTTGGATGCGAAATTTGAGCAACTTAAAGTTGCATACAAATAGAGCTATTTCTTGTGATTTAGCTTTTAATGAAAATTTTTAGAATTGTTAGTATTATGGATGAAACATAACTTGTTTTCAAGACATGCGTCCATTCAAACCCACAAAAGAAGACCCTGTTGGCACTTTCTCTAATGTTCTCGCCAATTTCATTCATAAGGTGGATATTTACTTTTTCATTTGTGTTCCTTTAGAAAAATATGATCATAGAAAGATCATTAATTTCATAAGAACCCATCTTGTTGACAATTTGCAGAGGCTCAAATTCGCCAATCTAGGGCACATGGGGTTAGATACATGAATTGAATTTCTTGTATTTATCGAGGAAGAAGTGGTAAAGGTTGCACTGAGTATAATTTATGAAGATTATATATGGCTAGATCAGTCGTGCTTGATTACTATGGATGCCCTAAGTGATGTGACCGGTCTATGGTCCACCAGAGAGGCTCTAGTTTTGAAATCGGTAAAGAATGAGGTAGTCACAAAGCTGAGTGGAGTAATACTTGACAAAAGAGATTTTCAGATTGACAACATTATTGATCTTGGTGTAAGGTATGCAATGATGGGCATATCATACATAATTGAGGGATCTTCCTCAACCATCTACATCATTCATCAAATGGTGAAGGAGAACATAGATTATGATTTGTATGAACTCTTGAGACTCTAATTGTTGGAGAGTCTTTAAAAGACAAAGGAATAAATGTACCCCTTTTAGAAAGGATCTCTTATTGTTTGCCTGATATTTTATTTCCTAAATGCATTGCTTGTTAAGAATAACATTGGAGAAAATATATAACTATTGGTGCTCAGATAAAAGACTATTTAGATAATATGAAGGATGGTGATGCAGCCTATTGTAAGTTTTTAAAGGATCTCCAGAAGGAGATGATCATTAGAAATATAGTTCCACCAAAAATTATAAATTGTGTACAAGTAAGATTACCTTTATGGTTGATAAGGATAATTATTTTATGGAAGCGATAGAGCCTCAGACTTCATGGGTTTACAAACTTCCATATGAAATTTTTGAACACGATGCATGGCACTTGCAAAAAATCTTCTCAAGTTGCCCAAGGATCTATGTGAAGAGAGGTTTGAGACTTTTGATGAGATAATGGGTACTTATGCATGCATTGGAGAGATAAATCATGAAGGAGATGTAGAAGGACATATTTCAACTGTCAAGAGAACTAGGAGATTATATACTACATTTCTATATGCTTCCTCCTCTTATGAAATGATGAAATCTGAATAAGCCCCTTCTGTTAGGAAGAAAACAAAAAAAAACTGTAATTGAGAAGACTCAAGAAGATGAACCAGAGAAAGATGATAAATAAAAGAAACTTGTGGAACAAGAAATGTTCTCCCCTACAGTTTTTGGGGGAGATCCTCTTGATGTAAAAAAAAGTTGAATATGATTGAGCATCCTAATGGACTTAAAGCTATAGGTGATTTGTACATTGTGTTACCAACCTATGATCAAATAATAATTGTGTTGATGAGCCTTTTATACACACCTAACATGCAAGATCTATGAAACAGAGATTCTCTCGAAAAGAGTGAGGATTAGGAAATTCTCACCCTCCAAAGGTCTTGTTTGTTGGGTCACAACTATGCAAGGATAGTTGGGGGATCTTGTGACTTGTTTAATCAAGGTGGTATGCTAGTAGCAGAACAAACTTATGTAGATTTTCACTTCAAACAAAAGTGCAAAAGAGAGGGGTGCGAGAGAGGAACAAACACAACTAGCAAGATTTATAAATCATGAAACAAATATTTCAAGCGAGTAATATTATTGATGATACACTAGATAGCAATAGGTAAGATTTTCCATCCACATACAAGGTCTATGATCTTACATACAAAAAGAGCTAACTTTCAAAGAACTAACTTTTCACAATATCATTTAATCTTCATGTACCATTAGCATGCATAACATGAATAATGAAACAACATTACTTCATAATATTTATGCTATCCAGAATGAGAGAAGATTTTGAATCGGTGAAATACCAATTTTAGATGATAGAGATCATGGAATAGGAAATCCATGAAATAACTTGCATTGATCTTTAGAAATGATGAGTATCACCATGCACTAGTACTATGAAAGTTTAACAATAACTAAAACTTAAAATTGGAAAATAAAAGCTATAAAGAAATTTCTAACTAATGGCCTCCAATATTCAATTTTCAAACCCTTCAAATGACTTGATACATTACATTTATAGGCCTTGGTCCCTACAATCTTGGAATGACTTATGCGTATGACTCAGTTACAAAAAGGGGAGGTTGCAGTTTGACTTGCAAGTCACTGCTTTTGAATCTCACTTGACTCATACTAAGCAACAAGTCTTCATCAATTGTAACACTACTTACATTTCTTGGGAACATGGTCTTGGCTTGGTGGCATCCTTCATGCTGAACACATGCATAATTGAACTGTTATCAAAACTGCATATATCATACACTGGGAAATCATGATTACACGTTCTCACTTGTGAAAACTAGAAGTGCACTTGACGTGATTTACCTGCTCATTGCTTGCTCTTCTTGTAAATCTGGTAGTTCCCCATGTAAAACTCAATTGAGACTTGTGGTGGGTCAAGCACATGCTCAATTTAGAATTTGGAAATTTTGAGACTTTCTCTTATTCCATCCATCCTATCAACTGGGTTGTCAATTATTTGTGTTGCTTGTTAAGACTGGAGAATGAGATACATGTACCTTTCCATGACATCAGTAACAAATTCTGCAATAGGGAAGAAGTTCTTAGATACATATGTCTCCCATCGTTTGAGTACCTCTTCGCTATTTATTGGACATGATTGGATGACCCATATTTACCCAACACTTTCACTATATATTTCTCATATTCTCCTAGCAAGATAAAAAATGATGGATGTCCTTTCAAAACCTTACTCGTGTATTCATCAAGCATGTCTCTTTTCAACTCAACCAAATCAAGACAATTATGTAATACATTAAAGTCTTTTCCTCCCAACAAGTCTTCCCTTTTGATTACATCTTCTCCTAAACTTTAGATTTTATTGAGAACCCTAATTTGTTTGGTGAAATTATTGGACTGAGCTTTCCATTGGTTGGAGAAGAGAATCATACCTTTCTCAAGAAGGTGGGCATCTTCGTAGATTTCCAAGGTTTGTGTCAAAAACATTTTTACTTTTCTCAATTGACCCTTGGTCTAAGTATCAACAGTGGTTGCCTTCTTTCTCATCACATATAAAGACTTGAATTCTTGTTATGGGAGTGTTGAAGTAGAAGGTTGAGTGTCTCCAAGTCTTGAGTCGAGTGGGAGTGACATCTCCATAAGCAATTGCTTGTATTAATGCAATTGCACCTTAGCTTCTTTCTTGAACTTGTGCTCTTATTCTATCCTTGTTTTGATGGTGGCATTTGCAGCATCTAGGGTAACTATCTCTCCCCACTAAGTTTGCTTGCCAAAATTTACCTAGGAGATTTGATACCTTGGGGAAGCATGTTCTTCACCTTCCTTGGCTTGTACTGGAGTAGCTATGTTGGCCATCAGATCTCTAGAATCACTTCTTGTTAGGTGATGAAGGATCTTAGATTTCTCTTGTTCTCCTTGGTGATTCAATGATTACATCTTGTAGGGTGATGCGAGGAAAAACAACCTTTTTCTTCTTTTGAAAATTGAAACTTAGCCATTGCGGCATACTGGAATCCTATTGCTCCCATTGTGAGGTGACTTGGGTTGTTACTATGTGAGTTATTGGTTGTTTTTCTTGTTCCTTTTCTTGTTTTTGTTGTTCTTTACCTACAACCATATGCTCCTCTTGCTATTATCCTACAAGTTCTTGATGTTTTGGTAGTGGTTGGGGAAGTTGTTGAGTAGGACATTCTTGTTGCATTTCTCTAGAGTCTTGTTGTTGCTGCTTGGCAAGTTCTTCTAACTTTTCACCTACTTCTTGTTCAAAGGCTTCTTTTCTTGCATCACCTTGTTGTTTTTCCTAGCCCTCCTCCAATTGTTTGAGGAGTTGTTCTTAATCTTGTGGGGTGAGCACCATCCACTCATCTTGTTCATCAACTTCCATTGCTTCCACTTGTACTTCATACACTTGACTTTGAGTGGCTTCAATTATTTGGTCCTCGTATTCATCAGCAAGTGGTTGAGTGGATTGCTCATCTTGAGGAATGGCAAACATTTACATCAATACTAATTCCCCCAAATCTTGGTTTTGCATTTGAGTTTCCCTTTTCTTTCAAGCTATTATTGAAATATGCTCATTATCTTCATTTGAGTTGGACTCAATGTTGTGAATTTTTAATTTTCAAAGACAATGGCTAGGACATAGACTCCAAATAAGTGCAATAGGAGAAAAGAAGAAAAGCAAAGCCACTGGTAACCCTCAGTTAAAAGCCACTCAACAATATGTGAGGAGGAAAATACTGGATTCCAGGATCTAATTAAATCTAACATGCATTTGTTAAGATTACCAATTTTAATTATCATGAGTACAAGATTTCAACATAAGATATCTATCACACATACATAAGAAAGATAAAGGGGTATGTGCACAAAGATGGTGGTTAGAAAAGTGGACACCACCCAAAAAAAAAATGGAAAAACAAGCAGTGCGTACGTGGTTCTAAAATTTGAAATGACCGCGTACGCGCTTAGGTTTGTTGTTCCCAAGCCTATAGAAGGTAGTGTGTACCTCTAGGAAAATGAGCGCGTACGTGTTACTTATAGGAAAATGAGCGTGTATGCGCTAATAATCCCAAAAGAACCGCATACACGTTGCCTGTCAAAAAAAGTTTTAAAAAAAATCTGGGTCTTATTTTCCCGTGAATAGTGCGCTTTTAATTTATTTTTTCTTCATTTTCTCTCCTAAACCGCGAACAAGGTGCTAGATTTCTCCTCCAGACACTATGGATCAAGGTTAGTTTTTGTTTATTTTTGTCTTTCTTTCCTATTTGTTCAATTTGTTTTACATTTTGAATTTAATTTCATTAATTTTGATTAGGTTTTTTCATTTTTTGTTTCAAAAACTAGATTCTTCTAATCCACAACAAGAACAACCAAATGCACCTCCTGAAAACCCACAAGATACACCCCCAATTCCTCCTTTTGACCACACACCTGAAACACAAGAGCAATTAATTAATCGGTTAGGACAAAATATGTCTAAAATCAATAGACTGATTGTTAAATTGAAAACATCCGAACTCAAGCATCATCAATCCCTCACCACTAGCCTAGAAATATTAGCTAGTGGTGCCATAGCTTTTTCCACACAAATTACCAAATGGGGAAGCTTTAGGGATAGGTGTCATAAATTCTATGCCGATGGGCTATCATACGAGGGAGTAAAAAACAAAAATATTAGTAAACAACAAATATGTGCCCTTTTCGTTGATCCCAAAACTGGTCAGTCGTTACCTCTTAATGCAAAGAGGTTTCCCATACATTGGTGTACCAATGTGCAGATGAAGAATCTTTTTTGGCAGAGGTGTTGGATGGTCTTTGATGATCCACCTTGTAATAATTACAAGGTTCCATTATGTTTTTTGAGAAAAGTATATTGTGAGTTTGTGCTCAATGTGCGCCCAAACTATTTTGACATGAGAGAGTTCCATGGTAGAGGTGGTGGCTTTACCCAAGATAGACTTGGAGCCCGTAGGCGATTACCTACGGAGAGTCGCTGCCCCCTAGCACCCAAACCCAAGGTGCATCAGGTTGTCCTAGTAGAGCTGAAAGAGTCGATGGAGCTACAGACTCTTCAGGCGGCCACAACATTGACTGGTGTCATCATCCAACATGGGACATCGCTAGCACACCCTATTGTATTGGATGATGAGCCATTAGTTGCTCCAGGTGGCGGCAAAGAGCCCATCCAACATATATGTGTCAGTTGCTCAGGGATATGCTCGGGGATAGATGATGCAGCCGGTGCAGATGGATCCACATCTCATCTATGCACGATTTGCAGGAGTAGATGTCAGGCCCACACGACTGAGGATTTCGTGCTGACAGATGAGTTGATGGACATGGTGTTTGCCCATGAGCAACAAACATAGGTGTGTTGATTTGAATTCATAGCCTTTTATTTATCAGTCACTTTAAATTTGTAATTACATAAATGAATTTTTATTTATACATCGATTTAAATTGAGACAAATTATATGCATTTCAAGATGCAACAACGCTATCCCATACTCCTCCCCTGGTTACTACAGCTGCAACTTTGATGCCTGAGGTATAAATTTTGTAATATGTTAAAATAGAATAGTACACTTTGAATTCAAAAAAATACAAGATATACTAACTATCCTTAATGCTTGGTCCTATTTTTGGTTTGTAGGTGTTGACAGGGGACCAAATGTCCTAGATTGATGACATCACGCTCTCAGCGATCGATTTTGGCCTACAAGGCTATACGAAATCATATTTTGTACAACTCTTTTTATGTATTGTTTTGATGGAATATGCAAGTCATTTCATTTTAGATTTTTAAAATTATGTTTAATTTATTATCTGTACTAATATCTCATGTTAATTTTGTTTTTTTAGGGTACCCCCTCCACGTCTAGGGCTCGTCCGAAGAAAAAGAATTCCTCAAAGATGCCAAAACGTGGGAAGAAGGTAATTGAACACATTTTTAGTTGTACAATTGTTTGAAAATGTTGAAATCAAGTATTAGTTGGGGTTTGTAGATTGATTAGTTTTTTTTGTCTATTTTACATGTACAACAACCATTGAGCTATGTGGATTTGTTGAATGCACCTGATTCGCCTGTGGATCAAGAGAGGGCGGAGGTATGTATCTCTACTTTATTTTCTTGATTTCATGATTATATGCACACGTACGTGTGAACTTGTGATATATTATAATCTTATAATTTTTTCATACGGGAAATATCCATACCTATTTCATCAATGGCGAACCCTCCTCCATGCATAGAGAAGCATCTCAAGATTCGGTACACTTTTGTTTGATATGTAAAATTAATTGTTTTTAACCTACAATACTTATCATTATATTAATTATATTTAATCTTTGAACATTTTTTGTATAGGTAATAGTGACAGTTTCTCCATCGATGGTGAGCCATCCTCAGTCCATTGGAGAAGCATCTCAGGCACAGATACGTCATTGTTCTCTATATTATAGCTTTTAAGTGTTTTTTATATATTTATGTTAGTACATTGTATTAGTTTTACATTTAATCTACAATAGACCCCTTCGTGGTACGACCATAACGTGGATCCATTTAAGTATGTCTTCAAGAAAACTCCTAAGAGTGACAAGGAGAGGAGAGCGAAGACCTTAACTCTTAGATCAACTGATGAGGTAATCTATATTTCAATTGCAAAGAAATTATAGTTAAATGCATAGTTATGTTGTTAATTGTGAACTATTTTCTACAAAAGAATTCTAACTTGGCTTTTGAATTGTGGTTTTGCAGCCATCTACAGAGCCACGTACTGCATTGAAGAGGATTGATTTTGATGATCCACCACAAGTTTAGGATCATATAGTGTTAGTTTTGGTCATAGAATGACCAATACATGTAGATATATTCCACATTGTTATTGTATATCGATTTGGACATGGCATATGCCACATTTTTGTAATACTTGTATTGACTTGGCAGACATGCCTTTTATATATATATATATATAAATATTGATATTCGATCCAATAAATGTGTATTGAGTTCATTATTTTGTATTCGTTGTATTTTGTGGTTGTCCTTTTATAAATTTAATTGATCATTTGCCTATGTAATCAACAATATGAATATAAACAACAAAAATATATGATATAAAACATTGCAATCATGGAATATGATTTGATAAAATTTCTAAAATGTTGGATTAACCCTACAAAACTCCTTGTATTCAGTTCATTATTGTGTATTCATTGTATTTGGTGGCTGCCCTTTTATAAATTTAAATGAATATTTGCATATGTAATCAACAATATGAATATAAATAATAAAAATCGACAATATGAATATAAACAACAATATGTGTTTGGTGCGAGAGCACCCTCACGCTCACAATGGTCAAATTTTGTTCATCGTGTGCACAAACCGATATCGCGAGCGCGTACGGATGGGCAATTTTATGCTAGGCATGCCCCTGTCGTGCATCCCATAGTGTCAGAATGTCGAGAGTCATACCATACCGATGCAATCTCTCAAGTGCCTTGAGTCCAAAAAATTGTCAAAATTTGACGGACTATTTCTTCAAATCCAGGACACATATGGTCGATCCATTTTAACCCATGGGGTCGTGTGAGGCTCCTCTACAATGGCCTATCTCGGTTTTTGATGACTCGGAGCCATTTTCAATTGGTAGCATTTTTTTGTCTGCTACAAAAACTGTCAGTTGCATGCAATGCAAAGTTGCAGGATTGGCTATAATTGATTCGGCTCATCGTGTGCACAAATAAACATCACGAGCACGTCCAGGTGGGTAGGTTTACACTAGGCATGCCCTTGTCGTGCATCCCAAAGCGCCAGAACGTCGAGAGTCAAACTGTACCAGTGCGATCTCTCAAGTGCCCTGCGTCCAAAAAATTGTCAAAATTTGACGAACTATTTCTTCAGTTGATCTTTTTGAACCTATGGGGTCACGTGAGGCTCCTCTACAATGGCCTATCTCGGTTTTTTATGACTCCGAGCCATTTTCAATTGGTAGCATTTTTCGTCTGCTGCAAAACCGTCAGTTGCATGCAATGCAAAGTTGTAAGATTGGCTAGAATTAATTTGGTTCATCGTGTGCACAAACCGATGTCACGAGCACATCTGGGTGGGCAGTTTTACGCTAGGCATGCCCCTATCGTGTATCCCAAAGTGTCGAGAGTCATACCGTACTAGGGCGATCTCTCAAGTGCCTTGAGTCCAAAAAATTGTTAAAATTTGATGGAGTGTTTCTTCCAATCCAGGACAGATATGGTCAATCCGTTTGAACCCGTGGGGTCGCGTGAGGCTCCTCTACAATGTCCTATCTCAGTTTTTGACAACTCAGAGTCATTTTCAATTGGTAACATTTTTTCGCTTGCTGCAAAAACTGTTAGTTGCATGCAATGCAAAGTTGCAAGATTGGCTAGAATTGATTCGGTTCGTCGTGTGCACAAACTGACGTCACGAGCATGACTGGGTGGGTAGGTTTATGCTAGGAATTCCCCTCTCATGCATCCCAAAGTGTTGGAACATTGAGAGTCATACCATACCGGGGCGATCTCTCAAGTGCCATGAGTCCAAAAAATTGTCAAAATTTGATGGACAGTTTCTTCCAATCCAAGACACATATGGTCGATCTGTTTGAACCTGTGGGGTCGCATGAGGCTCCTCTACAATGGCATATCTTGGTTTTTGACGACTTAGAGCCATTTTCAATTGGTAGCATTTTTTTGCCTGTTACAAAAATCGTCAGTTGCATGCAATACAAAGTTGCAGGATTGGCTAGAATTGATTCGATTCGTCGTGTGCA
The DNA here is from genome assembly GCF_030272615.1 of Cryptomeria japonica. Lineage (NCBI taxonomy): Eukaryota > Viridiplantae > Streptophyta > Pinopsida > Cupressales > Cupressaceae > Cryptomeria > Cryptomeria japonica. The sequence continues at coordinate 792,994,522 of NC_081407.1, forward strand.
CAATCTGACATCACGAGCGCGTATGGGTGGGAAATTTTACGCTATGCATACTCCTCTCATGCATCCCAAAGCACTATAACATCGAGAGTCATACCGTACCGAGGTGATCTCTCAAGTTCCCTAAGTCCAAAAAATTGTCAAAATTTGACGAACTGTTTCTTCAAATCCAGGACACATATGGTCAATCTGTTTGAACCTGTGGGGTCGTGTGCATGGAAAATTCAATATGCATCCTACAACAACACGTGGTGTGTACATGATTAATCTTAATATAAAAAGGTTTTTCCACTTCAAAAAATCTTTGAGAAATTCTTATTTGAGGAAGCTTTTGAAGGAATCTTTCATAAAATTTAGTTTGAGTCATATCCAAATAGTATTTGGCATGTGGCTCATGATTTGTAGACCTAATTTGCCTTCAAAAACATCTCTTTGGTTGGGTGAAACTCTTGTGTTGTCATGCCAAAAAATTTCAATTAATGTTCTTAGTGCATCAACAACAACCTTGTCTTTGCGTGGTAGTCTACCCGAGAATGCCCAAAGAGAATTGTTGTTAGGTTCCTCTATTTTTCCCGCCTCTTTAATGTTTTACTTAATGTTGTTCTACTAACATTTAATGACTTACTTGTTTTGCTTATCAAACGATCTTTTTTTATTTTCTTGCTCATTATGGTTGATGTAATGACACATAGAGTAGCATTAGAATCTTTAGTACGTGATTTTGAACCAATATCTTGATATGCATCGAATAGATTTCTCACAATATTTCTTTCACTGTTACTTTCAGATGATCTTAGGCCTAGAATTTTCATTGTCTCTCTAAAATTCAAATTTTTAATCATTTGAACAATTAATTGACATCTTGCGGTTTGATTTAAGTTTTCAAAATAGTTTTGCCATATTCTTTAAGCCATTTTCCTACAAGTTCGTTCATTCATTTTATTGGGCATTGGCTTCAATATATTCTCATCAATGTCAATTAGATACTTTGGTTTCCTACGAATGATTCTAGGAGGTGTTAACATCAGTGCATTATGTACATTCAATTCATCAAATAGAGAAGGTGTATGTTCATCATTTAATTGATTATTCAATGCAGTATCTTCTTCAATTGCATTAGGATCATACAATAAATCAAATGTCTCTTCTTCAACTGCGTTAGGTGCATTATGTTCATTTGGTAAATCGAATTGAGATGTTGAGGATGACATACCTTCTTCTCCCATTGTTCTTATGTCATGTAATTTATTCATACGCTGCCTTTGTCTTTCCTTTTCAACCTTTCGTTGTTCCATCGTTCCTCGCTTGTTCTTTTCCATGGTTGATATCGATTGTCCTAAATAGAATCATATTACATATATATGTAAACAAAAGTTCATAAACAAACAAATAACCATAAATATGCATCTTATCACTATTTTTTGGAATCAAACTATTAAACAATCACAATACTATTGACAAATCTAATAAGAACAACAATTCAATTATTTGAAATCATGCAAAAACAAAAAAATTCACTTACTTTTATGTATAAAATAGTGATAGAAGTGCAGACACAGTTCCAGTGGGGCCTTCAATGACCTCAAAAACTTCTTTTGAGGCCGTTGAGGCTCTTGGGAAACTAAAACTATATCTATGTACTGTGTACGCGCTAAATTAATAACCGCGCACACACTATTAGTCCATAAAATGTTGGCAAGCTCAATGGTATTTTTTTCCCATTCTATACTAATAAGTAGCGCGTACGCGCTCCTAAGCCTAAAAAATGTTATCGCAGGGTAGCGAATAATGGGCTCAGTACCCCGTACGCACTTACAAGTAATAAGTACCGTGTACGCGCTTACAAGTAATAAGTACCCGCGTACGCGCTCCTACACCTTTAAAAAGATATGGCAGGGTACTGAGCTAATAGGTTCAGTACCCCATACGTGCTATTGGTAGTAGAAAAATGTGAATGAAAAGAGAGAGAGAGAGAGAGAGAGAGAGAGGAGAGAGAGAGAGAGAGAGAGAGAGAGAGAGAGAGAGAGAGAGAGAGAGAGGGGGGGGAGGTAGGGAGAGGAAGAGGAAGAGAGAGAGAGAGAGAGAGAGAGAGAGAGAGAGAGAGAGAGAGAGAGAGAGAGAGAGAGAGAGAGAAGAGGGGGGAGGGAGAGTAGGGGGGAGGGAGGGAGAGAAGAAGGGGTATGGAGGAAGGGAGAGGGAGAGAGAAGGAGGGAGGCACAGAGAGAGAGAGAGAGAGAGAGAGAGAGAGAGAGAGAGAGAGAGAGAGAGAGAGAGAGAGAGGGAGAGGGAGAGGAGAGAGGGAAGGAGGGAGAGGGAGAGGAGAGAGGGAAGGAGGGAGAGGGAGAGAGAAAGGAGGGAGAGGAAGAGAGAGAGGGAGAGAGAGGGAGAGAGGGGGGAGGGAAGGTAGAGAGAGGGAGAGAGGTAGAGGGAGGGAGAGAGGGGGAGAAGAGGGGGGAGGGAGGGAGAGAAGGAGTATGGAGGAAGGGAGAGGGAGAGTAGGGGGAGGGAGAGAGGAGGGAAGGAGGGAGAGGGAGAGAGGGAGAGAGGGAGAGAGGGGGAGAAGAGGGGGGAGGGAGGGAGAGAAGGAGTATGGAGGAAGGGAGAGGGAGAGTAGGGGGAGGGAGAGAGGAGGGAAGGAGGGAGAGGGAGAGAGGGAGATAGAGAGGGAAGGAGGGAGAGGGAGAGAGAGGGAGAGAGGAGAGAGGGGGGAGGGAAGGTAGAGAGAGGGAGAGAGGTAGAGGGAGGGAGAGAGGGGGAGAAGAGGGGGGAGGGAGGGAGATAAGGAGTATGGAGGAAGGGAGAGAGAGAGAGAGAGAGAGAGAGAGAGAGAGAGAGAGAGAGAGAGAGAGAGAGAGAGAGAGAGAGAGGAGGGGGGAGGGAGAGGAAGAGAGATCGAATCCAGGACACAATATGACCCTTAGAACACAATATGACCCCTAACAACATCTAAGGGGTCGTAAAACACTATATTATCCCTTAGCACACCATAGGACCTATAACGACACCAAATAGTGTCCTAAGGGGTCATAGAACACCATATGACCCTTTAGAACACTATATGGTGTTGTTATGGGTCATTGGTGTCCCGAGGGGTTGTATGGCATCCTATGACCCCTTAGGACACCATATGGTGTTGTTATGGGTTGTATGGTGTCTTGAGGGGTCATATGGTGTCCTAAGGGGTCATAAGACACCATATGACCTCTTAGGAAACAATACGACCTCTAATGACACCTAAGGGGTCATATGGTGGGCTAATAAAATGATATATTAAATTTAAAGTTATGAATAGAACATCACACAATAGAACATCATACAATAGAACATCAGTAGTTTAGTTTTGATATAGCTAAGTTAGACCATTGTCAGCATAAGAGAGACTCCAAGCGAACAAACAACGAGGCTTCGCTAAAAAGCAAGTGTAAGAGCTTGACCTAACCTTAAGAGTACTGCCTAAGTTCTAAAACATATGATGCTATTAAATTTGCAAGGTTATATGACTGATCTCGATTGTGACTATAGGAATTACAGAAGAAGAGAAAGAGGGAGGGAGAGAAGAAGAGAAATAGGGATGGGGTATGGAGGAAGGGAGAAGGGGAGAGACTGAGAGAGAGAGGGATGGGGTATGGAGGAAGGGAGAAGGGGAGAGAGAGAGAGAGAGAGATCGAATCCAGGACACAATATGACCCTTAGAACACAATATGACCCTAACAACATCTAAGGGGTCATATGACACTATATTATCCCTCAACACACCATAAGACCTATAACGACACCAAGTAGTGTCCTAAGGGGTCATAGAACACCATATGACCCTTTAGAACACCATATGGTGTTGTTATGGGTCATTGGTGTCCCGAGGGGTCATATGGCATCCTATGACCCCTTAGGACACCATATGGTGTTGTTATGGGTTGTATGGTGTCTTAAGAGGTCATGTGGTGTCCTAAGGGGTCATAGGACACCATATGACCTCTTAGGAAACAATATGACCTCTAATGACACCTAAGGGGTCATATGGTGGGCTAATAAAATGATATATTAAATTTAAAGTTATGAATAGAACATCATACAATAGAACATCAGTAGTTTAGTTTTGATATAGCTAAGTTAGACCATTGTCAGCATAAGAGAGACTACAAGCGAACAAACAATGAGGCTTCACTAAAAAGCAAGTGTAAGAGCTTGACCTAACCCTAATTGTACTGCCTAAGTTCTAAAACATATTATGCTATTAAATTTGCAAGGTTATAGGACTAATCTCGATTGTGACTATAGGAATTACACACTTGATTTCTTTCATGGGTATGTACCATTCCAAGCCTTTTGACAAGTGATGATCATCATATACTATCACTGCCATCCATACAATAAACTTTAATTTTTTTAGGTGACAAGCGTTGTGTAACAACATGGGAACTCTCACATACCCACTACTATCATTCTCTAGGACATCATCTGTGTTACTCTCCCTCTTTCTCTTCCTACCGGTTTTTTCCTTTTGAATAACATATTGCAGGTACTCTGACTCATCATGTTGCTTTGTTGACACTATTTTCCACATCTGCTCTACTCATTAAAAACACATTCAAGAAGAACATTGCTGCAGGTTTCCTTGTTTGTCACGATAATGCACCCGTGGTTCAATTTCAAACCCTATTCTTCCTATTCAATATACACACACAAATCCATCAATCAATTTTCTTAGGAGAGCATACATGATAAAAATCAAAGAGGAAGTTGCAGACAAGAAATAAATTCACTTACTTCTATAGAAGTGCAAACACAGTTGCAGTGGGGTATGGAGGGAGGGAGGGAGAGAAAAAGAGAAAGAGGGATGGGGTATGGAGGAAGGGGGAAGGGGAGAGAGTGAGAGAGAGAGGGAAGGGGTATGGAGGAAGGGAGAAGGGGAGAGAGGGAGGGATGGAGTATGGAGGAAGGGGGAAGGGGAGAGAGCGAGAGAGAGAGAGGGAAGGGGTATGGAGGAAGGGAGAAGGGGAGAGAGGGAGGGATGGAGTATGGAGGAAGGGAGAAGGGGAGGGAGAGAGGGAGGGAGAGAGAGAGAGATGGGGTATGGAGGAAGGGAGAAGGGGAGAGAGGGAGAGGGAGAGAGAGGGAGAGAAAGAGAGAGAGAGAGAGGCACCTTGTTTTATATATATATATATACACACACATATTATATATCCAATATCATACTATACACACCCAAAATTTAAACAATAGCGTGTACGCACTTCTTATACCATAAGTACCCCGTACGCACTTTTGACTGTTTAGGCTTGGAAATAGGCCTGGATGACAAAGCTATGGTTTGAAAGTTTGATTTCCCTCCATTTCTCTCATTTTTGACGTGTTTTATTTTATCAACTTTGTCATCAACAAGTTTACACTTAATCAAGTGGGTATTTCTAAAATTGCCACCATATTTTCACCCATCTTCTGAGCTTTCTAACCATATATTTTTTAAAAAAATTTGAACAACAATAACATATTATTATTGAATTTATTTTACCAGTGTCTCCATAGTTCTCACAGACATAGGTGCACCATTTTTTTAATAACTTTTGATATAATTATCCAAATTTAAAAAACTTTATATATTATTGTAGTGCACTTGATTTTTTACAATTTAAAAAAAATAAAATTGTATTTTCGATTTGTTTAGTGCAACTTATGCTTCGCGCACGAACATGTACCTAATTTTCAGGATGTGCTCGATTGGAAAAATCATTAAAAAAAAATACACATCTTCTAGTGCTCACTCTTAACTATCTTTCTGCCAAAAGATTTGTCAAAGTACTAAATCTAACTATGACTTTTTTGATGCGCACGTCAGACACTATGTTATGTTTTTCAGAAAAAATCAAGGTCTATTTTTCGTGCGCGAAGGATTTGACCCCCTTAATCTTATCCTATTTTGAAAAAGTTTAGTAGTTTGGAAACTAGATTCAGAGTACTACAATATTTGTTCTTTGATTATCTTCGTATCTTGAGTGGATGACTTTCAAATTTGGCTTCCAAGTTCGGGTTCACCTGATTTCAAAAAAAAGTGTCCACTTATACCCCTTTTTTACCACCATATTTGTGCACTTACCCAAAGATGAAGTAAAGGTATACATGTTTGAACATTAAATAACGTGAAGATTGATAAGTATGTAAACCCATAATTAATGTACTTATAATTTTATGTTAACTAATCAAACTTAAGTTATTATCAATAACCATGCATTCATGAATGGAAGATAGCAAAATGAGGAAAGCACATAAGTAGTAAATCATGCACACACAAGGACACACGTTAGTAGGTTAGCGGGTTATTAGTTTTTCTTACTTTCTACTAGTTACATCTATATGGCTACTTCCTGTTGCATTGTCGACAATACACTGCATAGGCCCTTTACATAACTTATTTCATTAGACTACATAGGTAATATATATTAGTCCATAGGACTTTACAATGCCATAAATATGAATCTTACGTTTCTCGATGCTCATGATGAGCTCCCGTCCCTCACAATGAAGTTCCTTAGCAAATCAAGACCAACTATCAAGAATGGAACCTATGCATGCATGTAGTATTTAACAACCAAATTGTTGAACTTAGCTACATGTGTTATGGCAGGGAGTGAATTAATTAAGTTATTTGGCCAATTTAACCCTTTTGGGGTAGGTGAAAACACCCTTCCCTGGTTTAACCCATAACAAGCACATCTTTCTTAATACATCCATCATAGACAATAAAATTACCCCCCCCAAAAAAATTAGATTTAAATTCCACATGAAATATTTGATTCATTTACAAATTTCATTCATTATTAATATCACTGATAAATCTAAACCAGTTGGTTATGATTAGAAACCAAATATTATAAACTAGAATAATGACTAAGTAAAATATATGTTAGCTAGAGAAAAATAGATCTAGCCGAAAATACACGGCCTTTGCCTGTCATAAGAAAATCAACTTCAAGGAATTATTTGCAAGCATGAAATGTTCAAATTAATGAACAGGGAGATTAAATTGATGATTCCTCTTAGCAGTTGGAAAGGGGCTGTGGTAAAAATCACAAAACATCTCCCAAATTACCCACATCATGAGTCGATCTATGCTTAGGAAATTAATAAATCATTCAATTGCTGCAGTTCAAGGTGATTTTTTGAGAATAGAAGGAAGAAAATTTGTGCCAAATTGCGATAGAAACCTTGACTGGCTAACAATGTTTGACCAAAACCAAGTAAATCGACCCGACAGAGGTATTACTCAACAACATAAATAGAAAATATCAAAAGCTCACACAAGAAAAAGGGCAACATCCTTCACAAAATTTGTCATGATAGGAGTCGATTAGGCTAAATCTGTTCAAAGCAAATTCTTACATTATGGGTGGCGTATCCATTTTTAATAAGATTAAACATAATCTATAAATTATTTTAACCCGTTCCTTATGGAATTTAAACACTGTATCGAGCTAGAGATAGACTTGTGTAATTTTCTTATGGTTTAATAAGTGCCCATATTGGCTCAAACAATAAAATGAGCAGTCTGGTCAAGGAATAACTAATTGCATATGTTGATAATACCGAAGTCCATTCCATCAATTCGATTCTAGAACTTGGAATTTCAAATTTATAACCATTGGCTAATAAGTACAATTAGCACATCGATTTGGAAAGGAAATAAAGGTCAATACAGGTTAAAAGAAATAAAAATATGGAGGATCTGCATGATTGTTATGCCCACATAGAGTCGACTGGGCTCAATAAAAACTTCAGCAAAATAAAGTAATCAAATCGATGCTTAGCATAGATACAACACTTTCAGGAAAAATCAGCAGGAATAATGCAATGGAAACAATAATTACCTGTAATACCCAATAAAAACAATGTGGGAGGAGAGGAGAAGAAGGCGTGGTCTTCTTGTAGCTCAGTTCGATCTCCCCAAATCCTTCCTCAGGCGCTTCCTAAGGTAGTTTGACCTCCCCAATCACTTTGGTAGACCAATAGAAATTGCAGAGAGAGCATGGAGAGGGGTACGATATGAAGGGAGCCCCAAAATATCAATTTCACCCTATGAAGAATTACATTGCCACTCCAAATTCTTGGTGTTCGATTTCCAATCTCTTCCTCTCCCCAAAGAATGGTATCTCAACTTGTTTAAAACTTCCCTTAGCTGAGAAATCAATCCATAATGCATGGATGTAGACTGATGAAAGCAAGGGTGAAAGGAGAGTTCAAGTGGAGAAACTGAAGTTTTAGAGCAACTAGTAAAGAAGAAAAAGCTAGTTACAAGAGAAAAGAATGGAAAATCTTATCCAAATCTTGGAGAAAACTAAGTTAACCCCCCCTTAATTATGCAATTAGAGAGTTTAGAGTCTCACAGGAGGCTTATCTCTTGTTTTAAATTTTTAAATTATATTTCAATATTTTAAATTTCAAATTTAATATTTTAATATTCAAAGATGTGCTCTAATTATACTTAATTAATATTATAATTTATTTGTTATAACTTTCTAAATTGATTTTAATATTTAATGTAATTAATCTATTAAACTATTATTATTATTAAAGTGTCATTAATAGTATTAAATAGCATTATAATTAACATTACATTAAAATAATGGCATCAAGCACAATTATTAGCATCATAATCTCAAATATCATCGATAATATTAGTGTCTAACTTATTAATTTAATCGAAAACTTATTAGCCTAAAGTTGGTTCGTGACATGTGTGTACATACATACATACATGCATGCATGCATGCATGCATACATACATACATACATGCATACATCAATGTGTACAATTTTTAAACATATTATACATTAATATTATATTTACATTATAAGATATGATAACATTTTTCTAAACTACCATTTTAAAATAATAAATTTTTTTTTTTTAAGATAGTTCTATAATTATATGTTAATTTAAAATGTACTATATTAGAATATATTAATTATTAATTAAAATAAATTTGTATTTAACAATTGCATGACTTAGTGACTATGAGTGTATTAAAGTATCTGTTATGTGAAAATAAGCATAACGATATGGTATCTGTTATGTGAAAATAAGCATAACGATATGGTATCTGTTATGTGAAAATAAGCATAACGATATGGATAAGAAAAACAATAAATTCGGTGGAAACACCAATTAAATGGATAACCCGTGACAAAACCAATGGTGAAAAATGACAAAAAAAAAAGAGGCAAAAATTATCTGGCGATTGTAGGTGTTTCAATAATCTTGCATCATATTCATACAAGATCGTTCAAACAATGATATGGATAAAAAAACAAAACACAAAACTCGTAGAAGCACCAATTAAGCAAATAACATGCAGTAACAACAAAATCAATGATGGTGAAAAATGACAAAAAATAAATAGTATAAATTATTGATGATTATAGATGTTTCAATTCAAATTAACTTGTTGTGACTCATATAAGAAACACCTTCGACATAATTATTCCATTAAAGTCATTTAATTTTCACAGTCCATAATGTTAATAATATTCATTTCTTAATTTGATCAAATTTCTACAATCCAGACTGAATCAGTGAGCTTTTTCTGGATTTGATTGTGTGTATCTGTTTTGCATCAACGTTTCAGATCACACTGTGATCCATTATCAAGATGAAAGAGAGTGTTGATGATGGATCACAGAGTGTGATCCAAAACGTTGGTGCAAAAAAGATACATATAATCAAATCCAGAAAAAGCTCATTGATTCGATATTCATTTCTAATTGCATTGATTATACTGCATGATCCATCAGCACGATGAAAACAATAATTAGAAAGCATATTATAATTATTCCATATTCTTTAGATAGGCTTTGCCTAAAAGTGCCAAAGAGAACATTCTTTTACCATTTAAATCCTAGAAATGGAAAAGGTAGAAGGACAAAAACAAGTGTGTAAAAATAATGCAAGGTAGGTACCCAACATGAAAAGCCTAGGTGGATGCACACGAGGGCAATAGTAGAACAAATACCTCGAGATGATGGTCACACATATTTTAAGATCCTCTTTCTCAAAGCTATCCAGGCAAAGCAACTTGCTTTAGGAAGCACCACACTATTCCAACAAAATGAAAAGGCTCTACTCTTAACTTGCTGATTTTCCATATATCAGAAAGCCACATAACCATCTTTAACTGAGTATTTACCATCATGAGTTGGAGCCCATAATAATTTATCCTTTTGATTTGAAATATACACTCTTCTTTCTATCAATATTTCTTGAAAACAAATCCTTTGATCAACTCTAATCGGTAGATCCCAAGGGTCTTTCCAAATGGCTTTCCCTGAAAAAATTTCCACACCAATAACATAATCTATCAAAATGAGCCCCAACAATTTTTTATTGTTGGAATAGCATCCATTAGAAGCTCTGAAAACTTTAAAGGAGGCAGACCATTCCACGAGTCCTCCCAAAATTGAATCCTCTCACCATTGTGAACCTCCCAAGATACATATCTTGTAATAACCTGCCTACAAGACATCATGAAGTTCCAAACAACTAACCCTTTTGGAGGATCAAGAGTTGTTATGACTCGAGATGGGTTTAAAGAATCCAAGTACTTTTCCTGCATGATTTTGCACCACTTCGTGTTTGGTTTGGGAACCATTTTCCACACAAGTTTGCCCCCAAAGGCAATGTTCCTTTTAGATAAGCCATGTAGACCCACTCCCCCTCCCCCCTTATCATGTGCCATTTCCTGAATTGATATAAGCAGGATCTTTTTTTCTTCTGATATATTGTCCCTCCATAAGAAATCTCTAATGAGTTTCTCAATCTATTGAATGACTCCAACAGGGGCTTTGAGGATTGACATGTAATAATTCAAAATGATAGACAAGACTGTTTTTATAAGAAGTAATCTACCTGGTAGGGACAACCAACGAGCCTTCCATGTGGAAATGGCATTCTTAATTTTGTCTATAATAGCTTTCCAATAAGCCGACTTATTGGCACCCACAAAAAAGGAATGCCTAGATATGTGGTGGGAAGGCATTCTTGTGAGAAACCCAAGGTATCAACAATTTTCCTTGTGACAACATCATTTGTATTAAAAAGATAGATCTTTGATTTCTGGGCATTAATTCTTTGTCCTGAAACTGCCATGTAAAGATCCAGAGTTTGCCTGATTTGCTTTGCCTCCTGAACATTTGATTTACCAAACAATAGTGTGTCATCAACAAATAAAGAATGTGTGACTGACACAGACGTTCCTTCAATATGAGCTCCCCTCCAAAACCCTTGACAATGTTTAGACTTACTGATTCTGCTAAAAGCTTCCGCCATGATTATAAATAGAGACCGAGATAGGGGGTCTCCTTGTCTCACACCTTATGAGACAACAAAGAAACCAATAGAAGAACCATTAATTAACACTGAAAAGTGAGCTTCTGAGATACATACCCTGATCCACTTACACCACTTCTCAGCAAATCCAAATTTGCAGAAGACTTTAAACAAAAAAGACCAGTTAAGTTTATCATAGGCTTTCATCATATCCATTTTGACTACAAAAGAAGAGACATTGTTGGAATGGATGGAGTGCAACACTTCATGGGCCACTAATGCACCTTCCATAGTCTCTCTTCCTCATACAAAACCACCCTGTTCTGGAGATATGATTTTGATAATCAATTTCTGCAGTCTCAGATAAATGGCTTTGGTAATAATCTTATATATTGTATTGCATAACAAAATGGGCTTGAAGTCTGCAAAAGATTTGGGCTCTTTGATTTTTTGAAATAATAGCAATATTAGTGGTATTGAAATTTTGAAGAATGGATGAACTCTTTCTTGACTCCTCCAGCACTGCTAGCAATTCAGAACCCAAAACATCCCAACATTTTTGGAAAAAAAAGAACCGTAAAACCATCCGAACCTGGAGCCTTATCTGGGGGGAAAGAAAAAACTACTTTACAAATCTCTTCAATTTTGGAAGGAGCCAATAATTGTTGATTATCAAGGGACAAACAACATGAGGGATAGCATCCATAATCTCTTTCTCTTGAACATCAAGTGGAAGGTCTGAAGAAGCAGGAGCAACTAAGTTCTTAAAGTAGTTTACTCCTTCATCTTGAATTTCTTGTGCATCTCGAAGGGTTTTGCCTAAGGAAGCTTCCTTAATGGAAAATATAGTATTGGCTACCCTCTTTTGCTTTGCCGACATCTGAAAAAAATTGGTGTTTTTATCCCCTTCCCTTAACCATAGCTCACGAGACTTCTGTCTCCAATATTCCTCCTCTCTCTTACAAATTTCTTCCCATTCCGCTTGAACCTGTTTTTGCTTAGCAAACAAATCTGAATCTAGCCCTTTAGAAATGATTTGTTCATTAATCTGATGCAACTAGTTTTCAACAAGTTCTTTTTGAGCAAATATGTTTTTGAAGACTTCCTTATTCCATATTTTAATTTGAGCTTTAACATACTGCATTTTTTTTTATGAAACTTAAACATTTTGGTGCCCACCACCTGAGGGGCACTTGCCCACCACTGTCAAATCACATCACATAATTAAAGTGTCATCAATAGTATTAAATAGCATTATAATTAACATTACATTGAAATAATATCGTCAAGCAAAATTATTAGCATCATAATGTCAAATATCATCAATAATATTAGTGTCTAACTTATTAATTTAATCAAAAACTTATTAACCTAAAGTTGGTTCGTGACATGTGTGTACATACATACATACATGCATGCATGCATGCATGTATATGTACATTTAAATATATATACATACATACTTACTTACATATCTATATGTGTATGTATGTGGAGAGAGAGAGGGAGAGAGAGGAATTGTACATATTAATTTAATTTGTACTATATAAAAACATATTACATTACATTGTAGTTATATATAATTATTTTGTACATTGTTAGCCAGAGAGTTATGCAAACCCGCCTTTGGGGTTATGGCCAAGCCCCCCTTTGGTGTTGTGGCAAATGAGAATGTGGAATGCTTGGGGATTGCTAACACTATGGAGCATTGCTCCCCCCCAGACTTTGTCGCTGATCCAAAAAAGTGTGGAAGGAAATCCATTTCTGAATTACTCACCAGGGCTGGATGTGCGGTGGGTCAGACTAAAATTACTGATCTTTTTGAGGCAGGGAAGGGGAAGTTCCTTCCCAATGAACTATGAAACTCCTTACATGGAATGTTAGGGGCATGAATGCTCCTAACAAGCAGTGTATCTTAAAACGGTGCATTGCCAAATACAACCCGGAATTATTCTTAATACAGGAGACCAAACTAAATAACAGTGAATTAACAAACTTAAAGAGAAAATTAGGTATTAGAGAACTTGAGGGGCAAACTGCCTCTGGAGCATCTGGAAGATTGGCCATCATTTGGGACTCGAGGCAAGTTTCCTTCAAACTTATAAGTAAGAATCCGAACTGGATGTGTGGAAAGGTTTTAAGCATCAAAAGTAACTTAAATTTCACAATAATTAATGTTTACGGCCCCACCCAAACACAGGCAAAAAAACAAGTCTGGGATGAAATTGAGAATTTCCTTCTAAGCGAAACTGAACAAACTTTCCTAATTGGTGGGGATTTCAATGCAATTTTGGACCCTAAGGAAAAGTGGGGCAGCAATAACAAAATGACTCAATCATGTTTAGATTTCAGAAATTGGACGCATAAATGTAACTTACTGGAATTAACAGCCAGGAACGAAGCCTTCACCTGGAACAATAGAAGACAAGGTTTCTGCAACATTGCAGAAAAACTTGACAGATTCTTCATGTATGGAAATCTGACACAGTCTTCTGAAACCTTTGTCCTCCCCCTCTCTGGATCAGATCATTTCCCGGTCCAATTAATAATAACAGAAGCACTAAAATTGACAAAAATCCCCTTTTGCTTTGAAAAGATGTGGCTCAGAGATGAAAATCTATTACAACTTATTGAAAATTGGTGGAATGATACTAAAGTCATAGGTTCCAAGACTTTCAAAGTAGTAGCCAAACTTAAAAAGATTAAGCAACAATTAACAAAATGGAATAAAGCACACTTTGGTAATATCTTTTCACAAAAAACAAAGATTGAAAAGGAGATGGAGATTATCAATGAAGAGGTGATCAAGTATGGGATGAATAACATCTTATGTCAAAGGGAAAAAAACAATTTGGCTAGATATGAAGAAATTTTAGCCCGTGAAAAAATTTATTGGAAACATAAATCTAGGGACAACTGGCTTGAAGCAGGTGACAGAAATACAAGTTTCTTTCACAATAGCATGAAACATCGTAGAACTATAAACAGAATCAACAAGATCAAATTGGCATCGGGGAACTTTACTAAAAATCCTAAGCTAATTGCTGCAATAGCAGTGGAGTATTTTGAGACTATCCTTAATAATAGGGAGGGATCCAAATGGACTATGGAGAGTGACTTTCTAAAAAATATCCCGAAATTAATATCAAAAGAACATAACTTAATGCTTAACAAAAAATTAATAGTGGAAGAAGTAGAATCAACCCTATTCCAAATGGGTCCAGATAAGGCCCCTGGTCCTGATGGGTTCCCGACTCACTTTTATCAAAAATGTTGGAGCTTCATGGGTTTGGAAATCACGGAGGCTTTAGAAGGGATGAGAAACTCTAGAAAAATCCTCAGGGAACTTAACAATACATTCATAGCCCTTATCCCAAAGAAGGAGATCGTGGATAGTTTTGAGGACTATCGCCCAATAGCCTTATGTAACACTCTATATAAATTACTCACAAAAACAATGGCAAATAGATTACTTACCCTCCTTCCCATAATAATCAGTGAGGAACAGACAGGTTTTGTGCCAAATAGATCCATCTATGATGGTATAATCATTGCTCAGGAAGCTATTCATACAATACAAAACATCAAAGCACCGAGTATGCTGATAAAGTTGGATATTAAAAAAGCATATGATAAAGTAGATTAGCACTTTCTTTGCAAATGTCTGGAATCTTTTGGGTTTAATAAGCAATGGATTAATTTGGTCTTTGAATGTATTGCTACATCGAGGATCTCAATCCTTGTCAATAGGGCCTCGGTAGGCTTCTTTGAAATTTCTAGAGGCCTCAGACAAGGGGATCCCCTCTCCCCGTTCCTCTTCATTATAATGGCGGAATCTCTAGGGAGAATGATCAATTGGACTAGAGAAAAGGCTCAGCTAACTGGTATCAAAATCACCTCTAACATGGGGCCCATCACCCATCAACAATTTGTTGATGACACCATGTTGTTTGGGTTGAGCAGCCATTTGGAGGCCAAAACAATTAGAAAAATCTTGGATAACTACACCAGCATCTCCGGTCAAGAAATTAATACTATGAAGTCTAATATAACCTTTTTTAACACAAACGTATAACTACAAACAAAAATTCTGAAAATCCTTCAATATAAAGTAGGAGAACTGCCATGCAAATAATTGGGACTCCCCATAGACAAGGGCACTAGATCTTCCAATCTCTGGAATCAGGTTGTTACCAAGATTACAAACAGAATTTCCTCATGGAAAGGGAAATGGCTATCCTCCGCAGGGAAGGCCACTATGATCAAGGCGGTCCTCTCAGCTATGCCTATTTACCAACTCTCATGTATGGATCTCCCTGCATCCAAGAGGAAGGAGATTACTAAACACATAAGAACTTTTTTCTGGCAAGGCTCTGAAGACAAATATAGACTTCCATTGATTGCTTGGGATAAGATTTGCTTAACCAAGGAAATGGGAGGCTTGGGCATCAAAGACCTTTTCATCCAGAGCAAAGCGTTGCGGGCCAAGTTAGTTTGGCATATGTACTCTAACCCCAACGCTAAATGGGCTTGCACCCTTTTTAACAAGTATATGCACAACCTAGATCCTATATGCATCTTCAGGACTACTCACCCCCCTAAGGGTTCCAGAATCTGGAACTTCATGCTTGACTGCAGAAGCATCATATCTGACAAGCTAACTTGGTGCATTGGCAATGGCCAGCAAGCCCTGTTCTGGAGAGACTCTTGGGGAGCCTATCCCCCCCTCAACACTCTTCATAATTTCAATTCAATCATACCCACCCTTGAAGGACTCTGGGGTACTCATGTAAAAGATTATTTAGAAGAATTTAGCATTGGGCGTCTGAAAAAATGGAGATGGAAATCAATGAAGCATCTTAACATCCCGGCCCAGGAACGAGCCCTCCTATCTAAGATCCTTGCCTCAAGAAATATTGCTCTTTCTCCCGATTCAGATAAATTGATTTGGGATGGATCCAAAAAGGGAAAATATGAAACAAAGGAGGGTTACAAACACTTGCTAAACAAAAATCATAATCCACAATCCAATCTACCCTTAACCTTGTGCTGGGATAAGAGGTGCCTTCCGAAAGCAGGTTTGTTTGCATGGTTGGCTATTCAAAACAGAATCCTCACTTCTGACACTTTTAGGAAACTTGGATATGAAGGACCAAGCAGGTGCCCATTATGTGAAAAGGAAGAAGAATACTCTAATCACCTTTTGGTGACTTGTGATTATGCTCATAATAATATTTTTGATCTATTCCACGCTTGGCCAATCTAGAATATAGGCTGCATATTTGAAAATTTATGGATCACTGCTCCGTCCATCGTGATTTGGGAAATTTGGAAGGAAAGAAATAAGAGGATTTTTAAAGACAACAAAATGCAATGGTACCAATTGACCAATAAAATTGAAGCCACCATAGTTGAAATA